>NC_051218.1:19229193-19570443 GCF_015220715.1 Pygocentrus nattereri
AAGACCCATATGTGAAAGTAAATTGTAACACTAGGGCAATATCACATAAGGTTTCGATTAAGTTGGAGGCTAATTTCTTATAACTTACAAGCGGTGTGCCAGTGAGGCACACATGAGCTAGCCATTAATGAAGGAACAAGAAGCCAACCTCAAACTCTCATAACAGCTCAAACTCCATTCTCCTCTGGGACTCACCAGGGGCACTTTCGCTGGTAAATAGATCACATGTCACAGGGCCCAGTACCCACGTCCATTGCTTCTCTGCAGCGACCCAGAAAAACAGGCTACTGTAAATTAAGCTACATTCAACTTGTTTTCACTTTTCAAAACAGTAAAACTTGTCTTTGCGTGCTGATGATGTGATAAACCTAAGTATTATAACAGAGCTAAAAATATAACTGTTCAAAGAAGGAAGGTGATCAATGGAAAGGATTTGTACATCATATACAGCAGTGGGGCACAAATGGCAACCCAAATAATAAATTTACCAGTGTAACTAACTAAAAATAGCTAATTATTAAAAATAAATAATAAAAATAACTAAACACATTCAGAAGACTACACAGTCCAGATATTCAGTGTCAAATGTGGCTATTCACGGTCAGTAGCACACCCCTGATGGCCATCAGCAACATGCACAGGCATGTCCTTACCCATACTCAACACGAAACAGGAAGCCATTCACACATCCTCCTGGCAAGTCCCTCTAAAATTCAGCTGAATGTTTAGATGAAGTTGGTATTTTCTTCATTATAAGAAGATATTTAAGTAACAATTCCTCTATGTTTTTCAACAAGACTCCTTTCATCAATTAATGGTGTCTATGACTACTTTACTTAGTTTTAATACCACATGCTTTGGCCTACTTGCATACTCAAAGAGAGAGCAAATTCACAGCAAGTCTATGGAGTGTATTCATATCCATCTAGTCATGGACAAACCAAACACTGTTTAGATTTGAATACATTTGAATGCATCCAGGCAGGGACATTTGAAATGAGACCTTACAATGTGGCTGTGCCTGTAAAAAGACATAATTTCTAGTATCACTGGTCAGGCTACTTTTGAAGACTGTCATTTAAAAGAAGCACCTTAATTAGCAGATACAATTATTATTGACCTACCAAGTGAAAAACTGAAAGCAGAACCCAAAATGTTGGCAGATTCTGAACATGTGGCATCTAAAATGCCAGCCATGAGAAAAGGGCCAAGCAAAGCCCAAAGAGAAAAGAATGACCAGGCCTGTGTTTTGTGCTTCATAAAAACAAATTTAGTGTAGGCCTAAAAAACTACAAAGTGGCAAATGGTAAAGGTATAAAATTAGGCATGAGAAGACAGAAATTATAGAAAATGAATGGAGAAATACTGAGATAATCAGGATAATTAGACTATTATTCAAATCTGTTATGCCTGTGAATGATCTTGGCAAGGCAGTGAATGACTGGGGAAGTGGACAGAATAAGAGCTGCATGACATATTCAATCTGCATTCTCCGAGAGCCTGGAGGGGTCAGTCCTTGTCATGCGCAAGTGTCCCTGCCGCTGTTACAAACACACACACAAACCTCTCTCTACAGTGGTAACACTCTTTTGGCTCGGCAACCTGAAGCCAGGGAGGGGAACAAAACAGCCAGCTGCAGCTTGCTGGGGGTTGGACGAAACCAAGGCCAGCACCGCACAGACAAACAGGCCAAGCCACATATGGAGACAGAGACAGGCAGGCAGACCCACACATAGACAGGGTGGAACGCATTCAGTGCATTGTTTAAAAACACACATGTGGTTTTATGCCCATGTATACTATAGTGGCTTGATTTTGCAATTTGAATGACGAGTAACAATCAACCATGATGAATCAAACATCATTTACAATGGATATTTGACTCTGGTCTAATTCTGAATCAAATTAAGTTCAGTATTTTGTATCTTGGCTAGTAATTTTATTTATTCACATCATGTGCCATGTCCAGTGTTGTATTCAGTAGCATTTTCCTCCATATTCTTTAGCCATGCTTTCCAGTGATTACTTGCGAGGTCTGAAGAGTCGTTCTGGAATGACCGATATAATGAACTGCTTGACACTGTGTCTGAAATACACGTTGAGTCATCTGATAACAGCAGGTTTACAACGCCAAACGTGTCCATGCGTCCTGTGTTTTATTAACAGCACAGAGGCTGCGTTTTACATTATGTCAAAGATAAAGGCACTTTCTGGTCAAAAGAAAAGTCAACTTCATCCTTTATGAACGTAGGATTGTATTCTCTTTTGCTGGGATTTGCAATATAAAAGAGCAGAAGCCACAGGTATGTATAAGGTGCACAACAGAACAAACAGAGCCTGAGAAAAGGACACCAAATGGAGGAAAATTACAGATAGTTTAATAAAAGACACATGCATCCATTGTTCCTTTGAAAGCTGAGGAAGTTTGCGTCCGCAACGACCCCTCTCGGCGGTGCGACGCAATTGCAGACAAGTGAGGAGAAAAACAACTTTGATTGGCAGTGCATCAGCATCACAGCACACAAATGCTAACAAAAAGAGCCACACAATAGAGACAACTGGAAAACAAAACGCACAAAAAAACAACAGCTTTACAAGAGAAAGGGTCGGTAGGCGGTTAGATAAGCTATATTTGCTCAGGTTTAGTGATCTTGACGGACACCTTTCTATTTGTCCAGCCTACCAGCTCCATATCAATCGCCAAAAAAAGAGCTGGGTAGCGAAAGGCAATGCTCATTCAAACAACGGCAACAAAACGGCAGTTTCCTCACACAGTTTTCTAGCTGTAGAGGTCATTTTTGACTTTCGGTAGATAAACGAGGCTGTAAATCATAGGGCTAAACAAGAGTGAATGAAAATCCAACTTGAGCTTCTCGATGATGAATAAAATGTAGCTGTTACGTTACACTTCAATCTAAAACGTTAACAGGGAGCCTTCTCATTCAGTTCTGCCTTTGTTTCTTAAATGCACCAAATGTAATAAGGCAAAGCACCGCTAATGTACAAAACCCCATTTTGTGCAGAACACTTACGGAGATTCAGACTGAATGAAAAAATGTCTGTGTCGTTCTGTCTTTAGACCGCAAATATTCCACAAAATAGACCACAGCGTCTTGCTAAAACATGCAATGCATCTTGAATGGATACTAGACACTTTGCTCAACAATGACGTTCATATTTAGCTGGCTAGGCATTTACACCACAGCTTATTGCCATCTCAGTGAGCTAGCTTATACCTTCAGATATGAGGCAGAAAATACAGCCCGGTGTGCAGAGTTTGAAAAAAGGCACATTAACACAACTGACAGCTCGTTAACTGCGTCGAACTGATCTGTTTTGGCACTACGACGCTTAGTACATTTACTAAACATGCAAAACGTAACAAGCCTGCTGAACAGCTACTAATGCGATGTTAAGTTTGCGTTAACAGCAGCTCTGCTGGTTAGCTAACTAGCTAGAAACCAAACGCCCCCTCAAGTCTTCACTGTCGAGGCAAGTTCAGGATTTGACTGCAGCTACGAGGGAAGTTAATTAGCCAGCTAGCTAACAGTAGCTAGCTACCGACAAAACGTCTTGACTTCAATCGTCTGGCTGCGTTTAACAACAAACTTTTTAAAAGTTCAGCAAAAATATTACTGGATAAGTGTACAACATTAGCTGGGGCTGTCGTGATAGAAAAAAGTAACATTTTAGACGTCAGGCTTCTTAAAAGAGATAAACGCGTTTAGTTGTTTTTAAAAGTAAATAAGGAATGAATGAATGGACGACACCAAACCAACTACTGAACTCTCATGCTAGTTCTGAAGCTTATCGAGAACGGTTAACTTTTACACGGACTTAAAACCAGCTCCATCTTTAGCTTGCTTGCTAAGTTGCACCTGAGAAAAAGGCAGGTTAGCTGGTTAGTTAACGTTAGCTAGAAAATGTTTGGAGTTCAGTTGACTTTACGTGGTTCAACGCACTTAACGTACCTGATTTTTGACAAGCTGACACGGAGTTCCGAGGTGATAGTCCATTTTCTTCGCACAGATGATCATTTTCTTCCCTGTAAGTGCATGAATACGGCTCTTCTGTCTTTCTTGGT
Organism: Pygocentrus nattereri; assembly: GCF_015220715.1. NCBI lineage: Eukaryota > Metazoa > Chordata > Actinopteri > Characiformes > Serrasalmidae > Pygocentrus > Pygocentrus nattereri. The sequence goes on from NC_051218.1 coordinate 19,233,278, forward strand.
CTTAACCAACTCGCTAACAAAAGCCGAGCCGCTATGAAATCTACAAGTCCGGACATCAGCTGCAGTATTACTGGGTGAACAACGGCAGACTGAGGGGACTGAGAGAGTGTGTCCAATCAGAGCGTCAGAAAGGCGGGGCTAAGCGGAGAGGGGGCGTGTCTGACAAATCAGCGACCGGATTTCACATTTGAGCCCACAGCTGTGTGTATGAGACCTGGGCCAATCATAACGTGGAAAAGTACCTGCCTGTTAGGCGCTGTGGCTCAGCCTCCAATGATGTAATGCCATAGACGAGGTTAAATCTTAAATAATCTGTTCTGTGCTTACTTTACTGTCTGTAAGTGTGCATGCATATGTTAAATTAACTGACAGAGACACAATACGCATGTTTAATAATTGATCTTGAAGTGTTTATAAATGACTGTGAGAGAATGTCACCTTTGAGTGTGTGTATAAATCAACTTAGTGGGCCTTAAACTGTTTACTTAACAACTTTTTTCAGTAATAATTTCTGGCAACACTATTTATTGTGATTTTAAAGAGGACGATAATAAGGTAATATAATGGTACCAAATGTGGAGGCCACTGTACTTCCTTAAGCAGTGATCCTCGATCCAAGGCCTGGAAATCCCATGCTGTTTTTTTGAGGTTTTCTCTGCTTTAACATACTTACCTCAGCTCACAAAGGCCTTATTAATTACCTAGATCAAACTTAAAAACCAGATATACGCACAAAGATGAATTATTACTCAAGAGCAGACTAAATTGTGGATTATGGATTTAGTTATTTATTTGTCAGCAATATGTGTACAGTATAAAGTATGAATGACATCACTGATTTAGTTCACAATGCAGAAAGCCTTCATTTTCAGCTTTGTCCTCACTTTTCGGCCTGCAGAGAGAAAGGGTGGCCCAAAATGCTGATGCAAACACAGAGAGAAGGAGGTAAAATATTAAAGGAACAGGCCGATCTAAAAATGTGTATAAGGCGTACAACAAGTGAAAGCCAGTCCCAACTGGGACTGAATGACTTGGAGAAAATATCTAATAATGATTTTTTTTACTAATATTGCAACTATTATTTAAATTGCAATTCTTTTCTATTAATTTAGGTTTTTGTCAAGAAGACCAAAATATCTACACTTTCTGGCTTGAGGCTTGACCTCTGAATGTAGAGTGCCAAAAAGTCATTAAGTTGTGGCTGTGATGTCACAACACATTAAGGTCTGGTGGCCTCTGATTCGTCTAACTTATCTACAGGCAGTTTACAAGCACTGTGTTATAAGGATGAAATAAAAAAGCAGCTCTTGTGATTTGAAAATTGCACCGTTTTAAACTGCGATTTCAATACTAAAATAATGAATCTTTCATCCTTAGCCATATTATTTATGTAATGCTAATGATAGCAGTTAGCTTTCAATCATTGTTGGCAACGTTTGCAATGCTCCAGCCTAACTATTCTTATGATCTTTTGTGCTGTTTGGACATTGACTGAAAAAAGCGTCTATATTGTTTAATCTGTAGTCCATAAAACATCTAAGACTACAATGTCTTGCTAAAACAGACGATGCATCTTTGATGGTAACTAGACATTTTTTTAACAATGACATTCATATTTAGCTGGCAAGGCATTTCCACTACTGCTTATTGCCATTTTAGTGAGCTAGCAAATACCTTCAGATAGGAGGCAAATTCAGCACAGCATGCAGAGTTAAAAAAGGCACATTAACAAAACTGACAACTTGTTAGCTAGACGAATCTAGCCTCCTACGAACCAATACCGGAATGGTAAATAGGAGAGTCGGGAGCATTCCCAGTGGGCCAGTAGTGTTTTGGGTAGGTTACCATGAGCTAATGTATAAACTCAAACATATAAGCACAAGAATGCTCAGACAAATCATAAATGGATCATCTAAGTATATTATCTGTATTAATTGTTGAGCTAAACCAGTGGCCCTACATCAGTAGTACAACCCAGGTTTGCTGATTGTAACTAGACTGAGTTTGAGATTAGATGAAGCAGAAGTTTCTGAAGATTCTTATTCTCATCTCCAACTCGGCTTTAAGTAAAGTTGCAGTTTCATTCAGATGCATGTACAGGCACTACCTTGTAACTGCTGCACTATTTAAGGTGAAACAGAAATTCTAATAAGCAGAGATTAGCCTATTAAATTCAGTGCTCAGTCAGCACTCTACAGCGTTTGTGACATGTTTGGTATTACCAAAGTAGCAATTTTTATACATGAATTACGTGAAGAAGGACAGCAGCAGCAAGAACTGCAAAAAAGCAGGCTGGCACTGAGATAAGAATGAGAAAGCTAATTAATGAGGATGAGGACATATTCGAGCAGGTGGGCAGTGAGAAATGCTGACTTATTTGTTTATTTAGCTAGTGTTAGTTCGTAGCATATTGACTGTCAGGATTATGTCACATTTAAGACAAAAGTTTCCACCAGTTTTCATTTTATCACAAGCAGGCTATCTTGGTTTTCTCAGTGTAGCAGATAAATAATAAATAAGAGTAAGAAATAAAGAAGATTTCAGAAAACACAGATTTTAGAAAAGGTTATTTTGAATGAGGCCAAAGCTCTGTGTGTACATGTGTGTGTGTGTGTGTGTGTGTAGCAGGAAAAAATACAGTTAGAATTTAGGGTGCCCTTGTCTGAAAACACATCTCACTCTGGCGCTGCTACAAAACTGCTCTGTTTTTGTACTGTAATGTCAAGTTGTTTTACTGAATATATGGCATACATTGAGTCTGCTAAACAGCTACTAATGTTTGTGTTAACAGCAGCTCTGCTGGTTAGTTTAAAACCAACTTAAAAAACCTCTGCTGAAACCTAACACCCCCTCAAGTCTTCACTGACAAGGCGAGTTCAGAATTTGAAACACAGGGGGAAGGAGGTATTAAAGGAACAAGCTGATCTAAAAACGTGTGCACTGTGTACTCTGAACGAAAGCTTGACCCATCTGGACCATGTTATTAGCATAATACTAATCATAGCATTTAGCTTTCAAACATTGTTAACAGCATTTACAATGTCTTGGCCTAACTATTCTAATACATTATTTAATTGAAATGTAATACATTACAAATTCAGAGATGATGAATCTATATATAAAAGCTGAAAAGCAGAGGCAAAGGTCAGGACTATTGCCTTGAAATCCATTATAGGTAGGCTACAGTGTCTCTCTGTAATTCCATCCCACAGCTGAGTAGAGGCCTAAGAAAACAATAGGACTGGGTAATGTATTTATGGTATGATATTGAATTATTGCACAAAACGGCACTCTGTTAGCATGACCTGGCAGGAGATAACTGATTCCTCTGTATTATTATTGGCCTTGACCCTCAAGCAAATGCTATTAATCTTACAACCAGAGAAGCAATGGACAGTTTTATTGTAGAAGCAATGGTCAGTCTCTCACCCTGCAACTGAAATGTCAGAACAAACCCACACATTAATGTGGAAATAAGGCAACAATGTGTAAATACCTCAGTCTATGGTAAAAGCAGTTTTAAATGCACTTTAAATAAGTGTTTCTCAATTACAGCTTTTGAGGACTTGATTTCTTGCTGCAGGTGTATTTGGGGGTCTGGTCTAAACATTTATCTAAAATATCACTTGTTTTCAATTGAGGTCAGATTCATTGCTCAGAATTAGAGATTTAAAAACACTGGCTGTTTCCCACAGGACTCTTAACACAGGACCTCCTGGCTCTTGTTATTTTCTGCCCGGACTAATTCCGTCATTTTGCTGACCTCAAATGAATAGTGCCGTTGTCTAGGAAAAGGACTTACTATCTGGACTTCATTCAGTTTTGCTCAGTTAAACTGGGGTTGTTTTCGTTTTCTCCAGACCAAGATCCACGAGACAACCATTGGCAATTACACACTTAACTTTTAATAGACTAAAACACAACATTAACCCTTTCAATCACAGGCTTATAATTCAATTAGTCATGAGACTTATTATTCAGATGCTACGTTTAATTGTCCAGAAATGTCTATTAATATATAAGTCAAAGTCATAATTATGAGAGGGAAGAACTATGGACTTGCATATGGGTTCCTCAGGGCTTAAGTAGTTAAATGCACTCGCGTGCCTTTTTCTAAATGTTATGTAAACTGGTCAGCCTTATCAAATAACTTTTTGGGGAACTTATCATCTATTCATTAATTTTATTCATTAAAGTTGAAATTCATTAATTGAATTAAAGAAAACATACTCAACATTTATAGTATGGTAAACAAATAAAGTGTTAAACAATTTCCTTCTTTTTAAGTTCATGAAACTAATAGTAAATTCTGATTCAAAAGAGTTTTGGTTTAGTATTGTTGATTTCTGTTTCTTGTTAAGGGTTATTTTGGATACATTTCACCGATATATCTTACAATAACTGTGATGTGTTCGAGTTTAGCATGTCAGCCTGTGGTGCTTATACGGACACAAACTGCTTTTGAGTAGCCGAACACAAGTACATAAAACCAGTGTAATCTGATGAAATGTAAGAGTTTAATTAATCCTAATCACACTGAGTAGAAGCAAACATTTTCCTGCACCGACTGAAAACATTTGCATTGCCTTGTCAATAATACAGTTATTATACAATTAAAATACGTTGCCATCCAAAAACAAAGTATTTATATTTTTTAAGCTTTATTTAACTGAATTTGAGTAGAACAGATGTCCTTCACATGTTTAAATATTACATGGTGAATGTACAAATGTTCCCAAAAAGAATGTTTTTGCCTTCTCCTACAAAGTTTTCATCTTGAAGATACCTGATTCTTTGGACAGCGATGATATATATCTATAACAAGTCCTAAACCTACATGTTGAAATTTCTGACTCTTGATTTTATGAACCTTAAAATATCAAGCAAATTAAATACCTCAGTTATTTTGAGTTTTGCTATCTTATGCGGTATTGGGAAAGAGATCAAATATATGATTTTCAATGCATCAAAAAAATGAACTGTTCAAAAGTTTCACACATTCCCCACTGTCAGCGGGAAATGGTTTCAGGTGTTCAGGTTTTGTTTGTCTTTGTAGCTGTTCCTCCAATACTACCATGTTTCAGGGGAAGTGCAAGAACAAAATTAGCCCAAATATGTACTAAGAATGCCACCGCTACACTATAATTAGGGACTAATTATTCCACCAAGTTCAATAGCACACCCTAACATCACACCACATTCAGATTACACATTTATGACAAATGGAAATAAACAACCTTAAATTAAGCCAGCATGTACTGTAGGTAGATTTGATGGATGAATCAACAAACATGCTATTTGACCAGGAGTGCTCAAACATTTGACTGTATATGTCTGTTTATGTATATCATAATTTGAAAAGAATCCATCATCCTTTACATTGCATGTAAATTTCATGATGAATGGACCAAAAGAAATGGCCCAAAATTACTTGGGAAAAAAATTCTAGTTCCATTGACTTACATTAGTAGTAAAGAATATTTTTTTCCTCCTCCTGTAAAGTTATCATTTTGGAGACACAAGGTTTTGTTCCAACAACAGCCATATATTCTTTTTTAAGAATATCTTAGTTTTTTGTGTAGCAGCAGTTTCTAACAGTGTGATATATCCAAACAACACAACCCAGACCCCGTATTCACAGCTGTATGCTCATTATATGAACACAACAGAGAAGCAAGCAGAGAACGTGAAATGGCTGAGCTGAAAGATGAAGTGTTTGTTAAACCACAGCAGTCAAAGTTCATGCCTACAAAAAAAGGAAGCGCTGTAATCGGCATCAAACTGAATACAAGCCTCTCTCTCTCTCTCCCTCTCTCTCCTTTACATAGAACAAGCAATTGATTCAGCAGTGTCCCTGCATGGACCTCTTAAAAGTGCCAGTTACTGAATCATAAGTACTGAGAGCGACCCAAAGCGAGCAGTGAATGCTGAAGGAAAGAGACTGTGCTAAGAATTCTGCTCTAGCACACACACACACACACACACACACACACACACACACACACACAAACACACACACACACACACATACAGTTCATAGCCTCTGTTCCACATGGAAAGAGCATTTGTGTCCCTGCAGTCTTCAGTAAACAAGAAAAGACAGTGGTAATGAAAACACACATAAATATTTTCAAGACAGACAAATGCTAATGCATGTATTGTGTGTGTTCTGGAAGGGTAATTCCATGAATTTATCTACATTTTTGCATTAGTCAGTCACTTGAGATGTAAACAGAGTCATTTAGATTGGTTTGGTGTGACACAGTTGAATGTAGACAAACATATAGATTCATTTCTGCACAAAGCTGTTGTCACAACCAGGGGTTGTAATATCTACACGAATACAGATATTTTATTTACCATCCAAGCAGTTAAGCAGTAAATCATCTTCTGAGAATGCTCATAATGGCAAAATAGTGGTAAATCTGTAAAAACAATAAGTTTTCTTTTAGGACAAATTTGCCTTAAAACTCCCTGCTTGTACTTCTCCACCAAGAATAGGTTATAAAATAAGTTCTAGGGCAAAATCTCCTCTCATAACTTTCAGAAAACATCAGGCAGCGCACTTGTAACCATTTCATGTAATAACTTTCTGGGAGGTTGCTTTTAGAGTCATATTACCACCTCTGTGAACAGTTTTGGCTTGGTAAGTTTCTATAAGAACAGAGCATTTCACATAGAAAGCACTGAATTATGCAGACATTTTGACAAATTGTCGGATTTCCCCTCTAACATGTTCTGTGGAATTCTAGGCTTCATTTTTTATATTCTATAGTTTTTAAACATTGCCACTGAGGGATTGGTAGAGGTTTTGTTTGTGGTTTCTTCAGCGCAGTTGCTCTTTGATGGTTTAGGGGATGTACTGCCGATTCTCTTAAAATTCCCTAGGAGAAATAGCTTTAGACCAAAAAGAGACATGAGACACAGGAGAGATGAGAGTTCAGTTACAGAAAAAGAGTAGTATTGTCTTGGCAAATCTGAATGTTTTTATTTATTTATTTGAGATCTCTGCACAAACTTAAGTAGAGATATGTGAAGTTACTGGGCTCTGTATCTCATAAGAAATATCTGAGTAGCAAATAAACGTTGAAAGTCTCCTTTGTCTTTCCATCTCATATCATTGCTGTCTAGGAGAAACTACAGAGATATTAAGGAAATCTCTTTTTCATTATTCTTTCCTTTGGGCCACATGCACAGTGATGGCATGTGAGTCACTAATGACAAAAGAAAGTGAGACTTTCAATCAGACATGACCCTCAGGAAACTGCACAGCCCTCTGAAGCTCAGAATAGGAGATTTATAGGTCTGCAGTGCTACAAGTGGTGTAATTAAGATCCCATGGGCCCCAGTACAAAATAAATAAATACATACATACAAATGAATGCGTCCCCCATATGAAAATTACTTTCAATGAATAACGAAAAATGAGTGTAATTTGTTTGCTCACTATTGCTGTCTTAACCAAGTTGGTGCTGTAGGCACTATATAGGCCAGTGGTTGGAGTGTATTATTATATTATCATAACACTCTATGAGTCTTGGGTATAAAATTGCAGTAGTGATATAAGGGTTGAAAACAGGTGTTGACATTTTTAAAATTTGCATTAACTTTTGCGCAGGCCTTTTTATATTTTATTTCATATAACTGTATATGGGTCAATCTACCAATATGGCTCAAAGTCAGAGTTAAAAACACATTTTAACTGACTTTTTAAATTGACTTTAGACGAAACTTATTTAGCCTTGAATGCCTTTAATAACATTTATTTTATTACAACAAATGATTGAACATTCCATTTTGCCACTAACATAACAATTAGCACACTACTGAAACTTTACCAAACGTTTCAGTGGTGACTATTCTGCACATTTTGAATATAACTCAAAAAACGCCAGCCAGTACCTGACTAGCAAACACAGCTTTGCACAGTTGTGCACACACAAAATCTATTTAAAAAACTAAAAATTACTTAATTGCAGAATATTTATGTTTCGTTAGTGACAACTAGTTAGTGACAAAACTGATTTTCAGACTTTGGGACACATTCACTTCAAAACAGTGGGATCTAACTGCTCACCATGTGGCCATGAGGGACAGGGATGCAGTCTCACTTCCTGCTTTAAAAGGTGGGGGCGTGCCTAAAATAAGGCTCCACATATGGATGAAAATTCTGTGTGTTGGCGGTAATAAGAAAACATGAGGGAGCATTTTTTTTGTTTGAAATTTTTATTTAAAAATGATCACTTCACTTTAAAAGAAATCAAAAATACATTTAAGAAAAAACAATGAAAACATTGTAAGTATTATTTTGAAACGTTTAAATTTAGGGGATCAGCTTTAGACAGATACCTCACAAGAGAAATTAGGGGAGCGTGGGGAACAACTTAACGTGGGCACAATTTAACATGGTTTTTACAAGGTCAAGCAGTGTGAGCATCTGGCCACAATGTTTTTAACAGATCTGTGCCAAAGAGTGCTTTCAGGGCACGTAAGTAGTTTTTTTCAACACAAGTTTTTCTCAGTTACTGAGCTGTTTGTGCAAATCTCAGAATCAAACCTTATATTATTTTAATCAACATCTTATGTTGCATGAGACAAGCTTACAGCAAGTGTTAACTGGGCTTAAGTACGGCTTCTGTACTGCTGGGTTAGTTATTACACAGCATTATAACAAAGCAACCTTTAGTAAACAAAGACAAATTAAGTAAATTTTGTGTTTTTCTTCATATGCTTACACAGACTTTAAAACATTTAATTTAAAACAAGAATCTTCTACTTTACTAGTGTAAGGGGCAGCGAGGAGGCAGACACATATGCTGAGATAAGCGAGATTTATTAAGTGCAAATCCAGGGTTGTGGTCAAAGCAGTCCAGGGTCAATGAGCCAACATGGATAGAACGAGGGTAAGACATGACAAAAACCAGAACCAACACATCAGACAAAGACCAATACAATCATACAAAGACTGGCAAACACAAGGGGCAAACACAGGGCTTAAATACATGGAACAATGAGGGACAGGTGAACACAATCAGGGGTGGAGTAACCAAACAGGGGGCAGGACTAAAACCAAAACAAAGGAGCACATGGACAGGACTGGGAGGGGCCAATCGTGACAATTAGTAACTTTCAGATGTCAGAATTTTAGTTTTAGTACAATAATGAAACGGACATTAAGAGTTGGTAAAGATGTAGTTATGCAGAAACAATGCTCCATATTTTATTGATATGTGATGTTTTTTATTTGCTGTCCTTCACAAAAAGCAATTTTGTCATTGTTGCACACACAGTCTCATGTCAGTTTTCAAACATAATTTGATGTATGTGTGTTTGTCTATTGGCTGTCTGTCTTATAGATAGATATCATATAATGCAGTATGGTTTTTTTCTTACAACACAGAATTATATTGAATTATCTTTATTGGCACTATCAGACTAGCAAGTGTTACAACTAACCCTCTGTCTGTTACAGTTAATCCCACCCATGAGGTAAATTGTAACTTTGAGCTTCACATCATTTTTGGGTGGAGTTGTACATGAATGGTAGTTAGGTATTAGTAACAAAATTCATAGCAGAGATGTTTGTAGCAGAGATGTATATGTTGCTTGTATAAAACATGATTATTTCAACTTAAATTATTTAGCAAAAAACAAAATGTGTTAGGTTGTGCCCCTATAAATGTTTATTTTGTATATTTTTAGCTTACTGTTATCTCTATTAATGCCTTGGGTTTTAAGAGATCATAACACAATCCTTTTGAAACAGCTTTTTTCTTTTTTTACTGTGAGATTGCAGTTTGAACTAATTCTGTAGAATGGTCTGCATGTTACTGAAATGCCTGATTGCTGCCATTCAAATTGTACCCATCTCAAATTATGTTGGAATACAGGAAAACCATGAGAGCCACTATAATAATCTTATTAATTCTGTCAACGTGTTTTGCTACGAACTCAGTTCATGAGATGTTTAGGACAAAATTTCATGAACACTACCACAAGGGGGCAACTTCCGTCAGTGGAAACTAATGGCATGAATGACACAGGTAATTTGGATACATTGAATACGCTTTTTGTGCTCACGAATTTTACTGAGGAAAGTCAGAGAAGCGGTACCATTGAGCAGTCCGTGCTCAGAGCAGGATGCTGTAACAGTGGTCATTTTTCAGAAATCAGAAATGACGTCATGCTACTTCCCATAGACCAGCAGTACTAACATTCAGTAAACAACTGAGAAGAGCAGGACGTGCTCTCTTCCTCATTCTCAAATACTGCTGCTGCTGATGACTCAACTGAGCATGAATACTGCTGGTCTTTAGGTCTACAAATGTAGGTTATATCTGTTACAATTAGCTGTGGTTTGTCTTTGATCTTTTTACAAAAAAAGTAAACAGGTTTAGCAAAACCATTTCACATACAGTCCTATGCCAAAGTTTGGCATAGGTATGGTTTGTAATTTATAAAATGTATAAAATATGCCATGTGTTCTCTGTAGAGGATGTGTGCTTATTTTCAATTTGAAAATCAAAAAAACATGACATTTCACCAGGGTTGCCTAAATTTCACATAACCAGTTGATAGGAGTGTCAGGAAAAACCATTGTACATTGTTCATATGATCAATATGAGTTACATTACTAGTAACTTACTTACTTCAACTGAAGTTTGGTCAGGTTTCTATCTCCAAAACAGTAACTGGCAACCTGTTAAAGGGGAACTCCACCAGTGTTACACAATATCTACATAATTTAATCATTAACATATAAACAAAGTCATTCTGAGTGGTTTGATGTGAATTGCTTCTATTCTAGAGAAACCTACAGATTCAGAATTGTACATGGTGGTGGTGATAGGAACAAGATGTCTGAAGGGTTTAATGTCTCTAAAAGTCCCTCACAGAAAGTCACTCCATGATGTGGTTCCAGATACACTGCCTAATGTATAAGATTATTTTATGACAGTTCTGAAGGAAGGTTTCAGTTCAAAACATATTTTTCAAAAGCCATTCATGACAGAGAGGTACATGCAGGGTGTTATAAGACAAAACAGTACCAAAAATATATTTTTGAGATGTACTTCTATTTTATCATCAAAATAAAAGGCATCAAAAGAAGATGTGTAGATTCATTGGTCACTTTGGATTGTAAATAACATGGCTTGTAGACATTGTGAGCCCTGGTTCCCATCATCACCACTGCAAAGAAATCTGAGTTGCTCTGTTTCTCTACAATGAATGTTTTCACACCAAACCACTCCAAATGACTTTCTTTACATCTCAATGATTTAATTATGCAGATCTCTTTTTGAAAATTTGATGGAATTCCCCTTTAGTATCTCTGGGTTGTAGTTTTCATTTCCTTTCTACAGAAAGAAGAAGTACCTACACTTTAACCCCAGACCAACCACCAGCCACAGGCTTCAGACTAGCAGGAGTGCTGGCTCAGCTTACTGCTGTTATCTCACTCACAGTCTCCATACGTCACTCCTTTCTCAACACTTTCTCAACCCTTTCTCAACAGTGGCTTTTAACATTTCAAACTCCTAGGCTTTCAAAGAGACCAAGTCAAACTACCAGGTTTAACATGAGACAGACACCATTCTGAGAGAACACCACAAGCATAGGAGATTAAACCACCAACTGACATTTCCCTCACCGCTTCACAGCTGCATTCCACCCACACGGAATGATACTGCATGATGCAAAATATGTCTAGAGCAGCATAACGCTCGCGCAGTCAGCCCTTGTAATGGAGCTCTTACGATAAATTAGAACCACATTAAGCAGAGTGAGAAAGGAGATAGGAGACAGATAACAGACAGAAGGCCCTTTATCTGAAAAGATTCTGTTACTTTCTTCAGAACTTACTCCCACTTTCAGGCTCCCAGCCGTTCAGGCTGGGCGTCTGAAACCGAATGGAAAACAAGCTTAAACGTTGGTACAACAGCTGCACCCATTTGCCTACACTTTTCTAAATATAAACCCGCCTAATGCGTTTTCATCAATTTTCTCCCAGCTGAGCAAAGCTTGGTAACAAACAGGTATTCATACTAACCAATCACAGAAGACTGGGATGACGTCATCTGTGAACAAATGTCAAGGGACCATCAAACAACTCCAGAGGCACTTCAAAACAGAGCAGCACAAAGGACACAGACAAACAGTCTGTGCCAACAAGGGTGAAAAGTCAGACGGAAGGATTGTTCTTAAGAAGCAAAGAAATATTTTCCAATAAAGGATAAATATATATATATATCCTTTACTGGAATATTTTTTGAGAATATTTCTTTCCTAAAGAGAGATTAGTTTGCCTGTAATCAAACTACAACATACAGTACTATGTACTATGCAAAACTCAGAGACAACTCCAAATAAACAAAAAAACAGGAGACAACTGGACTTTTAATAACCATGCAAGACCTGCCAGAACACCAAAACTGTCCCCATCAGATAAACGGTCCTTAAAGTTTTCAGAAAATAAGCACCGCTCTTGCTTCAGATCTGAACAAATCCACAAGTGTTTCTGTCCATCCTTTCACTGTGTGAAGACAATTCAACACTATGAGTCTGAAAGCATGTGTAGCTGTAAAGAGGCTAAGAAATAGGCAAAAACTACCAGAAAATTTGAAACCAGCTTTTAAGACTGAGGTTTGAAGGTGTGGTCAAACATCCCTACAGATTTCTTTGCCTTCATTGGAGCTTTGTGAAAAAAAGGCTAATAAATGCAAAGTTTGGACTAAACACTGAAAAAATATTAATACTAATACTATATTTAGTTGTTGGTGCTTTCGGGTAGTTTTGTGTTAAATGTAATGTTTTCTATTTTTTCCTGACACAAAAAAAGCTTGCACTTGTAGTTAATAGGTGTTTTGACTGGCTATTAAATAAATGAAGGGCTCAAATGAAGCTCTTTGACTTTTGCACAGCACTGTATATAACGCTTTTAGCAAATAACATAGTAGCTTACCATATAGGCATATACCACACATACAGTGCACACACACACAAACACACACACACACATACATTTTCTCCTCTCTTCTCAACCCTCCTCCCCCTTCTCCACCCTGTTCCCTCACCCCTGAGGGTTTTGTCACCTTTTTTGAGGAGAAGGTTGATAGAATCCGCCAGTCTTTTTCTTCTTCTCCCCACTCCTTCCACTAGACCGCCTCCTCTCGTTATCAATCCTTTAAACTGTTTTTCTTCTCTTTCCACAGATGCTGTCCTTCAGCTGATTAAATCCAGTAACCCAGGCATAGTAAACTGTACATCAGTTCATACTGGATCAGGCATACTAGGGCAGGAAAAACTTGCAAATACACACACAGGGGTACTCCAAGACCAGGGATGGGAACCAAAGCTTAAAGCAACTGATTCACCTCAATATTTATCAAAGTTGAGAGTGTTAGGCAGAGGAAGTACTAAAATGTAGTGAGAGAGTGAGAACCACTGACATTTCATAGCTAAGAGAGTGCAGGGGTGTGTGTATGTACAGGTATGTTTGTCTGTACTGGGGTGTTAAATTTGGTTCTTCTTGCTTCCCATTCGACGGTGTGATTCTTCATCAGCAGCATCTCCAATTAACATTCGTCCTCGCCCCTTAACCTGTGAAGTCAAATGAGAAGACTAGCACTCTTTTTCATTCATTAACACGGCATCCTACTGAGAGATCTTATACTGCCACTGTTAAATATTTGGGGACACCTCGCTTTTCAAAAGACAAATAAGTATGTCAGTACTAATAAGAACTCAAATTATTCAAGTGGTGGAGTGGACATTTTAGGTTCTGAATTTTGAGTAAGTTCTTGGCTTTGGAGTATAATCAACAAGTATTTAGAATTATCATATATGAAAGCATTAGTATTACAAGTATTATTAAAACTGCATGAATTTAATGCACATATAAAAATGTTTTCTTTAAATCTTTCACCTTCTCTTGTAAAGCAGCCACTTTGAGCTTTTCTTTTGGACAGTGACGATATATTTCATATGGAATTGATACAGGAAGTGATACAGTAGGTATAATGGAAGTGATTTTTTAAATACAGGTCTGGAACGGCATGTCACCGGATGGCATAAGATGTGACCAGAGGGCATAAGATGTGGACAACAAAAGAGAACATGTTGTGGAGTGCAGTGGGACATGAGGACTGACAGGTTGGCTGAGCTGGCTCCGAGTTGGAGTTTCTCCTAATGTTTTACGCTCCTCTAAAGCGCGGAGTTGCTTCAAACGAGTCTTCTCCAGACTGTCAGTTTCATTTTGCAATGCTTCTAAAAGACGGACAGAGAGATTTATTTAGACTGATTTTTATTAGATCACACAAACACACACACACACACACACAAAGTGGTGAAACATTTTGCACTGGACCATCTTTCTGTAAGATGAACAGTAAAACAAAGCAACTAAAAGATATTAGAATATACACTATATTGCCAAAAGTATTTGCCCCTCTGTCTTCAAACGCATATGAACTTGAGTGGCATCCCATTCTTAATCCATAGGGTTTAATATGAACTCTTCTGGGAAGGCTTTCAACAAGGTTTAGGAGTGTGTTTATGGGAATTTTTGACCATTCTTCCAGAAGCGCATTTGTGAGATCAGACACTGATGTTGGATGAGAAGGCCTGACTAGCAAGCTTCGCTCTAATTCATCCCAAAGGTGTTCTATCGAGTTGAGGTCTGGACTCTGTGCAAGCCAGTCAAGTTCTTCCATACCAAACTTTCTCATCCATGTCTTTTTGAACCTTGCTTTGTGCACTGGTGCGCATTCATGTTGGAATAGGAAGAAGCAATCCCCCAAACTGTTCCCACAAAGTTGGGAGCATGAAATTGTCCAAAATCTCTTGGTCTGCTGAAGCATTAAGAGTTCTTTTCACTGAAACTAAGGGGCCGAGCCCAACTCCTGAAAAGCAAGACCACACTATAATCTGCCCTCCACCAAACTTTACACTTGGCACAATGCAGTCAGACAAATACCGTTCTCCTGGCAACCGCCAAACCCAGCCTCATCCATCCGCTTGTCAGATGGAGAAGCATGATTCATCACTCCAGAGAACATGTCTCCACTGCTCTAGAGTCCAGTGGCAGAGCTTTACACCACTGCATTCAATGCTTTGCTTTGCGCTTGGTGATGTAAGGCTTGAATGCAGCTGCTGTGGAAATGTATTCCATGAAGCTCTCTGTGCTGTTTTTGAGCTAATCTGAAGGCCACATGAAGTTTGGAGGTCTACAGCAATTGACTCTGCAGAACGTTCCGACATCTGCGCAATACACACCTCAGCATCTGCTTACCCTGCTCTGTCATTTTATGTGACCTATCGCTTTGTGGCTGAGTTGCTGTCGTTCCCAATCACTTCCATTTTGTTATAATATCAATGACAGTTGACTATGGAATATTTTTTCAAGACTGGACTTGTTGCACAGGTGGCATCCTGCTGGAATCCACTGAGCTCCTGAGAGCGACCCATTCTTTTACAAATGTTTGTAGAAGCAGTCTGCATGCTTGAGTGCTTGGTTTTGTACACCTATGGCCATGGAAGTGACTGGAACACTTGAATTCAATGCTTTGGATGGGTGAGTGGATACTTTTGGCAATATATTGTATTTACCCTTACTTAAATAAATTTCAGTGTCTAGAGATGTTTTACAGACAAAAATGCAAATAAACCCCCTCAACATATTGTATTACCTTGTAGTGCAAGGCCAGGGCTTTTCACATGCGGTGTAATGGAGACATAAGTGCCATCTGAAGCACCTGAAGAGACCAGGAGAGAGAAGACACTAGACTTTTTACTTTATGCTTACTTACATCTAGCATGTTATACCTCCCATAATAAAACAGAAGGTTCCAGTTCCGTGATCTGATTGAGTCACATTCTAAGTCACTACAAAATACTTAATATACACACATACTAGGACCTGTCATGAATGAGACAACAGACTCAATCTCCCAGAAATCTCTGGGAGATCACCTGACCGCCGGTCTTCATACACGCTCCAATCAGCGTTCAAGATCGCCTGAGTTTTAATGTGCAGCACCTGTATCTGTGATCACAGGACCTAACCAGTTTAGCTTATAAGCCCGGGCTTTAGCAGTAGTTAGTTGCGAGGTATTGTTTCAATTGCAAACTACCAAGCGTTCTTTCTATTGTGTTGATTACCGTGTATGACTTGCATTCTCATTTTCCTGACTCTCATTTTTGACCTGCCCACTGGATTGTTTGCCCTGGATCTCTGTTTTTGTGTCTTGACCTTTTTTGATGACGATTTTGGACTTTGATTTCAACATTAATGCCTGGTTTTATCCCTTCATCCGTGAGTGTCTCTATTCTGTGATAAGCATTACAGGACCACACATAATAAACTGCAGTGGGCATCAATGCGTATCAATATCACATGCACTAGTCCATCCATCCATCATCATTGACCGCTAGTCCAAACAGGGTCGCGGTAGCAGTTGGGAGAGCAGAGCATGCCAGATGACCCTGTCCCCCGCAACTTCCTCCAGCTCATTCCATGCCTGGAACACCCCCACCGGGAGGTGTCCAGGGGGCATCAGGATCAGATGCCCGAACCACCTCAACTGGCTCCTCTCAATGCGGAGGAGTAGCGGCTCTACTCTGAGCTCCTTCCGGATGACCGAGCTCCTCACTCTATCGCAGAGCGTGTAGCCCGCCACCCGACGAGGAAAGCTCATTTCCGCCGCTTGTATTCACGATCTCGTTCTTTCGGTCATTACCCACAGCTCATGACCATAGGTGAGGGTTGGGATGTAGATCGACCGGCAAACAGAGAGCTTCGCCTTTTCAACTCCCTCTCCACCACTACAGTCCTGTACAGTGACCGCATTACTGCTGCCGCCTGTCCCAGCCTACGGCCAATCTCACAATCCCTCTTCCCGTCACTCGTGAACAAGACCCTAAGATACTTAAACTCCTCCACCTGGGGCAGGTCCTTTCCCCTTACCTGGAGTGGGCATGCCATCCTTTTCCGGGCCAAGACCATGGACTTGGAGGTGCTGATCCGCATACCAACCGCTTCACACTCAGCTGCCCTCCTGACCCCAGCTACACCCTGACACTCTGTCCATGAATATCACGAACAAGAGTGGGTACAGAGCACAACCCTGGCGAAGTCCAACGCTAACACTGAAAGAGTCTGACTTAATGCCGAGTATACTGACACAGCTCTCACTCCGGGAGTACAGAGATTGGATGGCCCGGAGTAGTAGCCCCAGCACCCCATACTCCAGGAGGACCTCCCACAAGATATCTCGAGGAACATGGTCATAAGCCTTCTCCAAGTCCACAAAACACATGTAGACTGGGTTGGCAAACTCCCATGACCCCTCAACAATCTGTGAGAGGGTGAAAAGCTGATCCATTGTTCCACGTACAGGACGGAATCCACATGGTTCCTCCTCAATCTGAGGTTCAACTATCGGGCGGAGTCTCCTTTCCAGCACCTTTGCATAGTCTTTCCCAGGGAGGCTGAGCAGTGTGATACCCCGATAATTGGCACACACCCTCCGGTCCCCCTTTTTAAAAATAGGGACCACCACCCCAGTCTGCCAGTCCAAGGGTACTGTTCCCGAGGTCCATGCAATATTGCAGAGGCGTGTTAGCCATGACAGCCCCACAATATCCAGAGCCTTTAGCATTTCTGGACGAATCTCATCCACCCCCGGTGCCTTACCACTGAGGAGCTTACCAACTGCCTCAGTGACCTCCACCAGGGAACTGGAACTTGACATCCCAGAAGCCTCTGGCCCTGACTCCCGTGAGGTAGACACGTCTCCCGGATTAAGAAGTTCCTCAAAGTGCTCCTTCCACCGACCGACAATAACCTCATTTGAAGTCACAGTTTCTCCACCCTTGCCGAATACAGCTTGGGCGCAGCAACCCCGACCCCTCCTGAGTCGCCGGACAGTTGTCCAGAACCTCTTTGAGGCCGAACGTCTTTTTCCAAGGCCTCACCAAACTCCTCCCATGCCCTGGATTTTGCTTCTGCCACCGTTGCAGCTGCCACCTTTTTTGCCTGTCGGTACCTATCTGCTGAATCGGGAGTCCTTTGGGCCAACCAGTCCCTAAAGGCCTCTTTCTTCAGCTTGACGGCCTCCCTCACCACTGGTGTCCACCAGGAGGTTCTTGGGTTACCGCCCCGACAGGCACCCACAAGCTTTTGGCCACAGCTACACCTGGCAGCTTCCACAATGGAGGTTTTGAACAGGGTCCATTCAGACTCCATGTCCCCTACCTCCTCCGGGACATGAGAAAAGCTCTCCCGGAGGTGGGAGTTGAAATCATTCCGAACAGGGGCCTCTGAAAGTCATTCCCAGCACACCCTCACTATTCGCTTGGGCCTACCGGATCTTACCATCAGTCTTCCCTGCCATCTGATCCAACTCACCACCAGATGGTGATCAGTTGACAGCTCAGCACCTCTCTTCACCCTAGTGTCCAGAACATATGGTCCCAAGTCAGATGAAACGACAACAAAGTCGATCATTGACCTTTGACCCAAGGAGCTCTGGTACCATGTACACTTATGAACATCCTTGTGTTCGAACTTGGTGTTCGTTATGGACAATCCATGCCTGGCACAGAAGTCCAATAACAATTCACCATTCGGGTTTAGATCGGGCAGGCCGTTCTTCCCAATCACGCCTCTCAAGGTCTCCCAGTCATTGCCAACGTGAGCATTGAAGTCTCCCAGTAGGATTATGGAGTCTGTAGGCGGGACCCTTTCCAGAACCCCGCCCACTCGCTCCAGGAAGGCCGAATACTCTGTCCTGTTGTTTGGTGCACACGCACAGACAACAGTCAAAGTTTTCCTCTCTGCGATTTTAATTTGCATTGAGACGACCCTCTCGTCCACCGGGACAAACTCCAACTGCCTGGTCACCAGCCGGGGACTTGTGAGTATCCCCACACCCGCCCGGCGCCTCTCACCCTGTGCAACCCCTGAGTAGGAGAGAGACCAACCCCTAGTTTGGTTCCAGAGCCGACACTGTGGGTGGAGGTGAGCCCAACTATATCTAGTTGGTACCTCTCAACCTCCTGCACAAGTTCCGGCTCCTTCCCCCCCAGTGAGGTTACGTTCACCTTAACTTTTTTAGCATACATTTTACATAGAAAATTGAACTGCTGATAGAGACCATTTCAGTTAGAACACTTAACCTCCAAGTATGAATGCTAGCTAAGCTATAATCAAGACTATTTTCACCTTCTTATTTAAAAAATCAGGTTTCACTACAGAGATACTGTTTTACACCCTCTTTAAACCTCTCCTGGCAGCCCAGGAAAGGAGTGGGAGTTGAGAACCCTATTATCGCCCCTATTTGATTCCAGTTTATTAGTACTAAGATAACAGAGGTCCGCATAAACATTTTGGCCATTCTAGTTTAAAATCAACTCTACATTTGAAGCCTCTAAAAGACTTTCCTTGTTTTACTTGCACCATATGACAGACATATTAACATATATTTTGCGTTGCAGCAGTTTAACAGTGACTCCTTCAGCAGAGAGGCTGGTAAGCAGCTGACGCTTTTCCATGCCTCACACTAGCCACGTTTACATGCAGCCTGATAATCCGTTAATAATCCGACTAATAGCTCAATCGGAATAGACTAATCCGATTGAGGCCATTCGGAATACAATTTATATCCGATTTAAACCTCTAAATGATCCGTTAAATAGAAGAATAATATCCGTGTAAACGCCTGAATCCGATTACACTCCAATCGGAAGGTGTAAGAACGTTCTGCGCATGCGCGGCGCGTCTCGGTGAAAGGTTTATACCGTTCAACATGGCGGAGCAGAAACTGGCCTGCAGAGGAGACGCGGTTTATACTCTGAGCTTTGAAAGACGGCGGTGGGACGGACGACCAGCTTATGTGTCTCAGAGCACGACGTCTTCCTTTATAAGTGCATGTGAAGGACGTTTTTCTGAGTCTGACATCAGTTTAAAGCCATTAAAAACACAAGCGCGCCAACTGCAAACTCATCTCACGCCGACTGGACATCATGTGATGCTCGCTGTCATGGTAACGTTTACTCTCAGCGCTGCTCCACGCATGCGCGTCATTCTGCGTCGGATCACTTGTAGTGGGCATGTAAACGAAGACTTTCATCAGACTGTTGAGCAGAGTGAGCATAAACACCTCAGTCTGAATCTGTAATCCGATTGTATTCAATCGGATTGGTAAAAGTCTTTGCATGTAAACACAGCCACTGATTCACAGTCAGTGACGTGTATACAGCTTCCAGAACTGGTGACACTGATCACACGAAACGGGTCCCGGCCATTGGAAATCATAGCACATCACAAATAATACAGTAATTCATTTGAGTACGTCTATAACACAAGCTGCTGTCCTTAACTCTCTAAGCCTGCTAAGAGTCTGTATGCAAGCTAACATTACTGCTATATAGCCTTTGGCTAAATGTGGTCCATTTCGCTTAGAATCGACAGCACAGCCGGTGAACCAACAAAATGACAAGTATCTGTACAAATCTACATTCCTCCGTCACTTGTCCCAGATTCTGATGGTCGATGGTGGTGCTATGATGTGCTGCTAGTTTACTCACAGGAGCGCTTGGCCATGCGCGGTTCTGTGTGGCAGGTGCCACTGGCGAGGGCAGCTTACTGAGCAGCATGAGCGGCAAGTGCTGCATTTTAATGGCAGGTGCTAGTTCGTGCTATTCCCGGACGGTTGCCACCTGCTGCGGGACTGAACCCCCTCTCTTCTCAACTGGATATAACCGCGATGATCAGATTACTGACAAAATCAGATTTTCTGCAGTTATCGGATTGTTAAGTGTATGCAAATGCACCCAATGAAAGTGGCACTGCCACACTTGCAGTAATTAAACGCAAGTTATACTGAATAAAAAAACATAAACATTACAGGCGTATTTTCAAGCTAAGGGAAATCATTAGGCATGGCCCTGAGCGTTCCCCTCTGGAGAGAGATTTCACCCGGGTCGCTTCTTTGGTGACACCACATGTGTTGCAATTTACCATTTTATTAGTTTGTATTTTTAATGCTTCACATCACGACTAAGACCCTGTGAGTGTGGTAACATTGTGGCTTACTTCTTAATGTTAAATTGTACGTGTTAAATAATGCTATATTAAAGTTTCACACACAAAGCTTGCACCAGTCATGCAGGACTCACGGTTGATTGTACAGAGGATAAATGTTTCGCGTGGGGAAAACAGTCGACTAGCGTTCTCCTGGGGTTGCTGGGACAGGAAAAGCAGTTTTAGCACTCCTTGCTCATCACACAGATCCACTAGCTCTAGAACACACACATATGCAAAGATTAGGGTACACAACAGTTTGGGGGTTCTGTTTCAGGCTGGTGTCTGTTACATATGATACATATAACTTGTATAATGTATAACATACATTAGATACATATAACTTGTAGCTCTTTGCGCTTCCTATCTACAGATCTGCTCTGGGGCTGAACATGAACCCCATTGCATTAATGAAGGTGGTAAGGAGCACTCCATTAGCAATGGGTGAGCGAAAGCTTGTAGGCCGTGTCCCTTGACGACATGCCACAGATGTAAGTGGACACCAGCACTGGTGTACCGTATGAATTAAAAGGGAGCCTGAAATATTTACAGCAGTGGCTTGTGACCTCTCGCCTGAAGTCGTGCCAACCTCTTGCCATGTCATTGTTGACTTGGCAGCTATGATGACCTCAAAGATGTGTAGCTTTCAAGCCCTTAAATGACACTGAGTTTACGCATGGCCAGCTCTACTCTGAACTTCCCGCTGAGGTCTGCCTCATTCTGGAATATCCTATGGTTATATATGAAACATTTTTTGCAAGAAATAAAAGGAGCAGGAACTAAAGTACATAGAAGATCACAATCAAATGCTTCCTCTCCTTTATCAGTTTGTTTTTTATTTGGATTTTAATAATGTATGACTTTTTTTTACCCCTTACAGGAGCAGGACCAGCTGGTGGGTCCAGGCTTCTCACTAATATTACTTAAAAATAACTCAGACAGTGTGCATTATTTTCCATATAATTACTGCAAAACACACCTTAGTATATAGAAAAAAAAGCTTAGAGGACTGTTTGGTATGATTAATACTGTTCCTCACATGTCAAGCATGTACCTGACTCAGCAATTTCAAGCTTGGTTCTCACATACTGTAGCAGGACACTGATGGGGCAGTTGGTGTTGACTAAGAACTGCTCATCCTCTAAACACAGAAATTCAGTTGAACTGCATGCTTTCTCACAATCAACCCAAAAGAAAAAACAAAAAACAAAAAGAAATGCACTGCTATCAGGAAAATGATACCAGGAAATTGATAATCTTGCAGAACACATGAACTCAACTGCGTAAATTCAAGCACACTCATAATAAAACATCATGTGACAAACGTGACTCTTACCTGCATGTTTAATGTAAATTAACATGACAGCTGCAGCCTGTGAAAGCCAAGTCCACCTCGCCTGCAGGTCAGTTTTTGGAACGTGTGTTGTAGTGGTGCGATTGTGACACAGATGCCACCACAGAGAACTGAGTGATGTAATCATGTCTGTGATGTCATAATGACAGTGAAATAAGGCACTGTGCTTAAAAATGAAGCAAAGGTAGCTACTCTATTATAACAACTACATTATTATAAATACAATAAACAAACTTTTTTGTCTTTGTCAGCTTGGTGTAATATTACTAAATGAAGGTCAAGTGAAGATCAAACTGCTAATGGTTGCTGTAGGTGAGCTCCCTCGCTTTTTTATTTCCTCCAAAATGGCAGGTTGAGCATTGGTTTTCGTTTTAACAATCTTTTGCACTGAACCTGAGTGGTTTGTAGTGTTTTTTGCAGCTGTCATAAGTGTATCCTACATTTTTTGCCTAAGTTCAGTGTTCATGACGCCACCATGACAAACACAGAAATACAGAAAAAATGGAATTATGGCTCCCGAGTGGCGCAACTGTCAAAGTGTTGGCCCTCTCGTCAGGAGATCGCGAGTTCGGTCCCTGGTAATGCTACAGCCATCTGTAGCTGGGAGTCCAACAGAATACAACTGGCCTCCTCTCTCTGGGTGGATAGAGTGGCCCATCCTTCTCCCCCCCATCACTCAACGCGATACTAGTCTGACGTAACAGATCTGGCGGTTGGCGCTTTCCTCCAAGCCCGTTCGGCTGTCCAATGACGTTGCGTGAACGGCAGTTTGTAAAGAAGTGGTGTCTGGTTTCAGGTCTTGGAGGAAGCCTGTGCTAGCCTTCACCCTCCTACCATTGTTTGGGGGAGTCCTAACTAGTGGGTGGAATTGGAAATGACTAAATTGGGGAGGAAATTTGGTAAAAAAAAAAAAAAAAATTTTAATGGAATTATAAGGAAATTAGTGATGCACGACAGAGAACACAAATAGGCAAGACTGCCAACAAAAAGTTTTTGCCTTTATGGTTTGGTGAATCATTGCAGTGAAGGACTGGATCCAGTATTTACGGAATAATTACGGAAGAAGACAATGTAAAAGTTTTCACGCTACAATGCTCTGGTCATAGTCCAGGCTGCCCTGCAAAAACATTTAAATCCATCGAAACATTTTGATGTATTTATTCTTTTCATGTGTAGTCAGTTTAGTTATATGTCAGTACCTCAATAATACATAAAAGGTGAATTACAACAATTTTTCAAAACTGTGGTATAATACAATTTATAATGTCTTGGAGATCAGGCAGCAAATTTGTGGCAACTTTCTGTGAGGCAGCTTTTAGAGGCATTTAACACTTTAGATGTCTGGTTCCTTTCACCACCACTGTGAACACTTCTGACTCAGCAAGTTTCTCTAGAATGGAGCATTTCACACCAAACCACTCTGAATAACTTTCCTTACCCATTTATTTATAGACATCTTGAAAAATTTGTGGATTTGCCCTTAAAGTATATTTAAAAAGACCATAAATGACGAAACCCATGAAAACAAAACTGTTACTCTCACTCTGTCCATCTGATTGTATGTTAGGTTCCTGATTATACAGAAGTTGACTGCTGTTGGTGCAGTCAAATGATGGTGGAGCAGCAGTACACAGCAGCTTAAGCAGAATGTTGCTGCACAGGTTTTTCGCACTCTTTTGACTTAAGAGTGGGACTGGGCTCACACACAACACAGGGGGACTCTGCGTAGTCTGTATGGAAAGCTTCCTGCAGTTCTCTGGAGACATGAACCCAGCTCTGTGGAGAAGAAAAGACAAAGATTTGGAAATGTGGTGAAGGTTAAGCCATAGAACAAAAAGTGATTTAGAGAAATATAGTTTGCATGCACAAAGGTGCCCAACATACCTCAACATTTCCATTATGTTTATAGAACAAATCCTGCAGGTTCTTGCTTGGGTCAGGGACCACAGGAAGTATAAGTACCTTTACCCTGTGAGCAGAGAGGCAAGACATTTAGTAAATGAGTTCTCAGTGCACCCAAAGGCAGCATTACACAAACCTTGACACCCACAGATTTGCTTCCATTTTCAGTCTTTTTTCTCCCCACTAGTCAGTCTAGTATGACACATTACTGTGCAGAGGTCACTCTCTCATTTAATTTCTCAAAATGACAATTAACTATAAATTTGCAAGAAGCATAAGAAGCCTCAAGAATCAAATATAATATCAATGTGTTAAGTATTTGGTGGGTCCACCCTTTGACTTTATTACAGTTTCCATTCTTTTCAATAGACATGCTTCAGTTTATCAAATAAATCAGCAGGGACAATTTTTCACACCTTCAAAGTTCAGACTTAGAAGCTGGTTGTATTTTTTGCTTCTCAGAGCCATGCAATGACTAAAAATCAGACACACAGTGTTGAGTCGCCTTCTCTCAGTGGATGGATGGGCAGAATGAAAGACATAAGTACTGTTTATCTGTAAGATGCAGTTTTGGAGGACTTTTAATTATTTTTTAATCCCAGTTTTGGAAACACTGACTTTCTTTATGCAAGTAGATTATATTTTATCTAATCTCCTCAGACATTTTGGATGCACATGAGAAAGAATTTTGAAAGGCAGCTGAGGCGTGTTTGGGTAGATGCTTGTGTGAATGTCTATTTCTTTAAAGGGGAACATAATGACAGTCAGTTCTTTAGGAACAGCTTTTGTTAGGAGGACCCAGCAGTAAATCAATGATTTTAAGATTGGAACGATGAAAGAGCTAAGGTTGCAGTAGGTGCACAATAGTGAAGAACAGACAAATTGAGTACTGACTGATGTGATATAAAACTTAGTGTTGGAGGTTTTTGTGTAATTTCTGGTGATATAAATGTTTCCTGCTTGATTCAGACAATGAAACCTGGCTGTTTAAATTAAATAAACAAAAAGGTGATCCATGACTTTTGCATCAGAGTACATTAATGACATATAAAGACATAAAAAAAAACATAATGGATATATTAGAGATATAAGAGACCCATACATAATACAGCCTTACAGACTTTACCTTTCAATATAGCATAACAGCACAGCAAGGGCAATCAGGACAATGACTCCCAAGAGCCACAAGTACCACCAAGACTGAGGTACTGGTGCACTGATGCTTCCTAGAAAGTCAGAAGAGAAGGCAAACAAGGTTAGAAAGAGGAAGACTGAAAGAACAACAGAACCTATGGGAAAGACAAAACAAACTGGTGTACTGAGCATCACTCTAGAGAAGCATACCTGTGTAGTTACCCCACTGTAGAGGAGCACTCCATTCACTCCAAAAACCAGGACCACAGAGGTTTCCTATCCTGCTCTTTACTTGGAATGTAAAATTAACTCCCATGGGGACAAGAGGTATGCAATATGATGTAGACTGATATTCAGCGGAGACCTGTATGAGAGATGAATATGAACTTGACACTGTTTGGAGGTTCAGTGAATACTGTGATAGTGACCATATTATACAATTAAGTTTTATAAAGTTTGGGTATTTTTACTCTATTAAAAGACTCTTTTTCTTACCTGCCATTGGTTAGAAGCTCTCCGATAGCGTATCATAACCTCTACACAAGATGGCTTGCTGACATTGTTCACCCAGTAAAGGCACAATTCACCGTTAGCAGACCAGTTCACAGAAAGGTTAAAAGGAGGGTTTATCTTCACTGGACATGGAGGACAAGAAAAGATAAGAATGACTTACAGTGGATTGGTGACATCCAAACTCATCAGAAATAGTTCTTGAACCTCTTCCAGCCTAATGAGCATTGGCAAATGTTTTTTTTTTTTTTTAATTAACTTTGACTGAGATGTGGCATGGCATGCACTAACAAATGTATGGTAAAGACCAGATCTTGACGGTGAAGACTGAGGTTGATGTTTTTAAATAGGGTACAGTCAACCACACTCACACCTGAATAACATCCAATTGATTGAACCTCTTGACCCTAATGTATATATATATATATATATATATATATATATATATATATATATATATATATATATATATATATACCTTATATCTTTATATCTATATCTTACCTCTTTCTTTAAGATGTTTATAATCTTTTTTGACTGTCAGATTTCCACCCATGGACAGTTTTGTATAAAATGCATCAAACTGGCCATTTTTATGTAAGGGGATCCTGCAGGCCACGTTCTGACCGTTTTCCTGTAGGTACTGTGGACACTCTTGATATGAATCTGGATGCTTAAATCTGATATAGAAAAAAAATCACTTTGTGTCATTATCAACCACAAGTCAGTCACAAGTCACAGAAATACAACAACACCGGCATTGATTGTACTGAGGCAGTGAAAACTGAGGTGCACAGAGACTTACGCGCTGCTGAAGTTATAGCTCATGTTTTGCATCTGTGATCTGGTCCAACTGCAGTGCACATATTCCAGATTGATGACCATACAATTGATGTCAACCGTACAATCTTGACTGGTACATATCTTACCTGTGCAAGCAAATAAATATCAAATTAAAATTTAGGCAGGGGAAAAATGTACAAACAAAACCAGAAGGCAGTGATTTGTAAGTCCACTTTGACTTGGTACATGTTTGTATTAACTTCATTGTTTTTGAAAATATATCACTGATGCCTGCAAGATGTTCCAAAAGCGTAGAGAGAGGGGTAATTTAAACTAGGAACGTTGTGAAAAAAATCATCTTAAACAAGTTTGCAGCCAGGCTTGTGTATACAATAAGCATCCAGCAAAGGCCTAGTTCTTTATGGGCAAGGATGTATCAAGGTTTGCCATGACTGTTCACTTCAGCAAAGAATCAAACAATTTAAGATAATTTACCAACTGTTCTTAAGATTAAATTTCTTCTTAAAACTGACTTACGCAGTTTTCACAAAGATTGGACATTAAGCGATGTTTTCTTATTTGCGATTTGTTCTTGGGTAAGAAGAGAATAAGCACAAGAGCACACAGATGGGAACAATTCCAAGGTTTAAGAGCACGTCATGAACTGACATTTGTTCTTTTTTAAGAACAAATGGGGGGAAAAAAACTGTAGGAAGATATTGGTGACAAGGCCCAATATTCCTTTGGAAGCGATTGCAAGTATTTTAGGTATTTCACCCTCTGCAGTGCATAACACAATACAAAGGTTTTGAGAATCTCTGTGCAAGACGAAAACCACAACGGAATGCCCATGACCTTTGTTCCTTCAGATTGCATTAAAAACTGTTACAGTTGGATGGAAATTACCACAGGCTTTGGAATAAGTCAACAAACCATTGTCAGTAAACACTATTTATCACTGGATCCACAAACACGAGAAGACTGTATTTCATAAATTGGAAGTTGCGTGTCAACAACGTCCAGAAAAGCTGTCGATTTGTCTGGGTTTGGGCTCATCTGAAATGGACTAATGCACAGTGGAAATCTGTATTGTGATCTGATGTTTCAGACTGTTTTAATTATATAATAATTCTTCTATAATCTTCTAATAATTTTTCTATATATTAAATGTTATAACAAGGAAAGGTGATATAACACAATCATAAGCACGTGCCTGTTGCAACCTTTTCTGAGCGTCTTGTAGGCATCAAATTTGAAATGAGATATAAAAAGATAAAAATATTTAAGATACTAAGACAGATGTAAGATCATATAAGAGCAATGCATGAAAACTTTTGGTTAAAGATTTACTGGCTATGGACATAAACAATAGTTTAACTGCTGCACAATCACAGTAAAAATAGTTCACAAAAGAAAGAGAAGAGAAAGGATAGATTAGATAGAAAGATATATTGATAGACTGATTGATTATATGGACAAAAGTATCGGGACACCCCTCATAATTGTTGAGTTCAGGTGTTTGTCACACCCATTGCTAACAGGGGGATTAAATTAAGCCCACAGCTTTGCAATCTCGATAGACAGTGTCAGTAGAATGGGTCATGCTGATGTGCTCAGTGACTTTAAACATGTCATACGATGTCACCTTTGCCACAAGTCAGCTAGTAAAATTTCTGTCCAGCTAGATCTGCTCCTGTCAACTGTAAGTGCTATTCTCGTGAAATGGAAGCACCTAAGGAACAACAACAGCTTAGCCATGAAGCAGTAGACTAACACATAGTGTGGGGCCGCCAAGTGCTGATCCTCTGTTGAATCACTCACTGAATAGTTGAAAAAAAGTTGCCTCTGGAGGCAGTGGTTAACAATACTGCACGTTGCTTTGCAAGTACTGTAACAAGTGTCTATTTACAAAAAATGGTCATAAGGTAAAATATCAAATATCTTGTTTTCAATTTGATCCTGCTCAAACAGAACTGACTAGTCTCTGCCTTCTGTTTGTACTAGAATTTCGCATATTGTCTCAATGTTTTTTGAATTTGTATTTGTACAAAATACATGGAATTAAAAGAATAAATAAACGCAAACCCAGCTAAAAGGTCTTTAGTTGGAACTGCTCTTAATAAGTAATCTTAGCACCCCATCATTCACATCATAGCACAAATGACTCATGGGAAATTCCCCTCAAAATTTCCAGACCCATTCTTTGGTAGATGTAAAGGCAGTAAAGAATTCATCTAAAACATATGTAATATCTCTAGCTATCTATTTCTTTATTTGTTGATATTTATGCCATTTTAAAGACTCAAGATCACGTACAGTAAGAAAAATGAAACTTTTTCTATTCAACTCACAAATCAAGTTCAATTATCACAAAAACAAACAAGTAAAAAGCATAAAATACTTACTAGAATGAGAATGGATTCTGGACAAGCAACCTTGAAAAAAGATGTATAAAATACACCCAAAAAGAATTCCTGATGCTTTTATATAAACCATGGTACATAGCTAGCCCCTCTAGAGCTCAGACACAACATGCTTGTATTCTGCCAACTAACAGGATGTAAGCCAAGCAATGCTTCCGTATTTCACAGCTTCCTTCCACGTGATAATCTATGTCACGTACAGAGAAAAAAGGCGAGTACAACAAAACTGATATAAAAATAATTTATTAATCCTACAAAAAATTGAATGGACTTATATATACCAGGGCTATCCAGATAAATTTCAAAGGTGCAGCAGATGCAACAGACACAATCCTACATGCAGCCATTTCCCTAAGTATTTTTGGTTAATTTATAGCAGTCAATGAACCAAAGACAGCAGATTCCTTAAGTCAGGTTTTCCTGAGAGAGCATAGTTCTGCATGCAGTCTGCCTCCATTCTGATGCTTATGATGACAGATGTAGAAAGTCACACAAGCCCAACAGCTTTGTCCATAAAGCTGGCAAACTTCTGAGGCTGACCACGCAGAAATGGCCGCAGAGTTGACAGGTCCATGTCCCTGAGAGTCTGAGATAAAGTGCTGGAAGGGAAAGATATCTTCTGATGAAAACATAAGTAATATAATGTTATAATAATATACAACCACAATAATACATGTATAAAATAATACAAATGTTAGGCAATAGATGAAGTTGCAAATATACAAACTACTATTGCAAATAACAGCTATTTTTAAAATGTATATAGATGTTGAGTTGATTATTGAACATCAAAACGCACAATATATCTCATTTGTATTTTCCTGAGGCTGATGGGGCCCTTGACAGCTGCCTAAGTTTTCCTAGTGCAAAGACCGCCCCAATTAGAGTATGAGTTTGCCCTGTGCTAGAAGCTTCTTTGTGGTTGTTCGTATCAGGGAGGTGCCTGCATAATTGTGTGGCCAGGTGAAGGTATCCAATCAAATGAAGATTATTAAAAGCATTTTCTGATGTACCCCTAGTGTCAATCACAGTTTGGGGACCACTACTGCACCACTGTATGAAGCGTGTAGCCATATTTACACATTAAGCGATGGTTTAATTTTTCAATCTGGCCATTAAGCTCCCAAATGCACAACACTTGGAAAGTCAGTCACAGGAAATGAAACAGGAACATTTCGCAATAATTGATGGTTTCTTGATCAAATGAACAAGTCATATCAAATTCATGAATTTGAATTGTGCATAAAATGCATATTCATTGGTGCATTCAGTTTTAATTGTGCCGATAAAAGTGGGTGAATTTACAATTATAGTAGCATCTCAGCAAAAGTCACAAAAACCATCAAAAGTGTGGCCAGACAATGCAGTTTCAGTGCTACACGACTGTTTCAGCTGCCCTTGCTGGAGCATGCACTACATGTGGGGATCACACCGACATGGATGAATAAGCATCATCTATGATTGGATATATAAGCAAGTGGACGATGTAGCGATCACAGAAAGGTCACCAAACGACCAAGCCAGAAGCCCTGGTTCTCTCAAGGCCCGTGACACTGCATTCAGATTGGGTCACAGAGCGGAGCTCAGGGCAGCCACAAACAGCCTCACCACTGACATTAAGAGAGCTAAGGCTTCATATGCTCTGAAAACACACAAACACTTCACAACCAATGACCTATGAAGTATATGGCAGGGCAATCAAACTGCCTGCAGGTGGAAGAACCACCACCACCACAGTGCCCTCCCGAGTGCTATAAATAGATTCGATGCTCTTTTTGAAGCATCCAACCCTGAGACAGTAGTGAGGATCTTGCCTTCTTCAGTGAACAGGTGCTGTCTGTGAATGCAGCTGGGGAGGAGAACCCTGCTGAGGGTGAACCCATGTAAAGCTGAAGGCCCTGACATTCTTGTGTGTGTGCTGAAGCAGTGTGCCAAATAGCTAGCAGCTGTCTTCACAGACATCTTCAGCATCTCCCTGGTGGAGACTGTCCCATCATGCTTCAAATCAGCCACCATCATCCCAGCTCAAAGAAGTCCTCTGCAACCATCCTTTTTGACTACAACCCAGTTGCACAAACCCATGTCACGAAATGCTTTGAGCGGCTGGTTATGGCACATGCCTTCAGGCAAAACTGCTCCACTGAGGACATCATAACCACTGGCCTTATCACACTTGCACAACACACAAGTGGACACTTATGTTAGAATATTCTTTATTGACTTCTCTCAGCACTCAACGCCAACAGAACCAAAAAGCTAGTCAGCAAACTCCACTCACTTGGACTAAGCTCATCTCTCTGTAACTGAGTTCTAGACTTCTTAAATAGCAGATCTTAGGATTCAGAACAGTCAGGATTCAGAACAGACTATCCCACTCCATCACTCAACAATGGTGGAGACAGTGCTCAGCTTCAAGTTCCTAGGAATGTACATCACTGACACTGGCCTGCGCAAAACTATTCTATACTGCTTCTACAAAAGCACAGAGGGCATCCTGACCTGCAGCATCACTGTCTTGTATGGAAACTGCTCCCTCTCAAACAGGAAAGCACTGCAGTCGGTAGTAAAGACTGCCTACTGGGTCCAAGCTTCTATGTTATGAAGGACATCTACAATAAACGGTGTAGAAGGAAAGCATGCAGCATCAGGAAGGATCCCTCTCATCTATCACCTAGACTCCCAACTGAAAGAACACTATCAGGGACAAATTCTCCAGACTCATGGACATTTCCTTCCCACAGGCTCGCAGACTGCTGAATGGATCTACCTGAAGGACCTTTAAACATTCTCACTGAAGTACTACCTCAGCCTTACTACTCACTTTATCTAATACATATTCTTCCTAACTTCCAGACTCTGTCACTTTACTGTGAAACTTTAACCTCACTCACTTTATATGCAGTTACTTTAATCTGTAAAAAGTCTGTGGTTATATTACTCTTTGTATTTGCATTAATAAAATTATTGTTAACTAAAAGTGCATTGATGAACAATTTATAGACAAATATATGTGCCACTGTGGACCAATAGCTGGTCTATTTTGTCTACTGTCCTGTGCTCATTGCATATTGAGAGATGAATGTATTGTATAGTGTTTGTATAATTTGTCTATATTTATTGATAATCCATCTGTAATTGTCTGCTGCTATTCTGTGTTAAATGTAGCACCGTTCTTACTTGAAGCTCTATAAAAGATATGTGCCACAGACCTGCAGGTGCAGTAGAGGAGATGTGAATCCGCCTGCAGCTGCTTGGCAAGCTCAACTTGATGGTTGTCCATTAACTTGTCATTGACCACTACTAGCAGAGGCTTTCCTGCTCCAAGAGCCTCCAAACAGCTTCCTGCCCCTGGAGTGAGAATGATAGCTTCATTCCAACTGAACAGAATTAAAGTAGTTCACTAAAAAGGCTCTTGAATTTTGCAGATCAATTCTTTAGTGCTTTCTTTAAAAACAATGCCAATCTCAATTTTCTATCCCATACCATGAAAGGTTTCTGAGCGAAAGTAAGTATCAGGTAGGGTAGCTGAGTAGCTGGCTTGTTCCAGAGATATTATAAAGGAGGGGGAGACAGTCCACTGTCAAACATGAATGGAAAAGCTTGCAATGCTCAATATGGCATCCATCGATGGGGAAAGTCCCGCTCTTCAACAAAGAGCCAATCAACTTGCAGGTAAAGCTGCAAGCAGAAAAAGTCCCCTCACTGAGGAGATGGAGCACATACAGTAGCCAGAACAACCTGAAAAAAAACATGGTTTTTGAGCCAAATGTTACAAGCTACTTCTAAAATGGTTGTTCTATGTTACGGCAAGAGGAGGTGGAGGTGAACATGACATCAGTGGTCAATGATATTTTCCTCACCCTGGCTGGTGCATAGTGATACAATAAAAAAAATATCAGAAGAGGTGGGCAAAACCACTACACTTTGATCACTGATTGAATTTCAGACTGAGTGAAAGCCCTATGCCGGCAGGTCATATGTAGTTATTTCACTCTATTAAACAACAGGTTTATGTGGCAGTTTTTTAGTGATTAGTAATGCTTCATTATCATTATCATTATCATTCAATATCATTATCAGTTTTGATGTTAGTACTGATATTAAATGGTATTCAAAAATGAAAATATCAGCCCATCCTTTGTGAAAAGACAAAGCTGGCTAACGTCAGTTACCCACCAGCATGACTGATGATCAGATCAGCCAACTGAATGTTTTCTGCTATGGACTCTTTAAAACGGAAAGCTTCGAGCCTCAGTCCAGGACAGCTCTGTGGATCCGGGACAAACGAGCCTCGGCCAACCTGAAGCACCACGTCTGTGTATCCTCGGTCTACTAATGCCTTGAAATTTTAGAAAGATGACAGACACAAAATAGTGTGAGGTAAACTATGCGCGGTCCATCTAGCCAAGCCTCTGACTGACCCTGGCTAACCAGAAGTCAGCTGTTAACTGTATTTAGCCTGTTAGCTGGCTGAGATTTACACTGTAACCATAATGTACAGCCACTGCACCTTGAATGCTATTAACCCAAAATGCATTACCTTTACGACTTCATCTGAAGTCATACTTGCTATCAAATCATCGAAACAGGTCGATCCAACTGTTACAAACACGGAATTCATGGTGCTGGTATTCATAAAACAGCAGCTCAGATAAACCGAACACGTACAAATATGGCCGCGGCTCTTTACAAAAGTCCTCTTCAAAATAAAAGTACCCAGCGAAAATAAAATTCACACGAATCAATTTTCTTCCTAGTAAAAATCTTTGTGGTGCATTTTAATTTGTTTTAGTGGTCATACTCTGTGACTAGTGTCCTAGTGTGAGAACACTAGTCCTGTCCAATGCGATGTAAAAGGCATAAGCTGACATGAGATCAGCATTATTAATCTGAGCTAAGTGTTTAGCTAAATATGGGCCATCATTTGCATTTCTATTCACTTTGTAAAAATAGTAATATTAACTCAAAGTTTCCGTGAGAAATAAACTGAGTTTAAATAAACTGAAGACATATAGACTGTTCAACAGTGCCATCTATTGGATTGAGGAATAAAGAGCAGTCAGATAGCGTATGATTTCAGTCTTCTCTTACAGATCCATCCCAACAAATGTCTACATGCAACAGTAATTGAGAAGTGAAACTCATTTCCACATAAAACCATTAACAATCAAATTCTTTGTCTAAACTACAAACTAATGCGTTCAGTTAGACAATGTCTAGTTTAGAGGTCAACGACCCAACCCAAGCTTTATTATTCAACAGTTTAGTGAAATACTGCACAAAAGATATCCCAATATGTGGAACCTATTGAATACAATTTCGGATTTTGATAAACTTTTTACGTATTCTTTGTGATAATGAGTCTAAACTCAGCCTTCACATTCAACACTTGTTTGTGACAGTTTAAGATTCAAACACAAGGGTCACATTAGGATAGCTGAACATAATGAAATTTGTTTACAGAAAAATTCCCATCACTAGAGCAGCAGTTAGGAATATTCTGTTTAGCTTTTTTCTGCCAAGTCACAACAGTCTCTGGGTCCCAAAGTAACTTTGTATGTGTGCACGCAAGTGAAAATACAGGAGGCAGGAAGCAATGACTCCACGCAAATTTGAGACTGTAATCATTTAAGGCGTCATTAATGCTCCATTTCAGAAACAATGCATACTGTTGTCACAAAAAAGCAAAACAGCCAAAGGAACATAAAAATGCAATATGTATCCATCTCTGTAATTAAAGATTTTAATAAATAGACTATTATGAGAAAAAGCATACATACTGTAGTTTAAAAAAAAAGAAAAAAAAAAAGAAGAAAGAAAACGTTAGATGGTCCAGGTCTCAAACCTGTAATGGCTATTATCACTTTAAAATTAGATATCAAACTTAAAATGTTAAAAAGAAAACCTGGGGATGTACAACTGAGCACCTTCAGTGGTTTTACAGCCTTGAGAAGTCCTGCTCATATATAACCCATTTCCCCCTCTAAGAAAATAGATATTAATAGCCCTGTCACAGATGCCCCCATTTCCAAAGTCCTCTGCCCTCCCACTGATGCTCATCATGTGATTCCCAAAAAGCCCAGTATACTGTACATATACTGTACTATTATATGTGCTCTACAATACAGACACAGATGAAAGTCAGAGATTTCGAAGTCCCTGCTTCTGTTGCAGCAAAACCAAGCTTTGTCAGATGACATCATCAGTCTCAGAGTTCAGGTGGCTCAGTGGCACTGGTGTGGCTCATGGGGTCAAAACATCATTGAAGCAGACACTGGTTCAAAAGGGCATCCTACCAGGTGGTATAGCTAGAGAAAATGAAAAGGCACAAGCATTAATTAAGGCAGAACCAAGTGCTTGGGGGAATTTCCATTTAAAGAATATTTTTGAAAAGGTTACACTTATTCAAAAATCAGCAGATTCTTCAATTTCTGAAAACAAAAAGGTAATAATAAATAAACTAGTAAACTTGCATTGATTACAACAGAATGCATGACAGTGCATCAATAGAGAACTTCTGTAGACCACTATTTCCTGTTGTTCTGGAACATCGATTGTCATTCAGGACGTTGGGTTTTCCTCTTTCTTTACTGGGAATCTCCCCGTTCTCATGTGCCTGACACTTGTCTAGACCGCGCTACCTCTTCACGCTTCACCAGTCAGATGCTGTGCTTAGGCAGTTTTGT
Organism: Pygocentrus nattereri; assembly: GCF_015220715.1. Taxonomy (NCBI): domain Eukaryota; kingdom Metazoa; phylum Chordata; class Actinopteri; order Characiformes; family Serrasalmidae; genus Pygocentrus; species Pygocentrus nattereri. The sequence continues at coordinate 19,269,152 of NC_051218.1, forward strand.
TCTTCATGCCACATTCTTTGGGTAATCTAATGATAACAGAACCAAGCCAGTCTAGAGTAGCTGGCTGTCCTCAGCTCGTGCTCTTGTCCTGAGCGACTGTGCAATCTTGATAAGAACATATATATACAGGGTTTATATGAATCTCTCACTTTGTACTGAACATCAATGAATGCTTATTTTTTAAAACCTCACCATTAATCACAAATAATCTTCTGGGGTGGTTCCTCAATGCACAGAGCACTGACAATGTATTACATGCATATATTTTGATATAAAAACTGTATACATGTCCAGATTGTGTCCGTCCCAAATGCCCACTGTGGGATTGTTAAAGTGATTTCCACATACCTGGGGAGACTGTGGAAAGGCCAAAGACCTCACTGCACCACACAGGCAGTGCAGCACTGCTCCTGCTTCTCGGGCAAAGTGGCATAGTTCATCTGCCTCACAATCTCAGCGAAGAGCTCGTCCACCATGGTCTTACTCTTAGCTGAGGTCTCAATGAATGGGCAACCCCACTCTTGTGCAAGGGCTCTGCCATCAGATCCTGCAACCTCCCTCTCTGACTCCAGGTCCACCTTGTTGCCAACCAAAATCAGAGGAACCTTCTCAAAGCGCTTCACTCGTACTATCTGGTCTCGCATTGGTCTGATGTCCTAGTGGGACCCAAGAAAGTCAGAGGGCAACGTCAATGAAATCTCCAAGACATTTGACTTCACCAACCTGTTGACTGTCATAAAAGTTACTTTCAGGCCTGCCACTCTGAAAATTACAACGTGCTGTGGGATATTGTTATATAAGTAACTGGAGGGCGACATTAAAATGACAGTCCCCCTCTCCGTATTCACTATCATTTGACAGTATTCTGCTAGGCGTGGCACAAGCATAAAAATCAACTAGCTAGCTACTTCCCAAATTGTTGAATTTGAACGTAAACCAAACGCATCGACTACAGCATCGACCTCAGGACCTCACCTGAAAGGACTGCTGATTGACGAGACTATAAACTAAGATGAAGCCTTGGCCGTTCTTGATGTAGAGATCTCGCATGGACGCAAACTGCTCAGTCCCGGCGGTGTCCAGGATCTCCAGCACCGATGGCGACGAGTCCACTTCGATCTCTTTCCGGTAGAAGTCCTCAATCGTTGGGTCATATTTTTCGATGAAGGTCCCGGTGACGAACTGCACAGTCAGCGCGGACTTGCCGACGCCACCGCTGCCCAACACCACCACTTTATACTCCTTCATTTGGGTGCAGACTCTAAACACTGACCCCAACCTCGGCTAACTAGCAAGCGAACTTTATCTGCTCCCAGACATAAAGCAGGCAGCTGACTACTAAAATAAATCCCCACACAAGCGTCACCTCAAAGAACAAAACCAGACACAAAAGGTGGCCAAACTACTTGTTTGTTTTTTCCTCTTGAATATTGTGCTCTGATATAGCTGCCAGGCCGGCTAGCTAAACCCGAAACGCCCCTGCTCCATCTACACTCGGTCTGGATCGATATAGGCTCAGCGCGGTGCCTCCACGGTAAAGGCTCATGGTAAAGGACGCTGCAAACGGGTGTGAAATTGCTCGTTAACAGACCGGTCATAAGCTCCAGCAGGGCCCCGTACGCCAGCTAAGGTCGCAAGCTGGAAAGCGAAGTCTGTGTTGCTGCCATTGTGGCGTCCATGTGAATTAGTTAATAACGCTAGCGGCTAGGCTAAGCTAAGCTAAACAAACCTGCTACAAATCATTCCCAGCTCTGCTGCCCGACGGACTCGCTAGTTCCGGCGCGTCAAGGGAAACGGTTAAGAACAAAAACCTCCGTTTGCACTTATCTGGAGGCCGACTGTGGCCTTTCTTCACACTGGTTCTCGTTTTAATCAACAGGTTTGGATTTGAAGCGAGCCTCCGCTGTTAGTAACGGACACAAAACCTGCACACTCCCTTCTTCTTCTCCTCTTCTTCTTCTGCTCCTGCCTGCCTGCCTGCCTGCCTGCCTGCCTGCCTGCCTGCCTGCCCGCCCGACCGGCCGGCCTCTCCCTCTCTGAGCGCCTCAAGCAGCTGGCCAGCTCGCTATATCACCTCACACTGACCAGCGGATGTCGGGCGGAAAGCCCATTTGATCCAGTTTTAACTTCAATCAGGTTTTCATGTATAACGCGAAATCAGAATAGTGTAAAATCGAGAGTCAGCGATGCAGCCCGCTGTTAAGACATGGCTGCTACTTTTCTTTTGTAAAAATGTGTTGAGAGCTTATCGAAACCTGTGATTGGCTCTTCGGAGAGAGGCGTTGCTGATTGGCTAAATCAATAGGAAGGCGGGACCTAAGGAACAAAACGAGGAATTCACTGAAACGTACTGAAGTTAGTCTGCTGTTTTTGGAAATTATGTAGCTATGCTGTATAATCAACACCTATATAATGAATTACAGCTCAGCTTGATTGTTTATTTATTAGTGAGATTATATAAACATTGTTGGTCTAGATTGCTGGATGATCATGAGAGAAAACTCATAAGGGTCCAAGTCTATACAAGTATCAACCATCACAGAACAGACAAACACCATTCCTGCTTTAAGGGAGCAACTATTAGGCTATTACCAAAACAAACAGTATCTCCTCCTGAGAACTGCTGTTTGTAATCAGTCTGGCTTAAAGACCCATATGTTACATTCTCCTTGCATTTTGAATTTTCCCACTTTTTGACATTTATGGTTTTATAGGCCAAAACAGCCACAATTAATTTTTACACATTTCCCAACTTCTCTTTAATGCTCTTAGGATTAAACAGGTTGTTACAGCGCCTTTAGGACTCGCATATGTAAATAACCTCTGTTCTGATTGGCTGCCCTGCGTTGCGCCTCATTCAAAAAGCAGCCAAAAACACTCCTTATTACTTACCACATAACATGAATGGGATGGGCTAAACTACTATAGGCTGAATAGAAAGATATCATGAAAGCCAATGCATTTACATATAATCACAAAAACAACAGGCTGTTTTTGCAGCTTATTTTCTATATAGGAACTGAGTGAACTGCATGTTTTCAAACTATGTTCAGATATTAAATGCATATATAAAACAAAAACGATGAAAATGTGTTTTTCCATGACACCGGACCCTTTAAACCTCACCCGTTTGTCTTCATCAAAAAGCAAACACAGCTTGGGACTGTTTTGAAGTGCTTTATTAAAATGTCAAACAAAAAGAACAGAGATCATATAAGTATGTATATTTTCTATACATTAATATAACTGTAAAAGGGATTGGCAAGAAGCACAATTTTTCAGCACATACAAGCACAACACACTAAATAGAAAGAGAAGCATTTCATATAAAGAGTCAAAGCATTCAATTATATCTTGTCCTACAGTGGGGGAAAGAGGAATCTAGTACATATGGCTTTGAAACAAAGTGGACATTCTTTTAACTGCTCCAGGTCACAAGATAGCACTTATATGCACTGGCATCAGCATTTAAATCTGTACTCAACTGATGCCCTTAAAGGGACAAAACCTCAATTTTGACGAGAGACTTCATGTACAACATCTATAACATTTGTACAACAAATATGAACTTAGAAATCCTTATTGTTTCTATATATCCATCTACACTTTCTGAACACCAATACAGTCCAACATTAGTTTAATTTTCACACAGACTTAAATATGAATATGATTAGATATGGGTCACAATAGAGTCATGGTCTCATTGGTTTCAATGGCTTAAACAAAGAAACAAAAACAAAAAAACAGAAAAAGCACTGTCTTCACATCACAGAATGTCTAGGCACAGGAGGATGGACAGCAGAAGAGTCTGAGATGTTTTTCCTCTATCAAGCACAGTGGTAAAAAGTGTCCTTTGATTGCATTCAGTTTTCAGCATGTTCCACAAATTGGGACTTGAAAATTCAAAGTCTGCATTAAAGTCCTAAGTGCTACCTTTCACTTTACAGTCCGAAGGCTTGGGACCATCTTAAGGTGGCCCAAAGGTGCGTCGATATGTAGTAACCTACAAAGACTCTGTCTCTCCCTCACTACTAGGACAAGTGCCATGGCAACAAAATTATTGGCTTCCAAAGCAATTGTAGAGCACAGAATGTACAAGATTTCTCAGACAGCGGCTTTTGTCCAGCGAGTCACTGTTTGACTGTGAAACACCTTGATTTTGTTTGAGGAAATGCAAGTGAGATATTTCAGATTATTGTAATTTTTTGGGGAATGTGTGAGCAATTTGGGGAAAAAAAAAATCCAACGAAGCATAACCAAAACGTTTTGCAAAACCGGCTGCAATGCTTTCCTACTATAATCTGACCCTGAAGTTGCCGGCGTGTCCGATATTTGGGAGGGGGTTGGCCCTCGTCACGGCCTCTCCTATGCTCTCTGCCACCCGCAGGGGGCAGAGCACCACCAGGGCATGTTTCACAGGAGGCAAATCCTAAACAGATCCATTTTGAATCTTTATTTCATATTCAGCTCTTAGATTCTCACGTACAAAATCTGAATATAGCTCATTATATGCCAATAAGCATGGTGGAACGTGAAATTGAACAAGCAGTTCACAGTTTGCAAAGAAAAAAAAGAAAGACAGAAGCAGGGTATTCTTTCTTTGGTTTCTAGATACAGCAATATATTACCTGCATACATTTCAGTGGTTGTTCAAACACTACCAGTTCTTCAGGATCAGATATAGACAGCCACAGTGCTCAGTATTGTAAGCTTGTGTAAACTATGACAAACTACAAAGCATCTTTCAACAAACTTTTTTCCCCATTTTATCGGCAAGCAGTATCATGCTCATGGTGAGAACAAGGGCATTAGCAAACAGAACATACGACAAATCCCTCAAAAACAGCATTTCTCTGACAACCTATTAAAAGGATAGCTGTTTACCTGTATTCCGAGCAATACAGTCATCTGATTTGAACCAGTTCTTATATATATATATATATATATATATATATATATATATATTTCTATATTTCTATATATTCATTCTTCTATGTATATTCAAAATAAATTCTGAATATTTTGACTCAGTTATGTACATAAGTGCAAACAAGGTGAAGAACACACATTCGTACACTGATGGGGGAACAGCAGGATTTAGCAGTTCCCAGCACAGCTGGGCTACAGCCTGGGTAGACCAGTGGGGGAGGAGAAATGAGACTTTACCAAGAGGGGGTCAGGTATAGCTCACCATGCCCTATAACACGCTCTGCTCTTGACATCATCGAATTAAAGATTTACGCATAGATAATCAAAATTAGTCTTCCTTTAAAGATCCTTTGTGGAATCTATCAGTCTAGACAGCCCTTTCTGTGAGTCCACTTTGCACTAGGATATTTCTCTCCAGTATCAAATCGAAGGTTCATCTTGACCTGATACGACAGATCTGTCCTAAAGCCTAAAGCTCAAAATCTGCCTTAATTTCTTTTTACTCATCAAGCAGAACAACAACAACAAACCCCATTAGAAAAATAAGAAATCATAACAACAGAAAAAACACATGATGTCTCCAAATGGCCTTTGGACTCAAGGTATCTCACCTTTAATTTTTTTCTCATTTTTTTGTACAAAATAGGCAATCATCTCTTAATCCAAGATAAGCTAACTACACATTCCCTTTCAGAATAAGTTAACCTTGTACATTATTTCAATTTAAGTGTGAAAAAATTCACAATTAAGTTTCACAAAGGTAGCCATGTTGTAGTTTTGTTGCCATAGCAACAAACAACTTACTATCAAGTAACAATGAATCTATCATTGTAATACATATAAATGTGTAGATTAATATAGAGATATATTTATATATATGTATGTATGTATATATATATATATATATATATATATATATATATATATATATATATATATCGAAAGAGAGAGAGAGAGATAGATATTTCTTTATGTATTTTATCTTAAACCACTAACTGCACAAACTATGAATCAGATTATTTCGATTATTTTTCATTTCATGCGATGAGATTTTATGCTGTAGAACAAGTAACTGATATGAACTCATTAATGATCAGACAAACTAAAAACCAACAGTTCATCCTCACCAAAACATGAAGTTATTTGTGAAGAAACAGCTAAAATATAAGTACCATTAAAAAATGACATTAAGGTCAAGTGATAAAAACTACAATGGTGATAAAACTAGAATGACGATGCACTATTAATATGTACAAGTAAGATTATCATCTAACTACATTATACATGAATACGCACTTCTTAAAAAGTGAGTGTTCTTAAAATGCTAAAGCCCCAAATGAGGCATATTTTGTTTTCTTAATCAAGTATTTTGTTGATTCCAGCTGGATAGCAGTTGGAGAAGGCATAACTCTTGATATGAGTGTGAGAGAGAGAGAGAGAGAGAGAGAGAGAGAGAGAGGGAGAGAGAAAGAGAGAGAGAGCGAGAGCAAGAGCGAGAGAGAGAGAGAGAGAGAGAGAGAGAGAGAGAGAGAGAGAGAGAGAGAGAGAGAGAGAGAGAGAGAAAGAGAGAGAGGGATCTATACCTTGGCTAGGCAATGAGACTCATTCAACTACAAGAAATAATCCATTACACAAATCAACAGCTGAGTACTCTCCTAAACTGCCAACATTTAAACACACCCACTTCCCCAAACACACATTAACATTTTATAAAATGTATACAACACAGAGATTTAGTATTTCAATAACACAGTATATTGTCTTGCTGTGATTTTGCATTTGACCTCAGTTTACTCTATTGATTTTAAGTGCGCCATGCTTATTATATCACCGTGGTAAAGCATAACATACTTTGGGCCAGTTTTCCAAAGAGAGATTGAGCCTTAAGACTAAATTAAACTGTCAATGAGAATCTTTATTTAAATTGTAAGGCTGGCCCAAATAACATTTTACAGGTTTTGAATACTCGTTGCAATTTACAAACAAGTACTTATTCTCTAAATCACCCTTAAAGACAATAATAAGCAAGAACAATGTATTAAGTCAACAATGTACAACTCAATGTAATAGTGAGCTGATATAGCCATGAATTTACGATTTTAGCCTTCTTGTTCAGATACAGCTTTCATGAGTTATGTCTTTAAATTTATGATGCATTTAACTAAACCCCATATAATACATCAAATTTCAATATAATGTATTATGTTTTATTTTTTCAATAACTGTTCTATTAAAAAATATTAAAAATATTTAAATTATTCGGGCCAGCCCTATTAAAATTGACAATCAGTTTTAGTCTTGAATGAGCCTTAATCTATGCCTAGAAAATGTGCCCTTAAAGTTTGGCCTGGAGAGAGTGACAGTCTACTCTAAACAGAGCACAACACATGCTTTTCAGGGAGATTTTCACCTCTTAACAAATTCTCAAGCAGTGTTTGTCCATCTAAAATGACCACTCTGTGAGGCTATGCTGTCTTTACAAAACAAACAGCACAGCTGTTTTTCTTCCATGTAAGGTCAACAATTCGAAAAGTCCTTGATGAGTCTCCGTAACTCTCGAGTTTCCTTTGACTCTTGTTTGTATAGTAAATCAACAGTGGATGGCATCGAGAGGTTTTGAACTCCCTTGATATGTTGAAACGTGGTTTGATTCAGGAGAAGAGAAGGGTGAGACAGGCATCCTCAGACTTTAATGACATTCTCCTTGTCCTAAATGGTCACATTCAAATGTATGTAAGGCCCTTTCATGGCAACGTTTATAAGTGAGGTCGTTCTTCAGCACCCCAGCTATGGCTGATCCACCAGCTCCAGAATTCTCTACTCGCTGATGTTATATTTTTCTGTTAGAATCGCTGCTTATAGCACTACTTGCAAATATCAATAAACTGCTCAAATGGCTGACAGTCAACTGTAATCAAGACGTTCAGAGCCTGTCAACCTTTGAAAATAAGGACACAGTATGTAATGAGAATCTTTGAAACTTTCAAACAGTCGCAAATTTTCATGAGCAAAACACAAAGCAAGTTACCTTTGAAATCCAGGTGGTGTTAATAGGCAATCTGGAGGTTAAACAATCAGGGGGGTGAACATGCTCTCCACTACTACTCCAAACTTAGTAAGCCTCAGTTGGCCTTTTATACTCCACATCACTGTGTTCATCTTTTCTAAGCAATCTGATAACGCTAACGCAACGTAAAATGGCTTAAAATGTCTTCAGGCCCAGGACAGTCTTTGCACTTTGCAAATGCCCACAGAGTATCTAGAGAGAACACTAATATGTGTAACATGAATGATCGCATTAGTCGGAGAATAGTGGAAATAACATTTTTAATCAAATCAGTCTGCTTCTGGCCTTAGTATATAGTTTTGCTCTTTTATGCTCCTTCCATTCACCAGTGATTGGCACAGATGACCCAGGTCTGGAAGTAATTGGCACATGAAATGTGTGCAGCATTCAGCATTTTAAGAGGACAACAGGATTACAGTTAAAGTCTGGACATTAGTGTCCAGTACTAGTTATCTTTCATTTCATTGATTTGTATTGGGCAAATATGAGCAGCAAATGCTGAATTTTAGACATCAGAAGTAAATAAACAGGATTAATCCGATCATTTAACAAATATATTCTGAAATAGCACATGCACACATTTCTTCCTCTAGATTAGTAGAATGTTTGAATAGTTTGAGCATGATGGCCTCCATTCAGATGCTAATCTTAAAAGAGAATTCCATAGATTTTTCTAATTTTCGGTGTAATTTAGTTGTGTAACAAAGAGATCTGATGTGAAAAGTGACATTCTTGGGTAATATACTGGGTCAAGATTGTTCCCAGTGGTGGTGACAGGAACCAGACATCTGATGAGTTTAATGCCCCTGAAAGCCTCTTCACAGAAGGTTATGACATGAAATGGTGAGGAAGATGCTGCTGTGTGATTTTTGGCCTTTTTAATTCTTGATAAAGAGATACATGCAGGGTGCTGTTAGACAAAATAGTGCCCAGAGAAAATTTATTGTTCACTATTTCCATTGATTCACTACTATCTACGACTACTACTACTACTACTACTACTACTACTACTACTACTACTCTCCTATCAACCACTACAATTATTACCACTAAAACTTTTGTAGTAAATAAAATAGCTACATTTGTGTTGAAGACATTGAGACCGCTGGTTACTATCACCACCACTGTATAGAAAACCTATACATTTCTCATTTATTCAAATCAGTGTTATTCCTCGTTAATAGCTTCAATAAAAAAATAACTCATTTTAAAGCTTAGCTATTTTTAAAGGAAAATCAGAATGGTATCGCCTGATACTGAAGGTTTCAATATTGATATTGGTATTGATATCAGAAGACAAGTGCCATCTCTAATTTTTAGATATGCACAACCTGTCCAAAGAGAGAGCAAATTCTATAAAACTCCATAAGATGCATTTTGGCTGCTATCATGCTGAGAATTATCTACAGTATGGCCAGTTCCAAGATATCATGTTACTGTGAGATGTAGCAAACAGGGCCAAGCAATAAGCAGAGACAAACAGACTGTCACACAGTAGGAGGGTAGGGGCATGGATTTTGGCAGAGATCGTCTCTGCAATGAGAAACAACAGGGACAGATATGGTCGCAGACTCTAGCTATCATATCACAATGTTTCTGATAAACCAAGTCAACCTTACTGATCGCTTTATATGCAAATCACAGAAAATAATGCAGTAGGTTTAGAGAGATGAGCGACGTGCTGCGACATGGCTGACTAGAGATGAACAGTTGGGCTTAGAAATGGCGCTACTCCAATCAACGACCGCAGCTGCTGCGCTGGCACTCCGTTTCACAGCATGTTGATCAGACTCATCCTGAGCTACAGTCATTTATCAGACCTCCTATGCAGCACCAGCAATAGGGCTGCAATCAGACCCTGCAGACCGCACTGCACAATACGAATACAACGTGCTGGTATGCTGTCGCTTCTGCTTAAGGCATTTTGAATTTAGAAAATGGAGGTATGAGCATGTGAATCTACCTAGCCACGGTCCCTCTGATTCCACTGAACGCGTAGTTCAGACGAAAGCTGGGGTATGTCCAAGTAGGAGTGGGCAATACGAGAAGATTTTATCATATCATTAAAAATTATGCTATCCAAAAAAAAGTATAAAAATGCTAAGTTTACAGAACTTTATAGTAGAATGCTAACTTTACTTCTAATGTAAGTTAATGTATTTTATTCCATGTAATTTTGGGCAATTTCTATTGGTCTATTCATCATGAAAGTGTCACACAATGTAAAGGACTGCTGCTTTGCTCCATGAAGTAGAAAAATAAAAATCTGAAAAAGAGTCTTTTCTTTTTTTTTTTGGGACTGCAATGATTTGCTGGATATTGCCAGTATTTTAACACCACTAACCAACTGCATGTTTCCTCATAAAGAGGAATCAATTAGGACTGTATAGTGCAGTTCAGTGAGTGAAACACTGAATAAAAATAATTGTATTCATAGTTCTTGATAGTATTTTTTAAATGTGGCACTACTGGTGCGTTCGGTTTGCTGCAATGAATAAAATCTCAGAAAAACTAAATATCACAAAAAAAAAAATTTAGAAATTGTATTTTTAACATATTGCCCACCCCTATGTCCAAGCATGGAAAATAACACTTCAGAAAACCAATTTCAGCTCATCAGGTATACGTTAAATAAATAATACTCCACCACATCAACAACAGAGAACAGACGACAATCCCTAATGATAGGAAAAGTGGATTTGTAGATAGACTGAGGAATAGCACGCTGACTCTTAAAGGCTACAAGTGTATGCTTATTTTCTTTTAAGTCTATCATGAGATCTAGGCCAGTTGCTTAAGTATAAGGAAAAGACTTTCACACACTCGTAACATGAAAGGCACAAACAATGACGACCTTTTAACTAATCATTTGATCTTAGTGATATGAATACTTCTCCACTGACAATATATTTACGAGCGTAAAACAAAAACACGTGAATTTATCAGAAATTGAAATAAAACAAAACAAAAAAAAGAACCACCAGCGCTATCTAAAAATATCAAGAGCGATCTGAGCTCACATATACTCCTCTCTCTGCAGTAAGCCTTGTGCATAGACACGCACAGCAATCACATTCTTGTGTTCTCCATGCAAGCTGTTAAAGTGCCTGCAGAGTCATGTGTGCTGTCAGGTGATGTGCCTCAGTTCCACTTACTCATGGTGGATCATTTAAGCAGGGTCTGAGACCTCACTGTCACTTCAGGAGGATGCACTGTTCTCAACAGTGTGTGTGTGTGTGTGCGTGCATGTGTGTGTGCGTGCGTGCATGTGTCTCTACAAATCTCTGTGTAACTTGTATGGCTGTGAATTCAAAGAGCGCTCAGATTCAGCATCCACACGCTCCTTAAGTCTCCTTGCATCGAGATGGCATGCTTCCTAAAACAGTTGTAGGTCCAAGCTTAAGTATTGCCTGTTTTAGCATCAACAAACCTTTTGTTGACTTTTTTCCCATGACATGTCCATGTCAACTGTGAGGATGAAAGGGTTTGCCCTGGGAGGGCGTACTGATTAGGCACACATTTGTTGCATTCACGTCTCTGCGGTGTGGTGGGACTCTTAGGGTGATGATGGTGGTGGTGTCTTAACCGAGGTTGTGCGCGAGGCTTACTGAGTTCAGAGTCATGGGGGCTGCCACTAGAAGTTTCGGTACCGGACAGAACTGGGATTCCACAGGAATGCAGTGGAGGTCGACAGGGTCAGAGGTCAGTACCTCGGCGGGGTCTACTGGAAGACAAGGACAAACAAGATACAAAGAGGAAAAGAAAAAAAAAGACAGAAGAGGGTTGAGACGTGAACTTGTTTTAGGACAGGTATAACAAGAAATGCAAAAGCAAACAAATGTTGCAGGCAAAGCTAGTTTTGCATAAAAACTGTATTCGAAATGCTCTTGTCAAGGAACAACGGTATCTGTTGTATCCAACAACAGGAAAAACATGAGAAAGTGGCAACATCCTGATGTAATACATCAATTATCTTGAGAGAGAAGACAGAGACTTCAAATTCAAGCTACATTTTGTGACTTCTGAGATATTACATGACCAAAGAAGAAAAAAAAGACAGTAAATTATTGCTGTCTCCTCTGCACTCCACAGGAACGTTCAGGCACATCACAGAATTGTGATTAGGTGGGGAAAAAAACAAAGGGGAAATTTTGGAATTATATTTTCTCTTTTTCACTTTGTTGTAGCCAACTCTTAGGTAATTCTCAAATGCAATATAGGTGTCTTGCACAACAAAAAGTTTAGAATGATAACTATCTGCAGAGTTATTACGAAAAATTTGATCGGTATCCAAATTCAGTTACAAAGTACCACACATGCCTCACCGTATACCTTATTTTTCCCTAATTTGAAAACAAATACCATACAATTCCCATCTGTTCAAGCTTCTAATAAACTTAATACTTTATGATGTGTCAATATTTTGGTTTCTAATCAATGGAATACACAGTGTCTCTGGATGTTAAGGGTTACATGTTGTCTGTGTAGAAAACAGATTATTAGCAAGGGCGCTAATACTTACAATTTGCAAGCATATCTCAGGATACATTATCCCACTCAGTATGCTAACTGGATCTGGTCTGTTGTGGAGGAGAGGGTCTGTTAAAGCAACTGCCTGGAAAAATTAACAAGCTGGCACCCTTCTTCTGGACAAGCTTATCCATTTTACTCTCAATGGATCTCATTCTTTGTTTCATTTGCAAGCTCCTAAGCATTCTTTGCCAGACTGAAAATAAGCTTTCCAAGTGGCGTTCAAAGTCTGTATGCATAGTTCATTGGTTGGTGATGTTTATATAGTGCAATCTTTTTCTATTAAATACATTTTGGAACAAACTAGAATTAGAATGGTTGTATAAAGGGAATGATTTTAAAAAGGCAATGCAATAAAAAAAAATGTATAACAAAAAAGAATGAATGACTGACAAATAATAATATCGGCACTTATTTAAATATTGCAATTTCTGAGAGCTCGATAATTTTTTATATTAAATTATAATTTGATCATAATTATTGTCTCTTCCCTATCACATAACAAGAAAACAACCTTGGAGAGGAACATGGACATTTCCAAACTGTTCGGAAGTTCTCCGGAAGTGCTCGTAACATGATGCTACAAAGCTAAGATGGTGAAGGTGTGCTTCCTCTGAGTCATGTGAAGCCAGCCACCCCAACTTTTCAAACTGCAACTAATACAACATCAATGGACAGCTCAACGTGCTTAGAGAAATACGCTGACTGCCAATTCTATTATGTCAGCTAATAGATGCTGGCCAGCACCACACTGAGTGATCATACCCACCCAGAAAGAGCAAGGCCAATTATGCCCTCTAGGACTCCTGGCCACATAATCTCCCTACTAAAGGGCCAAATTTAAGACAGTTGTGCTTCCGGGGAGACCCTTGCTTAGAACTTCTGAATACGCAACATAACAGCTAGCACTCCATATTACTCAGAAATGGTCGAGAGTTCAGTCCTGCAATGCAGCTGCGCAGAAGCCTCCCAGGCTGGTGCCAGGCCCTACAATGATGCAGGAAAACCCTCAAGTGTTTCCCTCTAAGTGAGAACACAACCGATTGCATCCTTAGGGATAACCCCATTATGGACAGCAAATTTCCCATCTGGGACTCAAACCTGAATCCTCATTGGAGGGTGCGCCTCTACAAAAAAAATAAATAAAATTTGCCTACACTTACGGAACAGAGTGTCTCAAACAAAAATGAATGAAACTAAAAAGTGCCAATGTGTAAACTCTTTGCAAAAATGACAGTTTGCTTTAAAAACTAAGAAGGAAGGGAAAGAATGACTATGACTACTATGATATTTTAACTACATAAAGCATGTAGCTGTGCACAGGAACAACATACAGTGGAGACATCTGAATAGACACAATAGAGGTGAATACACACAAAGACAGGGTGACAGAGGCTCCTCTCTGGTCCACAGAGAGTAAAAATTCAGACGGGATTAACTAGCACAAACAGCTAGCTCAGGTGGGTTGCCTAGGGCCAGAGCTCCCTTGTAAAAGTGATTAAAATCTCAACAGCACTTTGTCTGCATATACACAGGACAAATAAATAAAGAATGTCTTCCCTCTGCCGTTCAGTCCAATGTTATCAGGATCATTATTTAATAAATATGAGTGCAATATAAGCCTGATAAAGTGTTCTGTAAGATATCTTTCAAAAGGTACTGAGCATAGTGTCTGTGGACCAGAGCTGGGTGCCCTACAGCTGAAAAGAGAAGAGGCCAAAATGAAGGGGCAAACCTGATTGGAGGCAGCTGATTCGGCAAAAGGAACATTGGTGACTGGGGTCGTTGCCGACGAAACAGTGGAAGTGGTGGCACCGTGCATCATGGGAACTTTTTTCAGGCGAGTCAGACAAGAAACAAGGGAGAAGGGGAGGTGGAGGGGAGGAGGAATGTTATGAGTACCATGACATAATATGCCAGAGGAACAGGCGGAACAGTCATGGCAACTAGCATTTATGTTCTGCCAAGATGATGTATTCACCCAAGAACAAACACATGCAAATAAAACTTAAAGGTAACACTTTATAACAATGATCACTTAAGTCATCTGTAACAACAAACCTAAGACTGAAATCATTTATCTACATATTTTTGCATTTGTCTATGTTTCAGTTGTATACAAAAGTGCAATTTATTTTAGATGGTTCAGTTAGTTTAGTTATATAACTCCAAGCAAATCAATAACTCTTCCTAAACTGATGTTTATGATGTTCATAAATTTAGCCTAACTTGCAACTGTTTTTTTTTTTTTAAGAATGCTATAGTCTAGTATATTGTGCTCCATAATATGACCAAAAGTATGTGGACACACCCAATTATTAAGGTCAAGTGTTTCCATCATGCCAATTACTAACAGGTGTATAAAATCAACATCAGCACAAGAACTGTGTGTCAGGAACTTCATGAAATGCATTTTCATGGCTGAGCAGCTGCATACAAGTCTAAGATCACCATGTGAAATGCCAAACACGAGCTGGACTGCCACTTGGCTCTGGAGTAGTAGAAACGTATTCTCAGGAGTGAGGAATCATGCTTCACTTTCAGGCATTCTAATGGATGTTATTTGGGTTTAGCAGATGCCAAGAGAACACTACTTACTAGAATGCATCTTGCCAACAGTAAAACGTTTGGTGGAGGAAGGATAATGGTCTGGGGCTCTTTGTCAGGGTTTGGGCTAAGCCCTTAGCTCCAGCATAGGGTGATGATAATGCTACAACATAAAAAGACACTTTAGGGAATTAATATGCTTCCAACTTTCTTGCAATAGTTTGGAGAAGGACCTTCCTGTTCCAGCATGATCGCTGTGCACAAATCAGGGTCCATAAAATCATTTGGTGAGTCTGATGTGGAGTAGCTCCAGTGGCCTGCACAGAGCCCTGACCTTTATAAATTGCAAGCTAGGCCTTCTGGTCCAACATTAATACCTGAGCTCACAAATGCTCTTTTGACCGAATCAGCACAATTCCCACCCACACACTCTAAAATGTTGTAAAAAGGCTGTTATATATGTAAAAAAGGGCCAACTCCAAATGCTCATGATTTTAGAATGGGAATGCCCAACAAGCTCATTCAGGTGTGGTGCTGAGGTGTCCATATACCTTTGGCCATATTGTGTATCTTTTATAGTAAATGGATAAAGAAATCTACTGAATTGTATTCTAGACAGCCAAAGACTTTACAGATAATTTACAGATAATTATTTGATGTAACTAAGAGTTCAAAAAGATTAGGAAATCACTAGCAAATGACTATGAAAAGTTACTGATCATGTATAAGTGATGAGAAAAAGAAAAGGCTACTTGACTGCTACATCGACTAATGTCTGCAGTGTGCAGCACAGTAGAGCATGAGTCAAGATCTTACAGTACTAAAGCCATAGCATTTTGATGTGTGTCACAACCATTAATATAAATACCCTGCCCACAGACAAGATTTGCCTTCTGACAACAAATCAGCAGGTCATTTCGGATTGCTCCGTACAGCCTGGCAACTCTGTATGAGCATCAGAATTCTACCATGACATCCACATCATGTAAGATCAATGACTCTGCTTAGATTACTTTTGTTCACTTCTAGCTTGGGCTCCTCTTTCTGGTTCTTAAATTAGTACCTCTGTTCAAGTGGAACTTTGTCCTTAATGAAGCTGCTCCTAACAAGGATAAACCACCACCACTGGAATATTGAGGAAATTATTTTACTGAGGCTACGACTGTGAAGCTACCTGCTAGTTCACTTATCACGGAAGTAACTTCCAACCATTGGCTCAGCCCACTGCTAAAAGCTGTTATCAGCCAACCACAAGCCACAAGCGATGCCCCAACAAGGCATTAATTGCAGCAAGAAGTTGATATTCTACAAGCAGATGAGCCTTGGTGGTCTGGAACCAGGCTCAGAAATCTTTGTCCTCAGCCTTGGCATTTTAGGCAGACAATCAAGTGGACATCAAAGACAACAGACATTCAAATTTGACACATTAAGCTACAAATGGATTATAATCCTTCAGTGTCCTCCAAGTTACTTTACCTCAGCAGGATGATGCTCCCCAACAGAGATCTATAACCATGATGGACTTTTAAGGCAGGCTACAGCCAAGGCTACATGCCTCTACCACATGCTAAGAGAATGCTTTGCAAAGCAAACTATAGTTTTGTTCTAACCTGGAAGCTGAATGTTACCTCTTGGCCGACAGAAATGGCACTATCACTCTCTTCTTAGCTCTATGTGTGACTGGCGTCTAACTATCCGGTACTGTTGGCTTCAGCAAGAGCTAACATTTTTTTCTGGTAAGTTGCCCATACTGGCTGCTGGATTCAAAACTTCATGTTTAATTCAGTTCACTGCAATTTTGGACTGTAACAAAATATAAAGAACATTTTCTCATTGCTAGCTGAATTGAAATCTTAGCTCCAATCTGCATCTTGACAATCTGCCTTCAGTTCAGACATTGGGCTACATTCCCTGAGACTGTGGCAAATATTTAGACCCAATCTCATTTCACTCCTACCACTTAGCCCTTAGCCCTCCGTAAAAAGAAGAAATGTGATTGGAACTTAGTCTCTCTGGCTCAAGGCTCTATGACCATCAGACCCCAGATCAGCTGTAGGGGCATTCTGAGGGGTTTAACCTGGGAAGTAATTGCTCAATCCCATCCCTTAGCAGGCACCGAAATGGTGTACGCTAGCACCTCCACTGCAGGAGTCCTTGCTAAAGTGCTTGTCATGGCAGCTGAGGAAGGGCCTCCCATTTCAGATGGCATGTGAGAGGCTCATTGATGCAGGCCATGTACGCCTGTCACTGGAAAATGTTTTCTGATTTAGGTCCAGATAATTAATGCTACCTGATGTTCAGCCTGTTGTGGTATGTCTTCTATAAAGCTCCCCACTCCCCATCCACAGGTGAAGGTTTAGACGGCTGCTGTTTCTCATATCACAAGCATGTGAGTCCACAGCCTTTGAGTAAAACCTACACTAAGGCCACATGGCATGTAAAAAGTCTTATGCACTCCTTTAAAAATTCATTGTGGTATTATTTGTCCATCATGAAGGCCTTGCTGTTCAGACTCCTTCATTCGCTGACGAGCAGGCTACCCAGCATTCTCTGTTATGTTCAGTTCCATCTCTGAGGCATTATGTGGACTTAATCGGTGAAAGTGTCAGATAGACCATTTATTTATTTGCTTCATGACCGGCAGAGTGGTCAGTCACCCAAAAATTCCTAGAGAACGTCTTCCATGTGAGCAAGGTATTTGTATTGCTGGCTGATCTCATTATATTTACCCTTAGAAGAGATATATGAATGTAACATTAGGCATCTGCCAAAAGACTCTTACTAGTGTAGCACGGTATGCTGGCCCTGGTGTGCAAGCCTGCTGTACAGAAGGCAGCAGTACCCACTATGCCACACCAACCACTATGTGACTTTACTGGTGTTAAGATCTTCACACAACTATAAGGCCATGAGGAGTATCTACTGTGCTTCACACTGCATTTGGTAGTATATTAGTCCTATATTCAACTTCATTACTTTTGTTACTCTTCACAACTAACATTTTTTACAAAAAGGCATGTTTATACATGGCTCTTAAATAACTTATTATAAAGTGTTACCAGCTTGAAACAACTAATATATCGTAAAGCAGGACTAAATAAGAAAAAGTTATTTAAGCTAAAACTGCTTATAATTATACTAAAAATATGACAAGTCATCAAAGTCATACAATCTAATCAGACAGGCACATCTGATAATTGTATTTTGATGGAGCTGGACCATGTGCTGGAGGAAGCGAAAAGAAAATAGAACTCATAGAACAGCACGCAATGTAGGGCAGACATACAGTGCAGTTCAGCAAAGACCTAGCTTTGTAAATAAGATGGCAATTAATTTGCTTAATTTCAAAACATACATAGTAAAACTGAGTAAATTCAATGCTGTGACTTTCGGAATAGTTTGTTCAACCTACTTTTCTTCATATAAGTGTAGAGTTATATCGAATAACAGACAGCAAACTTATATAGCATGATGCACGAACAGCAACAGCATCAAAGATGCTAAATGCTCCAAAATGCAAAAAATACAGACACACAGTTCCCCTCACATACAGACACACATACAGGCACTCTCACTGATTAAAATCTAATTCTTATTTTGGAGGGGGCAATTGACTTTTCATTACACAGCTAATTGTATATTAGGGTTATTTAGACTTTATAGTGAACTCCACTCCCAGAGCCACTGGCAGGGAATACAGTGTATCTGTGGGCACCAAAAACTGAGGAGCGGGTTTGATTTAATTGGTGGGGACCTTGATGTATTGTTAAGGTGTGCGTGGGGTGTGTGTGAGTGGGGTGTGTGTGTGTGTGTAGGAGGGGGGTGGGGGGGCCTGAGCTCTACCCTCACCAGTGTGTCCGTGCCCTGTTAGGTAGCGGCTGTGGGGGGGCCTGCAGCTGCTCCAGTCCCGCCTCTCCCAGCGGCCCTCTGCCAATGAGCCGGGGGGTTTGAAAAGCCCTACAACAGATTTGAGGGGAGTGAGGGAGGAAAAGAAGCACAAAGAAACAAACAGGAACGAGTCTTAATGGATTAGGAATGAGGCCTAACTTTAGCCTAGCTAGCACCCAGACTGTGCCATCACTTTCATACTCAAGCACACATACATGACCAAACTCAAAAGCTGTGCAGGAAGCAAAAATAATGAGAAATGAGGAGAAGCAGAGCAAGCAGATAGCTGGGTGACAAATAATGTGACAGACAGGACAGGATTAAAGCTCTGCTGTCTAGATGAAATGGCCAGTTAATCATTATTTTATTCAAAACTCTGTACCATTCACTCATACCCCTCCCCCATATAGATTAAAAATACATGCCAATAAATAAAATGCCAAAAAAATGCTTTTAAAATGTTAATAAAGCAATAAGCCAAAAGAGGCTGTGTTAGAGTGATTAAGGGGTATTGTTAGACACAATGCAAAATTTTATAAAACGTCCACAAAATATGATAAAATATACCAACTGCAATCAACAATTGACCATTTGTAAAATTCTGCCTCACTTAGTTACTGCTGCCACGTCCATCAAACCTTCAGTACAGCTATCTGCTAAGGTCCTCAACACTTGTGCTAACAGACCAAAAGCTAAGTAGCACAAAATAAATTTTCAAAGCACACACAGGAACCAATCTGAAAACATTTTACTATTAAAAATAATCTGGCTTTGCAGGGTGTTCACTGGAGGCATACATGTTTTTTGGGAATTGATAAAGTGAAGGTATCTAAGGCTAATTTAAAGTGGTTGCTGGAAACCACGTCCACATTTATGAAGCCAGGGCGGTTTGAGCCCCTTCAGATAAGCGAATGTTAAATGCTAAAACAGCGGTGGTTTCCATATATCTATTATAGTACACACACACACACACACAAATACAGTTAGGCCCAGAAATGTTTGGACAGTGACACAATCTTCATCATTTGTGCTCTGCATGCCACCAAATTGGATTTGAAATGAAACAACTGAGATGCAATTGAAGTGTAGACTTTCAGGTTTAATTCAATGGGTTGAACAAAAATATCCTATGAAACGTTTAGGAATTGCAACCATTTTTCTACAAAGCCTACCCATTTCAGGGGCTCAAAAATAATTGGACATATTAGCTTTACCATAAATAAAATGCTCATTTTTAATACTTTGTTGAGAATCCTTTGCAGGCAATGACTGCCTGAAGTCTGGAACCCATGTACATCACCAAACACTGGGTTTGCTCCGTTGTGATGCTTTGCCAGGCCTTTACTGCAGCCATCTTCAGTTGTTGCTTGTTTGTGGGTCTTTCTGCCTTAAGTTTTGTCTCAAGTGAAATGCATGTTCGATCGAGTTGAGATCTGGTGACTGCCTCGGCCATTGCAGAATATTCCACTTGTTGGCCTTAAAAAACTCCTGGGTTGCTTTCGCAGTATGTTTTGGGTCATTGTCCATCTGTACTGTGAAGCAACGTCCAATCAAGTTTACTGCATTTGCCTGAATCTGAGCAGAAAGTATGCCCCTGTACACTTCAGAATTCATCCGGCTGCTTCTGTCTTCTGTCACATCATCAATAAACACTACTGACCCAGTGCCATTGGAAGCCATGCATGCCCATGCCATCACACTGCCTCCACCATGTTTTACAGAGGATGTGGTGTGCTTTGTATCATGAGCCATTCCAAGCCTTCTCCATAGTTTCTTCTTCCTGTCATTCTGGTACAGGTTGATTTTAGTTTCATCTGTCCAAAGAATGCTGTTCTAGAACTGGGCTGGCTTCTTCTGCAATCATCTACCACTGTTGTGTTCCTTAGACATCCAGGCCTTTTTGAGTTCCCAAGCTCACCAGTGTGCTCTTTTTTCCCTCAGAATGTACCCAACTGTTGATTTGGCCATTCTTAACATTTCTGCCATCATTCTGATCTATTTCTTCTTTTTTTTCAGACTAATGATCTGTTTCACTTCCACTGAGAGCTCCTTTGACCGCATGATGTGGGTTGACAGCAACAGGTTCCAAATGCAAATGCCACACATGTAATCAACTCCAGACCTTTTACCTGCTTAACTGATGATGGATTAACAAGGGAATAGCTCATGCAGCCCATGAAATAGCTTGTGAGCTAATTGTCCGATTACCTTTGGTCCCTTGAAAAAGAAGAAGCTACATACTAAAGATTAAATAGAGCTGTAATTCCTTAACCCTCCAATTAGGATGTCAATACCCTCTAATTAAAGCTGAGAATCTGCACTTTAAGCCCATGTTGATTATACAACTGTATCTTGAATATGTTTTAGTACACAACTAAAATGCCAAAACTTGTGTCACTGTCCAAATATATCTGGGCCTAACTGTATATGTATACATACTGAACAATGCATAGAGAAACCTATGTTAATATTACTTTGTAACATTAGCTGCTCTGGCACAGCAAAACACGATAATACACCTTGTTCCCTGTCTAAAGAAGTTGGCTTCTTATTCAGCAGCTAATTGTTCATATTCTTGTTTCCTAATTAAATGGAGCAGAAGTTATGGAGCACCTGAATGTATGCGCCACACCATTTAAGGTGGAATGGGCGATTCAATTAGGTAGCCAATTTCAGCTTTGTCAAATTTCTCAAGTTATTTCTCATGTGTGTCCCTGCATCGGAATGGTCATTCATGCTTCAGCACCAGCTGGCCGAACCATTGCTGAGTTACGAGACTTCTCTGGCAGCATAAGAGGAAAAAGAAAGTTAGTCGAAGGCCAACCCCAAGAAACCAGCCATTTCTTTACATATGCTGCCTCATAAAAGTGGACTACTTTGGATACAATGGATGAGACAACGGGAGATGACTGAGGGACTCCTGCATTTTCATTTGAAATGTGACTGAAAAATTCATGACTCAGACACTTATCAAAACATGCTAATGTTAGCATTGTTTTCACTGTTTGTACACTACACGTGTTATGTGTTATCTGTGCTTATTTGTGGCTTACTGTTAGAAGGTTATGATGACACTCGTACCTGAGGAAGAATTTGGGATACTACCCACCACTTCACTAAAGCTAGTCACTGAAGCAACGATATGTGTTGAGGAGCACTCGTCGTTGTATACAAGAGGTTCACAGCAAACGTTAATGAACCAATAGAAACTATGATGTTTGCGAGCACATTGTTTTTCTTCACACAAATTCGAGCACTGTGCAGTCAGTAATCTGACTTAATACACTTAGCTAACTGATCTTGATATTTACAGACCAGATCAAGCTTAGCTTATCTGAGAGCCAGCATAGGGCTGCTTGTTAATAATTTTGCCACTGAACTCTGAACATGGTCTTCCACCTAACACAACGTAAATCCAACAAATCCTTTTCAACTTTAGGAATGAAATAAAAAACAGGATCACCCTCCAGATGACCAGGTGAGTGTTTCTGAATTCAGTTTTCCTCAAAGACCCTTTTGTAATTTGCCTAATAAATCTGACAAATCTACGGTCTCTGTTATGACCATTCCAGGTCTGTTCTCAGTTTTGCTTGATTGGGGAAGTAGTGCTTAGGGATAGCTGTGACTAGTTGAGAAGTTTCTCGAACATCAAGTTTGTAAACAGTCAATTCTTTCGCCAAGAAAAAGTGTAGCTAGGCAACATAACATTCCTGCTGTAATTGTTTACTCAATGATGATCATAAAGCTTTTATCTTGGTGCATTAGTACCAATCTCAACTGATATGTGCAGTCACATGTCTGCTTATATCATATATTTCACAATATGTCTGAAAGTGGCTTGTTTGGAATTTAGAATAAGAAATATCCATTTTATAAGAAATGTTTTTCATTAAATGTTTTCTGCCTTATTTCATTTGGACAGCTAAACAAATGCACTTGCCCCTTGGTTTGTACACCATTATCATTCCAAGTTCCTTCTTCTTAAATCAGGGATATGAGAGCTTTTTTGTCTCTGCTGCCTGGCACAGAGCTTCAGCACTCCTCTAACACAACTTATGGAGTGGAGGGACTCATGAAGAACCTACCAATACCTCCAGATTCAGCCATGCAGAGGACGGAGCCTGGCACGCCATGCACACAGAGCCCAGGGCAAGGAGGAGGAAGAGGAGGGGTGGAGAAGCAAAAGAGGAAGAAGGGAATGTACGGGACAGAGGAAGCGACATGAGGACAAGACAAAACAACAAGGTTAGTGTGCCACCAAGGGCCATACTGACAACAGGAGGCTGCACAGACAACACAGACATAGAGCACAGACATGGTGCAAAGCGTGGGTCACTCCAGCTGAGGGCCAGAAAAAAACATGAGGAGAGGGCTGGAAATACGGATCACTTGTAGTACTGCTTTTTTCTGCTGGACTAAGAATAAAAGGACAGTTTTTGGTCTGATTATAGAAAAAAAGCACTATTAAAATATTATCCTACTTATATAGACAAACATCTTGTAGACTAATATTATCTTATATACTAATTAAGACTTGTAGAGAAATAGTTCTGTTTGAAATACCTTAATTTACCACTGGGTCAGAGAGAGTATTCACCTTTGACAGCTTGAGTTTATAGTCAAAAGAGGCACTGTAGTATCTGATTGTAAGTATGTAATGCAATGGAGCACCAAGATGGCAAGGCTCAGTGCGCATGTTACAGGGGACCAAGAATTTTACAGGGGATACCAAGAGACATAGAGACTGCATGAGCTAAAAGGGAGAAAGAGGACAAGCAAAGGGAGAGCTGGGCCTATTTTTCCCCAATGTAAGTTGCCCTTGCAGCTGAGCTATGCAGTGTAAAAAATGTTAAGCAGTGAACTGAATGTGGATGGAGTCTGCCCCAGGCTGAGTAGATGACAGCGCTCTTGCAGCGGCTCACCTGTGGGGATGAAGGCTGGCTGCTGCAGCTGCATGCTGGCCAGGGCCTGCTGGTAATGGAACATGCTGGGGTTGAAGACGGCTGCTGCCCCGTTATTCTTCTCCAGGGTGGGCCTCTTTGGTAGCTGCTGCATGGTCCCCGGGGGCAGGGCCTTAAGGCAGAGAAGGGGGGGTGGGTGGGACGAGGGAAAAAGAATGAGCATGAGGTAGAGAGTGAGAGAGATATCAACAGGTTATGACAAGAACATGAGTTCAGCAATAATTAAAAGTGAAATACTGTCATCTGAATAATTTAATGCTTACTCGGCTGTTACTGGCATCTGTGCCCTGTGTACTACGCTCAAAGACAATGTTATATTTAGCTCATAATAGAAGTACGTGGCTATGTCATTTAATTTGCACAATAGTAATCTGCATGCTAAAGACATTACACTCAAGCAGCATGGTACTATAGCATGACAAACAAACTTTCAAACAAGCTGCAATATATGAGCTGTTTAGGGCTGCACCATATGGGCAAATAAATCACTGTGCAATTACACTGCAAACAATGTATAGGTCTAGGTCTGTGCTGGCAACAGAACCCTCTTGTTTGCATAAATGTGTGGAAAATAACTGCGGTAAACTATTAAATGGATTCTGGGTTTATTTAAACATGTGCTTTACCCTTTATTTGACAATTAAGTTCACATTATCACTGTGTTTGCTCCTACATCCACTTAGGAACCATGTCAAAACTACTGGAAGAAAAAGGGCCCTATTCCCCCAATAGCCATTATTGTCATCTCTGTAAGAATATCTACTGATAGCTTCTGGAACATCATTGATGATGTGACTTCTTGTAATTTTGAGATGGGCTCTAACACTGAAGCAGATATCAGACATACAGTGATAGCATGTGAGCCATTAACTTTGTCAATTAATACTATAAACTTGTGTTTGTAGACTACTGTTCTCTTTAACAAATCTAATTAACATACTAAGTACTAATGAACAAGGAAAGAACAAAATTGCTAATGTCCCACAAACCATCCAATTCCATGGTGTCTGTAGCCGCCTAGCTTAGCACAGTGGTCTTCAACTCTGGTGAACCTTACTGCAGAGTTTAGTTCCAGCGTATAACCAATAAGCTGTGTAATAAGCTGTTACTTAACTCTAAAACATCTGATCTAGCCAATCAGGGACTTGAGAAGAGGTTGATTACCTTGAGCAAGTTTGGCAAATTGTGGTTGAAACTAGATTCTATAGGACGTTACCTCTCCAGGACCAGGGTTGGAGACCACTGATTTATCTGGTTATGACTGTACAAGACAAATAGCCTAAATATAAATAAATAAAAGGATAATCACTACATATAGCAACAAAATAAAAAAAATTAATAAACTCATTGTAAATAGTCATGAAGCAAGGCAGAGCCTTCAGACAGTCAGGCTGATACAGCTGTGGAAAGTGCTCTTAATAAAGGTGAATACACGAAAAAACAGCCAACTAAAGGCACGTCTAAGATACAGTAGTCATTTTCAATACTGATTAATGCAGATGGAAACCAGCTACATGTGAATGTGGGCAGGAGCAGGACAAAACGTTTAGGGTGCAGGGGGAAGCCAGATGAGATTCTGAGGGAGCAGGATAAAATATTGCGAGAGCAGGACTAAAAAAAAAAAAAAAAAAAAAAAAAAACGGATCTCGTGCCGATGCCTAGTATGAGGATGTCCTAAAATATTCACAGCCCCATGTATTGGCTTCTTTCCACATCATGCTCAAGCTCAACCGCTGTGTTTCTAGAATAACTTCATGTGTGTTTGGTACAATAAATAAGGTATTAATGTAGGACATCACATTACCCAATGCGTTACGTTTACGTATGGAAATACTGGTGTCTTGCAATGGTTTGCACGAGATGAATAAAAAAAATATACCACAACTGAGTTAGCCGTTACCAAGCATAGGTCTACAGAAGTCTATTACATTCACGAGTGTTTCTGGATGTCATAATGCCCTAACGCTAAACAGCTTTCTACTCCATGATGAGTTTTATTGAGATGTAAAAGAAAAAAAACAAAACTAAATCATTTTGCAATTAGGAAACTGTGCACACGCCGAGTCTGCAATATAAATAATTAATTGTGCAGCTCTAGCGCTGTATATAAGGCTGAGCCAAGCTGGTTATATCATTCTGAAGGATAATTATGCCATTGAAAGTCATGCTTAAATGAGCATGGAGCATACACGAGCAAGTGTTTAGCAGTGGAAAAAGTCAACAGGAAATGAGGTAAAAATAAAGATTAAAAAAAAGGGAGAGAGGTCAAAAGTACCAGGTCAGGGGCTGGCTGCAGGTTGCGCTTCAGAGGACGTGCTGTAGGCTGCGGCTGGGTTAGCAGGCAGTGAGCGCATGACGACAGCAAACCAATCAATGAAGATAGACAAACAAAACACACACATACACACACAAGGCACACAACACTGTAACCAATGTGGGGATGGTGTCAGCTGTGATGAAATATTTGTGAATAATGTAGAAACAGGATGAAAAAAAGAGAGAAGGGGTGTTAAGGGCAACACAGGGCACAAACATCAGTCGATCAACGAATGGCTGACACAATGGGCAGTATGAGAAAAGATAGCACAGCCTAAATGAAAGCAAAATGGAATAAACACAAAACCATACTACGGCAAGCTGATGAGCAAGCTCAAAGGTTGTAGCATGACACAACATTTTAAACCTGTTAAAAAAAATAAATAAAAGAAGACTAGCATGAGAAAGACGCAAAATATTGGCTGTTGTGATACTGAAATGCTGCAAGCGCTGCAGAGGACACAGAAGAAGCACTCATGTCATGCGAGAGAGAGCACACTGCAGCGAAACAGCTGCATGCAGATGGGGGGAGGCAGTTAGCTATTGTTGCACCATTTCCTTTTCTATGCTTTATCTTTCTTTCACTCTCTTCTTCCCTCCTTTATGCCTGCACCTGCACTGCAGAGTTGGTGTGTATAACTGATCACTGAGCCAGAAGTTTCTACACATCACTGAGAAGATAAAGGGCCAGCCATTCCTCCTTCATCCTTACTTCTCTCTCTCTCTCTCTCTCTCTCGCTCTCTCTCTCTCTCTCTCGCTCTCACACAGCATACAGCCTTGCAGGGTCTCTGAATTATTAAACATTCCCCTCATACTCACATACACAGGGTCTGTTAAAGCAGAGTTATAAATACATATGTGTATCTTCATGTGATGCGTCTAAATATCTAACTGTAGCAGCTATGAGAAATTTGACGTGTTCTCAAGGGATAAATTGGTCTTTGATTAGAAACTATTGACAAGCACTTTCATTTCTGTATTAGTATGTGGAAAGCACCTCTTGAACCATCAAGAAGATACAGCTTTCCAGCAAGATTGCTCATATAAATCGCTCTCGTCTGTTGGATATCACTCTGTAATTACTGAATTAGCTAATGCACATACTGATGTGGTTTGTGCTCCTTGAAGCAATCACATATGATTACCTAATGAATTAAGAAAGGGGTTGTGACTTCACATTCACAATGTGTAACACACATATTGATGCTAACGACAACTCAATTTGTTTGACATTTGGTAGGAAAGAACTGGTTTTAAATAATACTAGAACTGATGTTTGAAATACCACATTTTCTACTGATGTATAATTTTTCTCCCATTTTGATCCTTATGCCAAACGCTGCAGGTCTGAGAGGTGAAGTACAGTAGGTGATGCTGTCTCCGTCTCACCATGGCTGCTGCAGCGGCGGTCTGGCTGGCCTGATGCTGGGCTGCCTTGATCCTGGCCTGCAGGTGCGCTGGCGGGTGGAAGTATTTGCACTTGTCGCGACTGCAGCGGCCTTTGATATAGTCCATGCAGACGATGACCGAATTCTCACTGCCATCCACCATGGCTGCCTCCATCGGGTGGGCATAACGGCAGTCGTTCTCGCCCCGTGTGCAGTTTCCGCGCTGAAACTCTCGACACACCTAGGAAGTGGATCAGGCAGGTAAGAGAAAGCACAGACACATATTTCATGGTATTGCAAAGACAATTTGACACATTGACAACCCCTTAAACTCTAAGAAGCCATCCAGACATCTACTCCTCTCCCATCTACATACGTCATGCTAGCTACATAACAATAACTGTATAATTCACAGTAGTTGCTGTGTAATACCCCTTACATAGGAATTCCATTTTTTCCACGTAATTCAATTGTTATATTTGTAAACAACACAGAATTGCTCACAGTGGTGGTGATAGGAACCAGAAATGTGAAGCGTTTAAAGCCACTAAAAATTATATTGCACAAAGTTATTATAAGAAATGATTACAAGTGCCTCATGTCTGCAACACCGTTTTATTGCAGCTTTGCGACAAGGTTTTGGCCTAAAATGCTATTTTTAAAATATATTCACATTAGTAAAATTTATCATACTTTTAAAATTATTAACACTGCATACAAAAAATCTGGAAACAGATGTAGGATCACAGGTCGTTTTAAAATGGCTATATTTGAACCGCAAATATTGCAACCTCTGGGTCAGATCAATTGTAAAGAAATTGGACATTTTAAAGAGTCAGTCATTTTCTCTGCAATGCACTGTATCTCATTAAAAATGCTCTGAATTACTTTGTTTCTCAACATTTAAATTACATAGGGTTCATACTTCAAACATGTTTTAGATCAGAGATTCAGTTCAGGTATGGCTCTTCAGGAAACAATTTAATGTATCATGAAAGCTCACATATCATGATGATTTGATTAGTTTCATTCTTTCTAGAACTATGAGCATTTCTTGATAGCCTGCTGCTATGACTATGGTATGGTTTTAAGAAATATGTCATCTTTTGCCAAACAGGTTGACAATACAAGTTCATTTTTACTTGGATTAACTCAATTAGAAAATAAAATATACAGAAGCATTGTTATGGCTTGTAAAATAAACGCTGTTATAGCACTAAAATCTTCCACAACACAAACAGGAAAACAGAGTAACAAGGCCAACTGATCAAAGTCTGATGAAGGTGGAGTTGGGACTCCATGGCTGAATGCATCATGAAAAAGATAATTCTTTGGTTTGATTGGTATTATGAAAAAAAAATTGTGGATACAGAGGTAGGTGGATATAGTGTTTGCTGGTACTGAAGCATGTTTGTAAATTGTAAATACAATATATACAAATATATATAAAACCATGTTTCAATAATTCTGGCCACAAGATTCATTGGCTTGTTGGTCTGAATGGTGAGTACACATTGTCTGTCTACCTCTGTGTAAGATTCAGAACCATTTTAAATATACAATTTTAAAAATATACACATGTGACTGTAGTAGCAATTTGCATAGTAGTGGAATATAAACAATAAAAACAATACACCAAGCTATTATTTTAGGATTTACATTTGAAAATAGGCTCAGAAATTTTTGGCAGACATTACTGAGTATTATTACAATCAATTCGATTATAACCCACAAAATCAATGCAACTGAATTGCTGCTATACACCACTACTATTTCATTATTTCAACCAATGACTTGCCAATCTCTTACTATTATGTAATGCTGACACATGGATCTGATCTTACACAACACACTGATGAGACAGAGATCTACGCCCAGAGCACTACCTCAAGCTTGTCTGTGCGAACGTGCTTCTGCGTGGAGTTTCCGTTGCCCATGGTGATGCCAGTGGGGCTCCCCGGGACCAGCACGGGGGCACTGGGCAGCAGCTCGGGCATGAGGCCGATGCCAGGGCTCACGTGACCCATGTAGGGACTGAACGCCACACTCTGGCTGGCAGCCAATGAGGGAGATACTGGGAACGAGGTCTGACGTGGACAAGCAGAAAGAAGAAGCAAAGAAGAGAGGGAAAGGAGAGTGGATGCTACTTTTAAGACATTAGTTATACTGTAAGGTAGTAGATATTACATGTGAAAAGGCGGACTCACTATGGGCTGTAGCTGAGCTCCGGGCAGCATGAACTGCATCTGCTGGGCCAGCATGGCGGCGGCGGTCTTCTGCTGTATTAGGTTGTTCCGGCCGTTGATCTCCAGCTGGGTCTTCAGGTGTGGTGGGGGGTGAAGGTACTTGCAGTTATCGCGAGTGCAGCGGCCCTAGGAGGAGAGCGGAGAAAAGAGAGAGGGAGAAAGAAGAAAAGAGAGGGTTCAGAGAGGACCGAGTTGAATGATGAATGGCGCTGGCTCTCAGCTTTCAGATTCAAAAGGAGCTGCGGCTGGGTGACAGAGAGATAAGGCTCACATGATTGAGAGGACGAAATTAAAATGAGCTTCCCTGGATGTATGGGATCCACTGCCACCAACATAATACTAGGAAGGACTGCAAAAAAATACAACTAAATAACACCCAGAAGTATTAGAAATTCAACACGCATTGATATGAAAAGAGCTGGGCTAATATCAAGTATCACCACCTCTAGACCCCCAATACAGATATTTTAAATGTATTACATTAAAGTATAAATATGGATAAAATGCTAATACTGAACAAACAGTGTTGATTAATTTTTACCTGACTGTTTTCAACTTCTCTTTACCCCTTAGAATTAAACAGGCTCTTTTGTTGCCTTTAAGACTGACATTTGTAAATGTACTCTTTTCTGATTAACTCTCCTCTGCCTGATTCAAAAAGCAGTCCATGCTGAAACATCTTATAACTTTTTAACTTCTATTTACTAGGGCTGCAAATAACAATGATTTTCACAAGTGATTAATGGCTTTTATTCATTTAGGAAAAGGAAAAGTGCAGCCAGTGGTCTGTTAATAACTAAACTTTACAAGAAAACAAAGTTTCTTTCAACAAATTAAAAATACAAGAATTATTCATCCTTTTGCACAAAATTAAAACGCCTATCTTCTAAGTCATTCTTTTATCAAGATCAACAATGCCACAAGATCTTCTGCACTGCCCTCAAACACACTATTTTACTGGGCAAGAAAGGTGTAGAAACAATAATGGAACAACACATGAGTAAGTCTTACAAAGCAGTCCAAGTACTATTAAGGAGGCAATCTGATTCTACAAGAACTTTGCACTGCTATTCAAAATACTTCTCTGCTAAGGATAAAGCAAAAAACATTAATTATTTTTTATGGTCTGCAACATCATGTAACACAGGAATGTCTAACCTAGAGAGCATTTTACAAAAGCTTATTTTTCAGGTAACTAAGACATAATTTTCATGTGGGTGGGAGGTGAAAGAAAACACAGAAAAAGAAAGTATGTTTTCCAAAAATATCCATGGCCATACGGATGAGCACAAGTCTGCGTGCATTAGTGCACAAGCAATGAATAAGGTTTTT
This sequence comes from Pygocentrus nattereri, assembly GCF_015220715.1. Lineage (NCBI taxonomy): Eukaryota > Metazoa > Chordata > Actinopteri > Characiformes > Serrasalmidae > Pygocentrus > Pygocentrus nattereri. The sequence continues at coordinate 19,300,357 of NC_051218.1, forward strand.
AAGTTTTGACTACAGTTTTAATGTGGTTTATACACCATGATGAGCTTTGTCATTTTCTGTCACAAATGTGTTTATCAGTCACACTGCCATCAAAGGTGGGCTCAGTTTTATAAATCTATAAATTTATTTAAAAAGTGTCTTTTTACATAATTATTTTACATGAGCTCTATATATTTGACTTTTAGTTATGCATAAACTTGTACTGCAGCGTCCACCAACTGTGTTTTCCCTCTGTTAAGTCAAGTAAGTGACGAGCACAAACTTCATCAGGCAACTATTTAATAACAATCGATTTCTTATTTTCGACGTTATTGATAACATGGATTTGTTTTTGCAGCGCCAATTATTACCAATTCCCTGCATCTCAGTTTTAAATTGTAACCAGGAACGGTTGCATTTCTAGTGCCTACTAGAACGCACTGCATATGCCTTCATATGATATCTACAATACCGTGACTGCTTTACAGTGTTGAGTCCTTGTTTGGCTATTTGCCAAGCTCTGTTTTGTGAAACACTGATAAATTATGGAACCACATGTTACTATTTCACACTCAACCTCCCCCATATGGGGTTTTCCCATTAAGTGATTGCCATAATGACTGACTTCCCATGCACCCAGCTTTTAAAATGTTACAGAACACAAACCTTCGAGCCTCATGAGCCCTACAGTACAAGAGCATGTGCATTATGAAGAGGCTGGATTAGCCGAGGGAGAAATTCTGTGAACTCATGGTAACTTCATTAGCCCTTCAGAATAAATTGCACTCTATTAACCCTGTGAAGATCAACAAGCACAAACCCCTTTGCTCATTCACACAGTCACACTCACATGCATACTTTACTGAAGATAAAAATGCAAATCAATGATCTGCTTAGCAAAAAATCCACATACTGCCCATTCCATGCCAATTTGTCACACTGTCACACATGCAAGGCCACATTATGCTAAACTGAAAAAAAGAGGTCTAAGTTCATTAAGAGCTTTATGCTTCTGCTTAAGAAGATCTCTCTGAAAAAAAGACAAGTGCACAGCACATTTCTGTTCAACAAGTAATGAAATCGTCATTTGGGGTGTATGTTAGGATTCGCTCTTATGTTGCGAATTAAGGAGGATGGAAGGAGGAGACGGATCAAACAGAGCCCGGGTTCTCTACAGCAGTCTCTGGGTTGTCATCCACCTCTAAGCTCGAAGAGATTTGACCCATCAGCAGCCGTGTAAAAGAAATAAATCTTTAAGTCGCTTTCAAATACTTTAATTCTCTTTTCTGGAGCTCTCTATGTCCCTCACTTTATCTTATTAATTTCAGCACTTCTTTTGGGCTGGTGGGGTTTACAGCATCAGTTGAGCTGTTTATCACAGAGAGCCGAACCCAAACTTAACTCAAATGCCCCTTTAAACATCCCAGCCATGACGGTTCAAACTGTTTGTTCAGCTCTCCTGCTGCCTTTCCTTATGAATGAGACGTTTAAATGTCTGCTACATGAGGCCATTTAAAAAGTTGTCTCTGTCCCTTCGTCCTCATGCAACCTCTGCTTAGGCTGTAACCCGGGATGCAGCTCTTGCAGGATTGGAAGTTAAAGAGAGAATGGAGGTGCCTTTGCAGCAAGCCCTGATTACCTGCAGGTAATGGAGGTGGGGGGTGATGGATGGAGGAGGCTGAGAAGAAGCCTGTCTCCGTGTCCCTGTTGCAGCATGGTGGGCTACCCCCACCCGTACACACAAGTGCGCGCGCACACACACACACACACACACACACACACACACACACACACACACACACAAGTACTATGGACACAAATGAACGCAGCAGCATCTAGCACCATGCAGTTCCAGAATTCACATATAAAATTGTGATACATTATTTACTAATGATGACCTCTGGCCTGTATTTTTCTTGTAATTGATTTAGCTTCACCTGAAGAAACAGGTATCTTCTAGAAATACAATGAAAAATGAAAAAACAACATTTTCCTATTTGTTATTTTTAAATCCAAAAGTTTGCTGTAATATACACTATACTGCAAAAATTATTCACTCACCCATCCAAATCATTGAACTCAGGTGTTCCAATCACTTCCATGGCCACAAGTCTATAAAACCAAGCACCTAGGCATGCAGACTGCTTCTACAAATGTTTGTGAAAGAATGGGTCACTCTCAGGAGCTCAGTGAATTCCAGCATGGTGCCATGATAGGATGCCATGTGTGCAACAAGTCCAGTCATAAAATTTTCTCGCTACTAAATATTCCAGAGTTAACTGTCAGTGGTATTAAACAAAGTGGTAGCGATTGGGAATGACAGCAACTCAGCCACAAAGTGGTAGGCCATGTAAAATGACAGAGCAGGGTCAGCAGATTCTGAGGCACATAAGGTCACCAACTTTCTGCAGAGTCAATCACTACAGACCTCCAAACTTCATGTGGCCTTCAGATTAGCTCAAGAACAGTGTAGAGAGCTTCATGGAATGGGTTTCCATGGCCGAGCAGCTGCATCCAAGTCTCACATCACCAAGCACAACGCAAAAAGTTGAATGCAGTGGTGTAAAGTGCTGCCACTGAACTCTAAAGTAGTGCAGAAGAGTTCTTTGTAGTGATGAATCACGTTTCTCCATCTGGCAATCCGATGGACGAGTCTAGGTTTGGCAGTTGCCAGGAGAATGGTACTTGTCTGACTACATTGTGCCAAGTTTAAAGTTTGGTGGAGGGGGGATTATGGTGTGGGGTTGTTTTGGGGTGTCGGGCTCAGCCCCTTAGTTCCAGTGAAAGGAACTCTTAATGCTTCAGCAGACCAAGAGATTTTAGACAATTTCATGCTCCAAACTTTGGGGGAACAGTTTGGGGACGGCCCCTTCCTATTCCAACATGACTGCACACCAGTGCACAAAGCAAGGTCCATAAAGACATGGATGAGCAAGTTGTTGTGGAAGAACTTGACCAGCCTGCACAGAGTCCGGACTTCAACCTGATAGAACACCTTTGGGATGAATTAGACCAGAGACTGAAAGCCAGGCTTTCTATGTCCAACATCAGTGTTTGACCTCATAAACGCACTTCTGGATGAATGGTCAACATTCCCATAAACACACTCCTAAACCTTGTGGAAAGCCTTCCCAGAACAGTTGAAGCTGTTATAGCTGCAAAGGGTTAGCCGACATCATATTAAGCCCTATGGATTAAGAGTGAGATGTCACTCAATTTCATATGGGTGTGAAGGCAGATGAGTGAATACTTTTGGCAATATAGTGAAAAATATTGTTATAGTCTCCCAATATATCATTCACTCCAAAATCCATAATGTCCATATATAAAAACTAAGCTGCAAAAACAAGTCATTTTGACTTCAGTTTTTTTGTGATGTCATGAAAAACATTTGTTTATGCCAAATCAACCTTTAGCTGTTTAGCTCCGCCCATTCACAAAAATCTTTGATACGGTGCATTTAAGACTGATGCATGTAAATGAGTACTGTTCTGAGTGTCTGTTCTGTATTTGAGTCTGATTCAAAAAGAAGGACAGGCTGAAACATGCTTATTACTCATTTTAATTAATTATTAAATTAGTGGGCAGTGCTAAAATTGTTGCAGATAAAATGTAAATGCACTTGACTTTCATCACAATGCAAATTTTTTAAAAAGGGCTGGTTTTGCAGCTTACTTTCCCTACATGGGCCATATGGACTTGAGAATGAATTGGATGTTTTGAAACTACCAATATTTACATTCTCTCAAAGCCTTCTCAAAAAAGTGGGGAAAATATGGTTTAATATGATAAAGACCCTTCAAATACAGTAAAGCTGATTAATTTATTGACTATTATATTATTAATCAATCAAACTGAACTGTTATGCCGTCTGTATGTTCCTCTCACAGCACCGTCGTCATTGAAATTTTCATCGGCCCAACCAGTGATTTATTCTCGTCAGAGACATTATAATAGGAGGTGGAAATCTGGTATGGCTGGGAGAACTTGTTACAGTATTTTACACTATAATAAAGATATGAAGTCACAATATATAAAACTTAATACTAAGAATAATATCAGCACAACAACAATAAGTGAGCTGCTCCATTAGCCAGTCTCTTGATAAAAGTAAAACCTAAAAAATCAAGCAATAGTTAGATGTATTTCACTTGATGTTTACATTAAATTTGCATGCTGCTTACATCTTGCTATACTCACTAGTTGGTACAATTGCTCTATTTCTTGATGTTTACATTTTTTATTCTAGATGTTTTTACTGTTGCATTTCCTTTTATTTTACTTGTTTTTGCACTTTTTAATGCATCTTGCATGAAAAATATAAGGTTCAAAGTTACATTTTTTCATGCTGGACTATGATACAAGCCTGAGGCCAAAAAAATGATGACCAAGCCTTTAATGAGGTAAAACTGTACACCTCTGACAGTATTATTATTACCATTATTACTATTACTATAACAATAGCAAAAGTAATAATAGCATTAAGTAATAATAGTAGTACTAGTAGTAACAGCAGTAACAGTAGTAGTAATAACACACCTGTCAGTTAAAATGTAAAAAAAAAAAAAAACTACTGAACAGCTTACCTTGCTGTGCAGATACAAATATGAAGCTTCTTCAGTTCCTTTAATGGAACCAGTTTTTAATTGCCTTGAAACATCTCCTGGTTGTTTTACCACCCCATTCATTATCAATTTTATTTTGCACATTTCAGTCCTCCAAAATGATTAATAAATTAACAAAAATAAAAATGTACCCCTCATCTGCTGGATGAGTTCTATGAGCTGATTTGTCCTTCTTTCTTTTGCTTAACAGTTATGTTAAATCCATGCTATACAACAGCACAACAAATGAGTTAAAATGGAAATCACTGCAAAAAAAAAAATCTGCAACACACTGTGCGACACGGCCAGCAAAATGGAATGTAAACAACACACTATCTCCATGCACCCACCCTCTGCTGTGACGCTGCGAACAGCCGTCTAAATGCCTATAGTCGTTAATGCAGGAGCAACATGAAAAATGTTCTTTTGTTGTGTTCATAAGATTTATTTAAGTTGCCTGAGCTGATGTTTTACTTGTCTCATGGGCAGGGCTGCTTCTGTTTGAATGTTTTTGGACTATAATACTGGTATTCAGTGTTATATCAGTATAGCTCCTTATTCTCTGCTAACTTATAAGGCTCAATATGGCAGTCATATAACAGAAAGTCCTGCAGATTCATGATCTGAGTGTATTTTAGTAAAGTACAAGCCTGAATTGGCCAAACTGGATGATTGCCCACTTTTCCTACCACCTATGGTGGAGGAGTATCTGTTTGCTGAAATGATAAACTACACTCTTGTGTGAGCCTAAATACTCACACATGTCTACAGTTCAACAGAATCACGTGTAGAGTAAAGCACAGCTACACAGGAGTGAAGATACAAGCAAAAACATTCATTCTGCCAGTCTACATGCTATATACAGCTACATAGCTGACAAATACACCAACATTACTTAGCCCTGATAAATGTGTTAGAGCACCAAGCGGGAAGTTAAAACTTTTTTGTTTTCATAAGCCCCATGATGTCTTAATGAAAGCATTTACTGCTTTCTTTTATTTATATTTGTTTGCCTCAATCCAGCCCACCCAATTCACATTCTGCCTATTAGAGAAATCTAATGACTGAAAAATTACTGTAGTCCTAAATAATTGTGATCATTTAAAATAATAGCAAAAAGACAATTAAATCATCATTTCCAAAAAATGGAATGCTGTTGGGATGCTGTGTAAAATGTAAACAATAATAAAACATGATGTGCCAATCATTTCAACTCTATATTTAATCAAAAAAGTACAGATACAACATATCAAAACATTGAAACTGAGAATGTCTATTGTTCTTTGAAAAATATATGCCCTTTTTGAATTTGATGTCAGCAACTCATTTTGCAAAAAATTGGGTGGAACACTTGGTGGAACATCTTATAGATAGGATGAGTCTTTCGGAAGTAAAGATGTGGAGGGGTTCACCACTCTGTGAAAGACTGCACATGCAAATCATTTTCTCAAATTTCTCAATGTACAATAGCAAAGGATTTCATCATCTAAGGTATATCTTTAAAACAGTCAGAGAATCCAGAGAAATATATTGTAAGCAAGAGACAAGGCAGAGTGGAATTCTGTAGTTGACATCACTGCATGGGCTCAGTAACACATCCACCAATCCAAGCTGATACCAAGCAGAGAGGAAACTATATATAAACAGGATTTAGAAACACTGCTGCCTTCTCTGGGCCCTAGCTCATTTTAAATGGACTAAGGAAAAGTGGAAAGTGTTCTGTGGTCCAACAAACCAAAATTTGAAATTCTTTTTGGAAATCATTGATACCGCATCTACTGGGCTAAAGAGGAGATGAACCATCCAGTTTGTTATCAGCATACAGTTCAAAGCCCAGCATCTGTGATGGTATGATGGGCATTAGTGCACATAGCATGGGTGACTTGCAAATCTGTGATGATATCATTTATGCTACATGATAAATACAGGATTTGGAGCAACATATGTTTCCATCCAGACAACGTCATTTTCAGGGAAGGCCCTGCCTATGTCAGCAAGACAACGACAAACCACATTCTGCACTTATTATAACAGTATGGCTCTGTAGTATAAGAGTCTGGGTGCTAAACTGGCCTGTCACCCACGGAAAACACGTAGCACATTATGAAGAAAAAAAAAAAAACAGGACAAACGAGACCCTGAAGTACAGGTAAAATCCTATATCAAGCAATAATGGGAAAACATTCAAACATTTAAACATTCAAAACATTTAAAACTACAGCCACTGGTCTCCTCAATTACCAAACACTTATAGAGTGATGTTAAAAGAAGAGGTGATGCAACACAACAGTAAACATACCCCTATTCCAACTTTTTTTTTTAAATATGTTGCCGGCATCAAATTCTAAATGGGCATATATTTTCCAAGAAACAATACAAATTTAATTAAATATTGGTAAATGATTTGCACATCGTTGCATTCTGTTTCTATTTACATTTTGCACAGCATCCCAACTTTTTTAGAAACCGAGTTGTATGTAATACTTGTGACAGGGCTATCCACTTGTAAAAATACATGCATGTGTAGTAGATGGAACAACTTAAGAAATACAGTTTTGTGTTCATTTAACCAAAGACCATTTATGTACACAATAATTTGTTTTACTAAGTGATTTAATGTTTTGAACGCATTTTTTAAAATGTTGGCTTGGCTTTCAGTTTCAGTATTATAGGCCTCTCCCCTTTGAGAAAGACAGATGTCTGGTACGACTGAAAATAACTTGTCATTGCCAAGATGGCCATCACGCAACACAATAATAATAATGCCTACATGTATTGTATAAATATTACAGAGCTTAGCTTTACAGAGTACTGTAGCATTTAACATTGCACTGTTTTTTTTCCCATAACAGTCAACAGCTAATCCACTTTGTTCTTTTCACTGTATTGTATCATATGAAGGCAGCCTCATACAAACAGGGATAGACACACACACATACATACATGTATATGTATAGCTACAGCAATGTTTGCATCAGGAGTAAAGAGTGTGTTCAGGGACTGTTTAGTAATGAGCAACAGTCCCTGAAGAGCAGACAGGTGAACTACCCAAAACACAGAGGAGAAGGCAGCGCTGCAGTCAAAAGCAGCACCCAGTGACAGTGCCAAACTGCATTATTAATGCCCACGCTGCATGGCTACGCTACCAGAAATACATCATCCCCTGTACTACATAAATACTCAGAAGAAAGGAAAAACACTATTCTACACAGTTAGCAGAACAGGCTTCCACTGAGTGCTGTGTTTTCCTCCTGACGCAGAAAGAGAGAGAAATGAAAAGCTGTAAGTCATGTCAAGCAGGATGCACTGGGTCAGGGATCTCCTCTGCGTAGCCATGGTAACGCGCCCGGCAACCGGGAGGAAGTTTTGCCTCATACTGGCTCCTCACTGCTCATTGGTTGCAGAGCGAGAGAAAGGGGAAGAGGGAATGTAAAAAATAGAGAATCACACTATAATGAACCAAAATCCTTCTCGGCCATGACTGCTACTTGAGGCTTTGTTATAAGGTAGATACTTCGGTGAAGAGTTGTTTAATACTAGCACTAATGCAACATCAGAGACTCAAGCACTGCGGTCCAACTCATGCAGCATCTTGCTCAAAGTATGCCAAGTGACCCCTGCTAGTAGAGGTAGCTGTTTAAATCTGTGTGAGAACAGGGAAATCTGTTAGTGGGATACAGCATTTTAAATGACGCCAGCACATTTACAGAGAGTAGTCGGCTGCATAATTCATGCTCGCCTATGAGTTTGCAGGCAGGCCAGTCAGGACTAATGGATAAAGAAGGGTCTCCTGCAGAAGACGCTAGTTAGGAGAAAGGACATTGGGGCAGCCATTAAGGGATGTCGATAAATTAGCAGAGAGCAAGAGAGAAGGAGGAGATTGTGGAGGGGGAAGGGGGGCTCCTGTCTGCAGAGAAATGAATGGGCACTATTAATATGAATAGAACAGTATGATTAAAACCCAAACCGCCAGGCAGCCTTTAACATGTTCATAGGTAATTAAGGCAAGCGGTTTTAAGCTAGTGGTTCAAAAAGGTTATAGAATACTGTCAAAAAATTTAATGTAAGAATTGTGATTCTGATTAACTGCGACTGAAGGAACGTTGCTGGCGTGACACCAATTGCTTGTGTGGGAACTTTGCAGTTAGGCTTGATAAACAGAAATGTAGCCTGACCTTCATCTGCCTCCCTCCCCTCCCTTGGCTGTGTGACCCTGAGGCTGCAGCCGGTGAGGCTGACTGCTTTTCCACCTTCAAAAAACAATCCCATTTCACTTGGTAATCCAGGCGCTGCCCAGACTATCACACTGGGCTAACAGCAGTAATGCTGTTTTGGGGGGTGGTGGGGCAGCGGGTGGGATTAGCGTTTGCTGAGCTCTAGCTGCCGTTAGTCCTCAACACACTCTGTCTCTCTACCTCCCGAGATCTGGCATAGGCCGCAAAAGGCAGAAAAATGGCTGAATAATAAATTCTAACTCAATAAGACTGGAGACAGCTAGTGCACTCAGACAGAGACGGCCTTGTCTTGGGTTCTCCGCAGTGAAGGAACAAATACACATAGCTAGCGTGCCCTGGTAGCAGAGTAATGCTATTCTGTCTTTTTTGCTAAGCAATTGTTTCTTTTTTGCCCGCCATATATCAGGCTAGCACGTAGAGGTGGATAATGTGACAATATATTGTGAACAATTACAACACAATACACTTTTCTGAGAATATGGTCAGTAACAGCAGCACTTAAACACTGAACAACTGCAAACTGCATAGTGCATTACTAAGACAGCATAATTAGGTCTGGTTAATAACCAGAGTTCAGCATATGTATATGTGTGTATGTGTCTGGTATGCCCCCCTTTTGCTTTAATGACAATGTGAGCTCAGGACTTGATGTTGGTGCAAAAGCCTCTGAATAGACCTAATCCACCTGAGAGCCATCTGAATGTGTTTCAGTGGAATGATTAAGACAAAAAAAAAATTCTGTACAAAGGCCTTGAAATTTTCAGTTTTATAGATTTGATTCAATCTAAATAGTAACCAAGAAATAGGGCATTTCTAGTATTTCTACTTTATTTCAAGTGTAATAACTTTTGTTTTCAAAATTCTAAAACTTTGTTATTTCCAGGTTTAAATGAAAAAAAAGATTTTTGATGTGGTCTCAGTCTGTATAAACTATGATTTTTCTTATTGTGAATCATGATGCTTTATTTTTGCCCACCTACTGGCATGCATTTTCTGTTTTGTGTATGAAACTTGACACAGTTGACACAGCATTCTGCTGATCATGCAACATTAATGATCAGCAGCACCGAACACCTCAAGATGCTTGTAGAAGGAGGGGAAGCGTTAGATTTGCCAAATAAGCATCCAGATGATTGACTGGTTAGGATGCTGTTCAGCACTGAGCAGAGAAAGCCTCTGCAGACTTTATACCCAATGAGAAAATGGATATGGTTGCATTTTTTGGTATTCTCCGGCAACAGTGAGCACATGGCACAGCTGGCATTCAAACTAGAATCTCAAAACATTATCTTAAAACATTATATAAAACATGTTTTAAATGTTGTAGTCAATATAATAACAAGAAACGTTCCACTTTCAGTAAAAAAAAAAAAAAAACAGTGTGGTTATTAGGCTGGATTGTACACTGTGAATAAAGTGCTTAATCAGGCTCTTTGCAGATGCAGTTGACCCAGGCCTGCAGCAGACCACAGGAGGGTGCAGGGTTTTAAGGCTGACACAAACACAAACTGCTTTTCAGGACATCAGCAGGAGAGGGATAGCAACTCAGCAAAAGAGCCTGAAGGTGTTAGCATTGCTAGAAGAAAAATCCAGCATGTATGCGTGTGAGTACATAAAATGGATCTGCAGTCCAACTGCTCTACATTCTACAGCATAGCTAAATCGAGTGTGATTGTGTGTGAAAGTTACCGAGCATTTGTGCTAGTGCATGCATCTGGGTTACCTTGAGGGAGTCGAAGCATGCAATGACGCGGCCGTTCTCCACGTGGCAGGTGCGTGAAGGGTGAGCGAACTTGCACTCTGTGTCTGAACGTGAGCAGGCGCCTCTCTGGAACTCACGGCACACCTCCAGGGTTAGCCACTTGGTGTCGCGGCCCATGGCCACGTTGATGGCCATGGCGGTGCCTCAGTGACAAGACGGGACAAGGCCTGGGAACGGGTCTGTCTGAGACAGAGAAGGTCGAAGAAGCGACGAGTATATGGAGGCAAAAATCACTGTGGTGAAAGGGACGGGTGTGACTTGTTAAAATCACTGTGCCACAGCACTTGCTTTCAGGCAAAAGAAAAAAGACATGCTCAAGAACAGTTAACAAAAATCAAGGAAAAAGAATGTCACTCTCTATGTTCTATTTGTTCTTGTGTGGTTAATTCCGGGGCTGCTTGGAGCAGAGGGCAGGTGTGTCCAGTAAAAGGATGCTGAGGTTGGGGCAGGTCACTGTGCCATGCTGCAGTGGATCCTTGACCGTGCGTGACAGACTGAGGCACTAAAAGAGCAGACTGGCACGTTCTCCTGGGCTGCGGTGGATGTTTTTCTGTCTAGACTCTCCCACAAGGGTGCTGAGTGTCCTAAAACAAACCCCCCTTCATCCACACAAAAGTACCTCACACTTTCTCCACCTTCAGGCTCCTAAATGCCCCTCTCCAACTGCCGCAGTCAGAGTGCTTTCTGAAGATGCTCGCATGTCTGGACGACTCGAGAGGCACTATAAAGCCGTTCAGTCCAAAAGAGGAAAGTAATCGACTGTCCTTGTATTAACAGGGCAATACGGCCAGCGAGGGGGGGTTGAGCTGGGAGGGGGGTATCGACGAACAGCAAATGGGCCGATTGACTGTTTGCCTGTCAGGGTGAAATATAGCCTCAGTCAAGGCCAAGCACACTCACAGACACACACACACAGAGGGCAGCGGGAGACAGCGGATGTGGGGGCGGCAGCGTGGGAGAAAGCGTGCGCGGTGAGAGGCTGCTGCAGCATCCAGCCCAGGCACTTTGTGGTGATGTGTGTCCTCTTCCTTCTATTTGAGTCGCATTCTCGTCCGTCCTGCTTTCCCTTCGTCCCTTCTTCTCATCGTAGCCCTCTGCCGTCTTCCTTGGTTACTTCAAAGCGAAAATCTGTCCTTCAACAAGAAAAAAACATGAAAAAAGGGTTAGAAAAGCCCGTTTAAAAAACAACATAAACAAAAAAGGCCAAAGTGGCAACCATGACAAAATATGAAGTTCTGGATGAAATGGCTGGAAAAAAATGACTTACAGGCTCAACTATTTACACTACACTACGAACCTGTGAGACAGGGATACAGAGGGTGAGAGGCAAACAGAGCAAGAGAATGAAGGCGCATGGCAGAGAGTACGTGAGAAAGAGAGCATGAGGGGGGAAAGAGTGAAAGAGAGGTAGAGGAGGAGCGCAGACAGGAGGCAGGCAGCAATGCACAGGAAAGGGCAGGCTGTGTCTTGATTAAGAGATAGAGGGAGGGAGAGAGGGAGGGAAGGAGAGGGAAGAGAGTGGGGGAGAGAGAAAGAGAGAGAGTGCTACGTCACTTTACATGATCAGCAGAGACAGGTTAAAGTTGATGTCAAATACAACAGAGCTTCAGGAAGCCCTAAAATAAGCTGAAGTGAACTCTGTGCAGAATTTTGCACACATTTCAAAGAAAAAGAAAAGGTAGCAAGGAAGGGAGAGAGTGAGGGGGAGGGAGGGCAGGTCCTAGCGACGGCAGCTGCTCAGCACTCAGCGTGGCGACAGCCAATAAGTGGACACTTTGCAAACAGGCTGAGTGCTGTGGCGGCCAATGAGGAGCAGCGTTACACCTCAATCTCAGTCTTTATTCCCTCCTGCCTCTTCTGGTAGAAGCTGTTATTGCATTGGCTCCTTGGCTGAATTCTAAAGAGAATGAAGCACGCCTGCCTCTTTTTTCCAACAAGCTTTATCAGGAGAGTTTCTGTACTGGTACATTAGCCAGATATGCAATCACCGCTCAGCCTGGGACTAGCACACAACACGCACAGGTGAGGCAGATAAAAGGACAAGAGGAGAAACCATATGGAAAAAGGGGATTTTTTTTCTCAGCCTTAGTCCTCTTTGAGATATTCCTTCAGACTGAGATGGATAGAGTAGTATGGGGGGGTGCTAAAAAACAAAAAACAAAACAACAACAAAAAAAAACATCAGATCAACAGAAGACTGCAAAGAGCCTACAACAGCAGGAGTATGTTTGCAGTCGTTGTGTATGTGTGTATGTTGGGTGGGTCTGACAGCTGATATTCGGTCTCCAGGGAGGGACAGTAGTCAGGAATAATTGGTGATGTGATGCAGATTAGGATGGGAGATATACGGTACAGCTAACACACTGCTGCAAATCTATGTTAGTGGACAGCTTTTAGGGTTTCACAAAAAAGTAATGAGCGCCCGTCCACCAAAAGAAAGACCACCCTTTTATTTATTTAATTTTCAATCCAAATTACCTTTATGTACAAATTATAATGGAAAAAAATAATTCCATTAGCTAAATTTTTTTTTCAGTATTTTGTGTGCTCAGCTTAATTACAACTAATAAATTACTGCCTTAATTACAGCTTCCATTCTTTTTAGGAGACTTGCATTGAGTGTTTTTAAAGAAATCCGCAATAATATTTCTCACACCTCAAAAGGACAGTTGATTGGCTGCAATTTCTGCTTTTCACAATCCAAGCAATCCCATGTAGTAATTGGCAGTCCACTAAACCTTACTCCACAAATCACACAAGTCCAGTTTCTGAGTTCTAGTGCAAAATTTCCTTTTCTCAGGTTCTTGACGGCTACATATCCTTTTAGATCTATAGCACTGAACTGTGGAAGGATGGACTAAAACACCTGTAGATCTGAAGCAAGAAATGAGATTTTCTTCAAGCTCTCAAAGATGAAAGCCTTAGATACTGATTATTTGTACTGATCTCTGACTTTTGAACAGCTCTATGCTAACAAGCAAAATCTATATGGTAATGAAAATGATTTCTTGACAATAAATGACAAGTCCCTTAGCTATTTGATTTTAGATAGGCAGACAAATAGCGCTCATTGGCTTGAATGGAGTGACAGTATAATGACTATGTGCTTTCACTGCATACATAATTGAACTTTCCAATTTTCTGTAGGTTTTGTTTGTGTGACGTTAAAAAGTCACAAGATCACCTGCTATAACGCAGCGTGTGGTAAGAGCCTGGGCGGTCTGTTACCAAAACAAAAATCAGCACGCTGAAAGCAGGAATAATTATGCACTCAGCAGGTTTAAACACTCAGTTGGTTTGATTTAAAAATGATGGCCCCTGACCAGAACTCATACACATACATGAAATTTTTTGATCAAACCTAATGATTTCTGGAAAGTAGGTACATATTACTTCTGTCATTTGAGTGAAGAATGATGACTGGTTTTCACTGCATTCATATTTTAACCCCTTACCTCCACTACTACATATTACATACATCACATTGTGAACATATTTGTTTTATAGTAGTTACAACTTGTAATGTTTAAAAGTCAGACACCAACCCTCTTTTATTTAATTATCAGTTAAAACAATTTAATTAAATATAATCACATATTTTACAAGAAATTAGAAAGCAGCCTCAATATCCAAGTATAATATCGTATTTTATGGTTTTCATATCACACCCCAGGTTTTTGAACTCTAGTTTTTAAAATTTCTGCTTTTCACTTTGCTCTTCTTTATGCAAGTATACTTCTTTTCCTCAGAAATATCTCCTGATAAATATTAACTTGTACTTAATGGCCATTTTGACTTAATTTAAATGGATTAAATGTGGTAATAATAATCATAATATTTGCAATAATAAATAATGATAAACTTAATGCAGATGACAGAGCACAGCAGGGCTAAACAATGACTTGATGACTTGATGTAGGACAAAGGGTTGAATGAATAAAGGGGTATGGGAAAGCCACAACAAATAAGACTGCAGTGAATGAGGGAAGAAAGAGAGAGAGAGAGAGAGAGAGAGAGAGAGAGAGAGAGGGCGGGAGATAGAAGGGCAGATAGGATCTGTCCCCAAGTCTCCCAGAGACAGACACAGACGGAAGAGGCGGCGGGGGTGCGTGTGTGTGACTGCGTAGACAGACAGCCCAGAAGGAGAGCACTGCAGTGAAGTGGGAGAGGGTGTGAGGGATGGTGTGTGCATGTGCGTGCCTGTATATGACACAGAGAGAAAGAGAGAGAAAACGAGAGAGAAAAATGAGGTGGGGGTGGGAAAATGAATGTATAACTCCCACTTTCAGACTCCAGAACAAAGGCACATCCACATCAAGAGAAAAAGCAGAAGAGAGAAGCTTTTTTTTTTTGCTCAATTGTGCATGCGGCTCTCTTTTTCCTCTTTACAGTACCTGGCCTAGAGTAAGATCGATTCGTGTTTGCTCGGGAGAAAACACCCCCATTCTGCAGAGGCCTCTGCACCTCAGCTGCACAGTCACTACCAACTACAGCATGACAATATTGATAAAATTCAACACAGCAGCATTTTCCAAACATATCATGGTATCAAGCTATCTTCTGATATAGGTTTGCATTAAAGAAATTTTCCTTCCATTTTTGAAATGGGTTTTATGTAGTATATAAGCATCGCTAATGTTTCCAGATGTCCAACTATGCAGTCCGTTTAGGCAATTAAGCTGGAAAAACGGCCTGTTTTGAGTTTGTTGTTTTTGTGAGGTCATAAAAGCAGTTTAACACTGCCCATTTCCACTGAAGGAGGGTTTCATCCTGGACTGCTTACTGAATGGGGCACAATACAGGGCAGCCAATCAGAACAGAGGTCATTTTTACATATATAAAGGAAAATGAACAAAAACAGTCTGTTTAACTGAGAGATAAAAGTCTGGATGACAAAATAATTTAGCCATGACAAAATAAATGAAATCCAAGGAAAAGTCAAATACAAGAAGAATATAGAATATGGCATCTTTAAAGCTGCACTAAACATGGTGTCAATGTACTGCTGTGAAGCCTGAATCAATCATTTTAAAGCGCTCAGGTTTTAAAAGAGTATTTCGGACCACCTACACATCTTTACGTATTAATCCCAAAAGCACAGGCACAAAAAGATAGTCTGGCTTGATGTTTAGGTCTGCAAAATCAACTTTACACTAATGAAGATAAGATGACCACAGTAGATAAGTCACTTACATCCCTGGAAGATGTTCTTCAAGAACATGTTCTTTTGACTGAGGTCTCTGTGAATATTCTTTCAACACACTTGCAGTCATTAGATTCATCTCCTTAGGTAAGTGGTCTGAAGCAAAACAGAAATTACAAAATGTTCTGAAACTGAAAAACCTTTGCATCCTTTAGTCTAGTTCTCTGTGCTATAAGAATGTCTTATAAACCTGCCAATGTTTTCCTGAGTGGACTGTTTGTTCTATTTTGATTGTTCATACTATTTTCTATTTTCATTAGTTTTTAATGTATTTAGACTTTTTCATCCCGGTTAATTAAGCTTGTGTTCTTTATCAATACAACTGAAATTAAAATATATATTAGGATCAAGGAATATCCCATAATACTTTAAACCATGTCCAATTATTCCAGTGGTATTCTGGAAGTTGTGAAAGTGATAAAGCATTTATGGCATTTTTTATGACACTTTTTTGCCATCTTGTCCTCAGTTAATGGAAAACATGAGAAAGAGTAATTCGCTTACATGGTTACCAAATAGATGAACACAGTGCACAACTGTCAAAAAAAATGTCAAAGTCAAACCATCTAACTAACAATTGCTAAATGTTCAGCAGTGCTGCAAACTAAGAGAGAACAGTTAGTTAGCTATTCAATTCTGGCTAAACAAAGCACAGATACAAATTTAGACGATAATAATTCAAATTTGAGGGAGTCAAGTCAGAAGGCTAAGATCAGTAAGGCTACAGACTCAAACAGTTCCACACACCACACAATACTGGTGCTCTGCTGACACAAGTTTAGATTATAAAAAACTAAAGTCTGAGACAGTGAAAGGCAGTAGCTGGTGCTGGAGTGAGAAATCTATTGATCTGTAGTGTTTGGGAGCGTAGCATTTTATCCAAGCTAATGAGAGCTTAATCAAAAAGCCAAACATACCAAACATCATAGTACAGACTCGCGTCCAGCTAACCAATGAGAGGATATCTGAAAACAAACTCAAGTGACCAGTGTTGGAGGGGCAGAAAGTTGAAATCAGATGTGTTCTCTGGTGTGTGCAGCTCTTAGTCGTCGTTGAGTCACTATGACACCTCAGTATTTCTGAGATTTTCCTTGACTCTGATTTTTACCCTCTTTCTATCTTCATCAGTGATCAGTCAGCTTCCACACCAGCAATCAGAGAAGCCCTCAAAAACATAAATGGGTGGAATATGTTTATCTGACTGTTCAGATTGTTAAATTTTACATCATAATTTTAAATACCGCAATCATTTTTAAATACCAAGCCATAATTTATTACAGTTAAACCCAATCCTAATCTACACTGTATGACAACAATACAGGTACACTGGTATACACAATCTACTGCCTTGCAGTAACTCCAACAGCTCAAGCACTCAGAGGCCCTGTTACAACACACACATCTGTCTCTGCACAAACACACACACCGTTTCTAAAAGGCCAATTATCTCATTTCTATGTACAGCAGTTGAACTGAGCAGTGAACTGTGAATGGTGTGCGTGGCTGTGACGTTCGTAGTGCCACCTGAACAGCCCCTGCCCTTGCACTCATTTGGAGAACAGGCGCTCCTCTCCTCACAACAAATGTCAGCATCCTTTCCATCCGAGCATGAGGTTCAGACCTAAACCTTCACAGCACGCAACGCTAACAGCCACAGGCACCCGTGAAGCAAAGGGAACAATTATAAATAGACAGCTTGTGTCACGATGTGAATAAGTAGGCTGAATAATTAATGATGCAATGCAAACCGGAAGAAGAGGTCGAGACGGTTATGATGTAGGCTCGGCCCAGCCCTCTCATCAAGAGCGCCCTTGAAAAGGCACGTCGCGCCAGGAGGCTCATCACTACAACCAGCTACGCACCACACCATATGGATATCATAACATATATACAGGCTATAACATTAAAAGACAAGCATTAAAACCTTTCGACAAGACAGCAAGGCTCTTTCCGAGCATTAAGAGGAGGAATATGTAAATACATTTTGATATGTCATAATGACTAACAATGTTATTATTTTGAGCAGAAACCCTTTCCTCTGCCTGAGCAAAGACAGCAGACAAATGATCTTCTGTTTGATGCTAATAATATTATCAATTCACAGGGCAGTCGTCAGGCAGGCAGTGTATGCACTAGCAGCTATGTGAAGTTGTTTTACTGTGATGTTCTACATCTCGGAGATGGCTATGCAAAGGATGTGCATGTTACTGCTGCAGTTCCGTGAGGAGGACTGTAAATATCAAGAGTCTGGAAACAGCAAGAGTGTATTGACTCTACAAGGTCACTGAGCCAGTAGCAATGAAACACACACACGCACATACACACTTCACATTGCAGTGACCTTCAGGAATGCAGCAGAATGAATGTGTATGCACAATCAGCGTTAGGGATGACTTGTGCGTAAGAAACAGACTGTGTTTAGGATTCAAGAGCTATACTGTGATGACTGACCCTTAGCAAGCTGCTGAGGAGTTTAAATTAGCCGAACACAGTTGTGTGCAAAAATCATAGCGCATCTTTCATTCATTCAATTTCCAGTCAAAACATCATGAAGTACAAGCTATTCATGTTTCAGCAGACATTTCTGAGGAGATTAGATACAAGACGATCCACTTTATATAAGAAACAGAGAAAAGGACTTGTAACAACTGTGCAAGACAGTTCTCTCTTCCACTGAGAGAAGACAGCAACACTATGGGTCGGAAGGATGTATAGCTGACAAGAAGCTGCTACTGAGAAAATAAGAAAAGTTTCAAGTCAAACAAAGAACCTGCTGGTCTTTTCTAAACAATGGACTGTCCAGAGCAGAGACCATCATTCAATGTGGTTGGTTTACTTGGATCATTGCAAGTCTCCCGATAAAAAAAAAAACAGAAGCTGTAATAAAGGCAAAAAAGTGGATAGAGTAAATAAAAATAGCTTAAAATAGATTTTAAAAAAAACAAAGACATAACATAATTTTCTTTTAAATATGTTTTCCACCTCTTCCCTTGACATTGAAAAATGAATAACTTGACTTAATTAACGGCGCCTCTGACTGGAATTTAAACAAATGAAGGACGGCCTGTGATGTTTGCACAGTACTGCACATGCACTAACACTACGCAAGACAAAACACCTAACAATAATTCACCAAATACACAAAATGATTCCAAGTCTGTCTCACTCAGTATGCAAAATATAGACTCGCTTGCTGAAATGCCAGCTATCCATTTCCTGATATTTGATGTACACACATCTGTCCTTATATAAACATCAGCTTTGATAAAACCTCCTGATATGTGTATGTAAAGGCTGTAACCACAGGAAGAATAATGCAGACTCATGCAGGCAGTGCACACACAACAAAACCCTCACTGCACAAGCTAATCGCAGAGCCCCAGGCTATCGATCAATCAGATCCATGTGAAGTTACTTAGTTGTTCCAGATGTAATAATAATTACTGTGACACTTTCCTCTGCTTCCTCGCTGCCCTTCAAAACATAAGAATAGGTTACAGTACACCAGGTTAATAATTAGTTAAACATTTCCCTATTACGCATCTAAAACATATGCCCCTGCATATCTTCGGACCAGAGTGAGCTTAGCATTACCATGTAACCCGACAGTGCAAGTTTGAGATAAGTCCTTCAATAGCTCATTGGCTTAAACAAACCTGCTAATCAGAATGTTTCAATGGCTAACAGTAATATTAATGACACTGCAGGCCATGGAGCCTTTTATTTGCAAGCTACATTAATAAAGAAATGCTTTATGTAAGTTCATTGCCAAATTCATCACAATCTATGGCATTACTAGAATCATAAGGATGTTATTTTGAGCTTTTGAAGAGAGCTGGGTGATACGGCAAAAATGTGATATCACAACCATTCAATAAGTTTTCATGATGTACAACAACTCACAATATTTAGATTTTTTTTTGACATCTGATAAAGATGGAACAGAAATAGTAGTGTTACATTTCAATATACAATCAATCCAGTGATTTGTATTCAACATTACACATACTGTACTGCACTTGAAACTTAATTAAATGAATATGCTCTCTTTGTAATCACACATGCCATTGAGAAGTAGTTTCCTGGATATACTCAGAAAAGCGTATTGTAATTTATCACTATAACAATATCATCATATTGTCCATCCCTATTCAAAACCTGATCAGATCAAACTGTTGTAGTGGTGCATACTAAGACTAAGAATACAATGTTAAGCTGTCTAGAAAGGGTGTGGCACTTTCCTAACAGATACAGTCCAGAAGGTAGTCTGAATACAAACCGGCTGTAAAATATGCAAATACACCAGAGTAAAGATAAGTTATTGCATATGGCATAAAATGAAACTGCACAGATGCTCATGAGGGCTATGAAAGGATGTGGCAGATTAGTGCCAGATACATGTGAGATTATTTTCTCAGACTACATATGGTGGACGTAGAGCTGTGTTTTACGCGGCTGAGCTTGTCCGCAGAGGAAGGGAAAAAAGCTCAGAATTCAGCAGGCAGAGGTCAGGGCAGGAGAGCCAGTGTTGTGTGGACTCCAGCGCACTGTGCCCCTTCAGCAGCAGTGCAGCTCATCAGTGTGACCTTCATCACACCGCCAAGCCGCAGACGGGCTTCTACCCGTGTAGCCTCTACCACATGGCTACTGTGGCCCCACTCAGTACGTGCGATAATCACAGGCATATAGCATGCGCTTATTTTACTGTATGACAGCTACGCTGCAGTGCTGTCATCCCATTGACTTTGGGTGGTCACATATTTTTGTCAAAGTATATAAAACATGCTAGTGAATAACTTGAGAGTGAAACATGAAAGGGAGATATCTCTACACTCCACCTCAAAAAGAGATTTCAGACATGATAGCAAGAGTGACCCCCAATCACTTCTCCTATAGTATACTGCCCATCCGCACATCTGAGGAAACTGCTCGGGCATGTAAACAGAAATCCTAGCGAGCAACAGAGGACTTAACTTGCAGCTTTTCTTGGCCGTTTACTCAGCGGAACTGAAACTGCAGGCAGCAAGATCAAAAAGAAGAAGCACACATCTGTGGAACAGAATTAGACAAGGTCTTGTTTTCACCATTCATTCCAATCTACTTTCACTCTTTTTGTCCACTGCTGCCAATTAGAAGTGAACTGAAACAAATGAACCTCATTTACACTACTCACTAAATGACTGATCAACTCACAGAAGCTTTATTTTCCCATGTTTGCTTAAAGGGTCTTTGACACAATACACTGACTTTTCCCTGCTTTTTTAAATTAAGGCGTTTGATGCAGACTAAACATTGTTAAAGCTGCACTATGTAGCTTTAAAAGTTTCTTTATGCATTTCATTGTTGCTAGAAAACAAACAATTTCCAAGTATGTTGCAGTTGTCCATTATTTAAGTTACTGCAGCCACCAAACATGTTGAATTTCCTGTGCTATACATCAAATTTAGGCCAGCAGCTAGCTAATGCACTTTAGTTTTGATTAGCAAAGAAGCCTGCCCTGGACTTAAACTACAGATTTTGCTGTTGAGGTACGGACAGAGGCGAGACTCTCTGATGTGTGCCCACAACGATCACTCGCTGCAGATACTGGATGATTCCACCCGTACTGAGGAGAGCATATTACACCCATACTGAGCTCCGAGCCATCACCAACGTTTCACCGCGGAGGCGATAACTGTGCGCCTAGAGCCGCTTCTGGAAAGTTCGAAAGGATTCAAAATGTGTTTGGTGAAAAATGTAGTGGTTTATTTGACATAGCAGCAGCTTTTCCATCAGATATTTATTCTAACCTAATTCTGTAATTTGTGAATGCTGAACTCTTCATATGTTAAAACGAAAATAAGCATCACTTGCTAACAGTTAAGTTAGCTAACACTAGCTAGCTAGGTTAACCAACTAGCTTGCTAGCAATTCACCTCTTTTAGATGACTGCTCTCACAAAATATGAGAAGCACCTTTTTAGCTAAAATCACAATTTTAAAGTGAGATGATGTCGTATTTATGGTATATTAAACCAGTGTGTATAACGTTACTTGTTAGAGTTGCTAGTTAGCTAAATAACCTAGCTAGCTTAGCTACGTATGCTTAGCTTAAGTTAATATCTCTGCTGGATGACCAGTTCACTCCGGCTAACCTGTGCTAACCATGATGGGCTCAAATCTGATGTTGAACGACTGACTGGTGTTTAAATGACAGAAAAGGAGAAACTAGCTAAGCCAGTTTACCTAGTTAGCTAGCTAGTCAACCTAACTACGGTCTGTGATGTGTGGGGCTGTTAGCTTGGTGGCCAGCATGCTAACGGGCTCACACCCCACAGAGCTTGTTCTATGCTTCTCTCACAGGAGTTTAGAGGATAAAAACAGAAATCTGACGGAGAGGAGTCGAGTGACTGGTGAAGCATGACTGGAATGACTGGAAGCATTATTTTAATAAGGACAACTGAGCTTTTATTTGGTAACTAGCTGCCAAGTGATTTTACATGCTAAAAATCCTATGTCACACTGAAGTTTGTGAAATCTGTTCTTTCGTCTCCTCATGTTGCCATTTTCAGGTTTAATCATATCTTTTCTTCTTGCAGTTACGTACACGGTTTCTCCATCTACCACCAGGATTTCTCAGGTATTGAAGCAGCTTTTATTTACCTGTCTTTCTTTCTCTGGCATGTTGCTGGTTTTTCTACGCTCGTTTTTCTACATTTGAAATCGTCTAAGATGAGTGTCTTTAATTGAAGTCGGTGTTTTAAATGTAATAGTTATTAGTATGTCTGTGTTTCTCCTGACTGACTGTAATAACCTTTGGGAAAGAAGTTTTGTGACGTTTTTAAATGTCTCATAGAGGGTGCATGTTGACTGAAGTACAAATGTTGACTGAATACCTTTTCACAGGTAATATTTAACCAAGAGTATTTCTGCTTTTACTCAAATTACTAGCACCGGTCTTACACACAAACCAAGAAGCTGTGTATTTTGTCCACCCTGCTTCTCGCTGATTATGAACTCCAGAATAAGCCAGAAAAATATCTCTGAGCTATAAAAGCAGCATGTTTACTGGATTCGAGAGGCTTGAATGCTTATACAAAAGCAGTTAGCCAACATGAATGTGCCTGTGTCTGTTTCAGATGTTGAAGCTAGTCTTTTAAACCTTTACCAAATGTTTTATCTTTTACAGCCATCCTTCCACTGCTGCTTCTGGTTCTCAATTGTTCAGGAATTGTCCCAGCTACTTTAATTCATAACATCTTTATGGTACTGCCCTTTGTAATATTATTGCATATTACGCTAAACATTTTATTACGTCTTTTAGCACAAGATATTACCAACATTACTTATTTTAACACGTATTTGACTCACCTTCTTTACTTTGCAAAAATGCTGTATGAAAACAATAGAACTTAAAAGATTGTGCTCTTGTAAAACAGTACAATGTTTTTCACAGTAACCTGGTCTTTGTTTTTCTTGTTACTTTTTATATGTATTTTGATACTGTTTACTGTTTGTTCAGGTTTTTATATCCCTATGTTTTGTATGGTGAGTAATGCTCACTGGCTATTTTTACAGTACTCCTGACTTACAAACTGGGGTTTATCTGTTTCTTTGTATACAGTGCCCCACCTCTTTCTTTTTACAGGGCCACCACAGAGCAGGTATTATTCATGAAACTTTCTCAGCAATGAGGCGACACTGACGTGGTGTTGGTGTGTTAGTGTGTGTTGTGCTAGTATAAGTGGATCAGACACAGCAGTGCTGTTTTAGTTTTTAAACACTGTCCACTCTATTAGACACTCCTACCTTGTAGATGTAAAGTCAGAGACATTAACACAAATTGTGCAGCAGCAGATGAGCTAGTCATGATCTAGTCCTTCATCAGTGGACTATTCTTGGTCTAGCAGTGACACTGAGGTGATTAAAGCATTGCTGTATCTGATAGTAGTGATCTGATACACTAGTACCACACTGTCAGTGTCTCTGCAGTGCTGAGAATTAACCAATAATACCTGCTTTGTGGTTATCTGGGCGGGTCCTGATCATTGCTGAATGATGTGAAAGGGGGCTAAAATGCAGAGAAAAACATCAGCTACAGTTTGCAATTGCTGAAGTGCACATATATATTAGACTGTGTGCACAATTATTAGGCAAGTCTTATTTTTGAGGTTTATTTTTATTAATCACCAACTACAGTGCTCTCGTTTAATCCAAAATGTTAATAAACTTCAAACATGAATGTTTAAGAAAGTAAAAGTGAGGTTTTGGCTTTCTTAGGAAAATATCTATATGTGCACAATTATTGGGCAACTATTATTGTGCAGAATTATTACGCAGCTAAATGAAAAACACACATTTTCCCATCTCACGTTTTTTATTTTCATCTGTTCAAGTGATAATTATAAACAAACAACTCAAAACTTTCCAATTAACATTTGACATATTAAAAAAAATAAATAAATCAGTGACCAATATAGCCACCCTTCTTTTCAATAACAGTGATAAGCCTTCCATTCACGGAGTCTGTCAGTTTCTTGATCTGTTGACGATCAACTTTTTTGTGCAGCAGCAACCACAGCCCTGTTCAGAGAGCTCTCCTGTTTTCCTTCACTGTAAATCTCCCGTTTAAGAATTGCCCACAAGTTCTCAGTTGGGTTCAGGTCAGGTGAAGTAGGGGGCCATGTCATAAGTTTTTCATCTTTAATGCCTTTACTGGCGAGCCATGCAGAGGAGTACTTGGATGTATGTGATGGAGCATTGTCCTGCATAAAAATCATTGTCTTTTTGAAAGATGCAGATTCTTCCTGGACCACTGCTTAAACAAGCTGTCTTCTAAAAACTGTCAGCAGGCTTGGGAGTTGATTTTGAGCCCATCTTCAACCCAAAAAGGTCCAACCAGCTCATCTTTAATAATACCAACCCATACCCCACCTAATAATACCCCACCTCCACCTTGCTGGCGTCTGACTCGAAGTGGAGCTCTGTCCCGTCCGTTACTGATCCAGCCACGGGCCCATCCATCTGGTAAGTCAAGAATCACTCTCATTTCATCAGTCCATTAAACCTTTGAAAAATCGAAAAATCTGTCTTCAGATTCTTCTTGGACCAGTCTAGACACTTCAGCTTATGTGTCTTGTTCAGTGGTGGTTGGGTTTCAGCCTTCCTTACCTTGGCCATGTCTCTGAGCACTGAACATCTTGTACTTCTTGCTACTCCAGCTAGGCTGCAGTTCTGGAATATGACAGAACTGGAAGATAATGGGTTCCTGGTAGCTTTACGCTTGATTCTTCTCAAATCCTTGGCAGTTAATTAGCGTCTTATTTTCTCAACACATTTCTTGCGACCTGTTGACTATTTCCAACAAAACATTTGATGGTTCTGTAATCACTCCACAATATCTTAGCAATTTCAAGAGTGCTGCATCCCTCTGTGAGACTTTTGGTAATTTTTAACTTTTCAGAGTCAGTTCAATCTCTTTTTTGGCCCATTTTGCCTAAAGAAAAAAGCTGCCTAATAATTATGCACACCTTGATATAGGGTGTTAACCTCCTTAGGCCACACCCTCCCTCATTACACAGATACACATCACCTGCTATGCTTAAATCCATATTTTGCTTAGGCAGTTAATGCAATCGTTTTTAAAAGATTTCTGGTGTAATCAGTTCATTTATGCTTGCCTGTGAACACGAGCTTTAAGAATTGTTCATTTTTCAAGACATGATGCAGTATGTAGTGTCTTAATATATGATCATGTATATATAACTTTCTTAGAACAGTGGCAGATTATTGATTGATCAGCTGTGTTCATCTGTGTTGTACTACTCCTCATTGCTTGAGCTTATTTACTACATTGGAGCTCAGCTTAACAGCAGAAGGCCTTGCATTCATCTTTGTGTGAGCATCATGCTCAAGCAAAGCCTCAATTTACCTTCTACTTTGTTTTTGTTTTCTGGCTTACAGAGAGGATACGTGCAGGTCCCTAGTGAACACCTGATGGACAATATGCGAGTTCTGAAGCAGAACTGGTGGCAGTGCACACTAAATTCCAGTAATCATTCAGCATCATGTCGACGTGGGACTCTATCCTATGTTAAGCACCATCTTCGGTCAAGTCTAGACTCAGTGACTCAAATATTCTTGATCACCCTTTAACATACATATTATTTATACATACATTATATATATATATGTACTTAATTTGTTTGCTTAAATTTAGTTCACTTATTTAATGCATTTTAATCAAAGTTTAGGTAAGTAAAATCTATTCAATTATATTACATGTCACTTGTTGCCATAAGTAACCACTGGTCGCATTTTTCACAGTGCATACAAAAGTCATCAAAAAAAAAGAAAGTACTACAAAAAATATATGTACAATATGTGTACAAGAGGCATTCCAACTCATAACACGTCACGCAAATTAAAGTCTTTTACAAAATGCAGTTTGTATGACACAAATAAAATAAAATCGACCTGAAATAAAAACTAAAGTTGTTGTTTTCTCATACCTTTTGACCAAATTGCCTCAAAAACATCTGAGCTTTAATGATGGTATGGCATGGTAGCAATGATAATAACCAATAATATCATGTTTTACCTCCCCACCACCTCCACATACCATCGAGCAACTCATGAACTGTCCCTAATTCAGTTATTCACTCAGAAAAGCTTCAGAGATTATTCTTGATTCATACTGATTTTAATCTAACTGCTTTACAGTGAAGGTGAGGAGGTGTAAACCAATTCTGAATAGCTCGGAACTGATTTATTTTTTTATTATTAAGAGGCCTCGCCTGACACTGCCACAGTGACACTGCCACAGTGACACTGCAGGAAGCGAGATTTAAAATGTTCCAAGTAGTCATGCATTTCTCAGTCATTCAGTAAAAATAGAGAAAACACCAGTCGAGGAGTGTTGCGGTGGGAACGGGCAAAGGCAGAGCATAAAATGGACGCCAGACAGTTGAGGTGAGTAAGAGGAGTGGTTAAGAGACTAGTGCTGGCAGCTGCACGAGTCAGCCTGAGAGAGAGAAAGAGTGAGAGAGAGTGAAAGCCCACAGCCTGAGAGAAAAATAATTAGGTTAAGTATCTATAATCCCCTCAGCCTACTCCAGTGCTACTGTCTCCATTCACAAAAACCTACAACAGGCTACATCCACTTAGGAACATGCAGGTATGACAGGAGATATGCTGGTTTACAGAGCGTCTTAAGAACCCGGGCTAGACTCCATGACAGTGTGAAGCGAACTGAGCACCATCCTGGTCTCTGCGCAAACCTGTTCAGTTCAACAATCTAATCAAACCAAGTGAGACCACATTTCTCATGTGTTATTTAACTAATCCTCCGTTAATGGATATGAGGATTTGTAGCCTAATGATTATTGCTGCCCATGAAAATCTTCTATGTTCCCTTGAGCAATAGGAAAATCATTAGAGCACGGACACAAAGACCTTCTAAAATTCTTTACGACATATCTGATAAAATAAAAATGAAAAAACTAACAAACAGACAAATAAATAAATAAACAAACAAACAAACAGCTTGAGATCTGCAAGAGAGGCACCACAGATGGTAATTACTGCTAAATAAGCTATCCGTGAGATTACATGCTAATAAAGTAAGATAACCGTGAGATTACATGCTTACAGACGTCGCCTAATCCGTCACGGCAATGTGCTTTAAAATAGACGTGGATTCACCAGAGCATTCAAGCTTTTCAGAGGGGCCTTCAGTAATATACAATACTCACTGCCCATGATGCACATCATAAAATATTCAAGATCACGGTTGATAAACGCTTCAGTGTAGCTTATTCTCCTTGTGAAAATGAGAGAACCGACATGTTTATGAATATCTGGCTACGTTTTACTGGTCAGTAGATTGCAGGACCTTTTCCAGACCGTTCGTTTTCCCCACATGGCAGAACTGGTCAAAGCTGGCCTGTAGGGGAAAGGGGAAATGAGGACATGTTGTGTGTGTACAGTTAACGTCGCTCTACACTATTATCAGTGTTTCCACAGCGTGAGGGAGAGCGAGCTAGGCGAGTGCAAAGTCCACCGCCTCAGAGATGCACGGTGACGAGTCCAGGCCTGCAGCGGGGTTACTGTAAATGAGGCATTGCGATACCACAGCTGTGGGCTACTGTGCATGTTTGTATATACTCTGCCCCAGACTGTAAGATGGCGAGTTGTTTCCTTATATTTGTGCATGGTCTCTTCAGTAAGAAGGAATTTCTCCTCCATTCCTGCATCTGCCCAGGCTGCTGTAACCTAGCTTAATCCTGTTACAGCTTGCAGGAGGGCTGCACAATAAATCATATTGTTATCATTATCGCTGTCTGAGCTTCCACAATGAACACACTGGTCAGGACTTCTTTCAAAAAATGCTGATCCACTTTTTTTTATGTAACTACCAAAACACAATGGTTTAGTCCATGGGTGCAGCCTTATTTGAGCCACCTCTGTGCCTTTTAAAGCAGGAAGTAAGACCATCACTTTTGAGCAGCTTGATCCCACGGTTTTGAAATAATTGTGTCTGAAAATGAAACTGATTTTTTGTGCTTTAATTAAGAATATTATGATTTTATGTGTGTACACCTGTTCAAAGCTGTGTTTGGTAGTTATGTGCTGGCCAGTGTTGAGTTATGCTCAGTGCTCAAAATGGGCTAAAATCGTCACTACCGAAACAGTCGCTACTGAAACAGTCGCTACTGAAACAGTCACTACTGAAACAGTTGGCAAAGTTTCCCCAAAGCATTATTATTTTTCTGTGACAAAATGTAATGTCCAGTCAATTATTTTAATAAAATAAACAAAATTAAGGTATTGGGTCACTCAAAGCAAAAATGATTTTATTGTCTACTTAATTTCAAGTGTGTTAAAGTTTGAAATGTTTTTTGAATTGTGACTTGAATGACCGATTAATTTATTAGTCTTTGTAGGCTTTGGTAGTTTCAAATGTGCATGATTTAAGTAGCTATTAGCATTTTATTATTTTGCATTTCATGTATTTGCTTAAAGGAGATTTCATCTGATGCAATAAATAAATAAGCAAATAATTAAAATGTACTCATGACACATCCAGTGAGAGGTTCACTATTTTAGCCTTAATTGATCATTTCACATACCACCGTAAAATCCAACAGCTTTATTAATCATTGCATCTAACTTGGAGAAGGTTTTTGTTGTTTGTTATCCTGTTTATGAACTGAATGCGGAGCATTATGGACTTATTACAGCTCTTGTAGTCCTCTGTCACGTCCGTAAGTGACACACTCACTTTGACCGATTGCATCAGTATGGTCTATGAAAAGGAAGTACATAACAAAGCGAGCACTCCGAATGAGACGGTCCACCTAAAAATAATGTAAATGTGCAAGGGTGTGGATGACATTGCAATTACACAGGCTCATGCTAAATAATAACACTGTATTTGACACATGGCTTATAACCAAATTCAGAGCCAGTGCACTTGAACAAAGGGCAAGGGACAGAAGCACTCAAACCACACACTCCTGGCATGATCTGGCACACAGCTCTGACAGGGTGGCAGTCCACATCACAGGGTGTGAAATCAAACAGAATTAACTGCCTCTCTCACACACACACACACACACACACACACACAGAGCTGCCCCACCCACCTCTATAACTCTGGCTTGCCCCATTTAACCTGTCAGCAAGTAGCAGTGTGTGCTGACTGGTATAAACATGTAATAAACATTCAATATGCACCGAATGTGCATGTGCGACAGCACAGATGAAAGGACATGAAGGGAGAAGTCATGCAGCCATGTTGAATGTGCCCAAGAGCAAAAGGTCCAGCATGGTCAATCAGGGCATGCATTTCCTGTTGGCCTGCAAGCAGCAACATGCGCCATGAGTCGGAAGTAAGGCAACTGGAAAGCAGAGGAAACAAGCTAAAGTAGCTTCAGACTTGAAGAGATTTCTGTCAGACTTACATTAAACGGCCCATATCCCACATTTTTCTTGCATTCTATTCACTTATGACATTTGAGTGGGTTTAGGTATCAAAGACAGTCACAAATGATTTTAAAGGACCATTTTCTAACATCTCTTTATTCCACAGAATCAAACAGGCTGCTACTGTGAATTTAAGACTGATAAGTAATAAAAACTTCTTCTGATTGTTCACCCTGTACTGTGACTTATTCAAAAAGCAGTCAGAGCTAAAACACTCCTCATAACTTCATGACTGGGCAGGGCTAAACAGCTGCAGGCCTAATAGGTGAACATATGTGACATCACAAAAAACAATTCATTATAAACACGTTGTTTTTTGCAGCTTAGCTTCTATATATGCAGTGTATGGACTAGAAATCGATGGTTTGAAACTTTAACCATGTTTACATACTACATCAAAGTCATTTTTCCCTTATACAGGCCCTTTAAGATAGATGACTAAACTCCATAAATCCTGCGTGATGTCTATTTTGAGACTTCACACTAAACCTGGGCCAGGGTAAATTTACTTTCTTTGAAGAAAAAAAAAACAACTTCTTAAAATACTTTTTTCCAACACATGGCAGTTCCAAGAAGCCAGAGACTAATTCTATTTCTATAGTACCTTATGGCTGGAAACGTGCACGGCTCTGTCCATGAAAACGGCCACATAAATAGCTCTGTGTCTGCTACACAGGCTTTTTTACTTAGAGACCTGAAACCCATTTCAGTTTTTTTTTTCTATTACGTTTGTGCTCATTTATTTCTTTTAAAGTGCTTCCACAAAAAGCCCTCACATGTAAGATAACCGCTTCAAGAACTTTTACCTTTTTCCCTGATTCACCGCCACTCAATGTCATTACTGACAGGATCAACAGCTGCCATTCAGTGCCACACACACAGCGAGGGAGCAAGACCCCACTCACTCCACATTTCACGGCTCAGAGGGACGTGTCTGAGTACCAGGCGAGTGTAAAAACACTCCAAAAAGCAAGCAAGTCCTCCATTAGGAGAATAACTGATTATAACATGAGTCATGGTTCAAGGCCATGTGCAAAGCCAGGTTAGCCTGGGGTGCTAGCGCACTGCTAGCTACTGTCAAACGCCTGGAAGCTTTTACTTATGGCGCATTTATTCCTGACCAGCAAAAGATGAACTGTAACAGCTGGGTTTGGTCTAATGAGCACAGATTTGGTCTAATGAGCGCTACTCAGACTGTGAACGATAGCAAAGTGCGAGCAGAGAACGAGCCCCGCTTACCTGCGCAGACGGACCGCTGGTTCACTCCTCGCCGCTGATCCGGGGGCTCGTTTTAAATCAACTGAGGAAAGCGAGTCATTTTTTGTAGCTGGCTACGTCACGCTCATTGGTTTATATGAGCGCTTCCTCCAGCGCTGGCCTGGCTTCACGGAGTTGAACTTTTTCAGGTGCAGAAGGTCTCAACGCGCTAAATCAGCTGCGAAATGTCCAAGAGCTGCGCGCAAGGAGAGGGTGGTGTTTTTAGCGACAGGGGACGAAGCGAGCGAGGGGAGCGTGAGGCGAAGTCGCTAGCAGCTACCAGGCGGGGAGACGAGGCGAGGTGGAGAAAACGAGGGAGGGACAGAGGGAGGAGTGGAGCAGGAGGGGAAAGTGCCTGTCTGCGCCTTCTGGGTGGGTCCAACGCACCCAGCTCCTCCATTTTAGGGGAATCCCACTCGAGTTGATTGTAAGCCCAGTTGAAAAGGGTGGAGCCGGTCAGGATGAAGACGAAAGCCACTGCAGCAACGCTATTGGCGATAAATCGCACGTAACCCAACTTCTGTTCACTTCTTTAACCGGAGAAAGTACCGCGTTTACACCCGTTTCCTCTCAGATGTTCTAGATGTTTCTCACTCATGTTAAATGAGACAGACCTCAAATGCACATAAATACAGCAAAATGGTTGTCGTTTACCGTTTGAAACTGATATCGTTCAAGCGTTTAAAATCGTGCGCAACGCGTAAAACTTAAAACGATATTTTGGCGCCACCTGCGGTCCAAATGGAGAATAGCAGCCCTTTGAATTTTTCACTGGGCTCCTTAAACCTCATCTGCTCACGGTAAAAGTATACTCTTAACAAATGTCCTTCAGTAAAAGTAATAGTTCTATACAGAACCATTTCATTCTTAAATGGTTATTTGCATGGTGAAAATGTCCTTGAGACTGCTGGAGAGTGTGTTGTGTGTGGTTCTACATGGAACCCTTTTGAAAATGGTTCTATATGGCACCAAAAAGGGTTGCTACATGGTGACATGCTTGACATCATAACAATAGCAGATCACGTTTTGGTGAGTGTATACATACACACACACAATTTTCATGTACAACACATTTTCCATCAATGTGAAGAACGATTTCACCATGCAAAGTACCACTGAAGCATAAAATGGTTCTATACAGAGTTCCTAGTTCTAAATAAAACCTTTCCCTTTACTAAAGACACCTTGAAGAACCACCTTTTTTAAGAGTAATAGTAAAAGGGTTTTTTGTAACACTGAAATATGTTCTATTACTGATAACAGCAGAACAACTTTGGTGTTCTACACAATTTTTAAAAAGGTTCTTTAAAACAGTGCTTCCCAGGTCCTGGAGTACCCTCTGCCCAGCGCATAGTGAGTTCCCTGCTCTAAACACACCTGAACCAACTAATCTTTCTTTAACAACCCCTTACCTGATTTGAAGTGAACTCCAAGACCAGGGTTGGGAAATGCTGCTTTAAAGAACAATGCATGTTTTCCATAATTGAGAAGAACCATTAAACCATGGAAAAACCACTGAGACAGCTGAGGGGTTCTATGACCGTCACAGTTAATATAAAACCATTGCCTTTACTAAAGAAACCTCAAATAAATTCTTCTTTAAAAGGATGTAGGTTAACAAAGCAATAAAGAAACAATAAATAAAACAATCATAATCCAGTATAACTACTCTCAAATTTCAGTCCCCACAATGTGAGTACAATTAATATAAAAATTTATTTGAGTAGCGACAAATTCCATTTTTTTCCCAGCAGAACCATGTGTACTTGTTCATACAATTTACATTATAGCTTATGTCAGGTATTACAAATAATGCGATTTGCTATGGCATTTTATATTGAAGCCAGAGGGCACACATCAGTGCAGTAAGAATGCTAAAAAATATAACGTCAATCACAATCAGTATTGTAGAGAAAATCCAAATAAAAAAGTGAAAAAACAAAAAGCTCTTCGATTCAATAGCATTTTTTTTATAATCACAGATTCAGTCAAAGACCTTAAGAGACACCGACACATATGGGTGACTGTAGCGCGCACCCAACAACTCAGGACACGTCAGCAAGGTTCGTTCAGTTCATAGTAGCGTCTGTTATAAAACAGACACAAAGACGGTTTCACATATGTGCTAATGTAGAACATAGTAGTGTTTGGGGCTTTGAAGGAGAAGAAAAAGCACTCCTTGGCTGGGTGTTGGCATTTTTATTTGTGCAGCAAGTTCAGCAGCTCCACCTGTTTCATCTAAAATGTCCATAGATCATCACCATTGTTCTACATTGTCTATATAGTCCTCAATGGTGCCAGTCTCCTCCTCCTCCTCCTCCTCTTCCTCCTCCCACCAGGAATCTTCTAACTCTCCCTCCACCTTGTTCTCTTGGTTCTTCCCCACCTCAACCTGTTTTGGCTCAGTAGGCCTGGTGGCTGAAGACTGTTTTATTTGTGGCGTTTTGGTGGGCTTAAGTCCCTTCCCTGGCCCACCCCACCAGGGCAGCACTTTGGCACGCAACCTGCGCCTCTCCTGCTGGCGACGCTGGCGGGCCTCACGCCGTTCCTGTTGCCGCGCATACTGGAAGCGCTGCAAGAAAAGGTCCCTCGCATACTCGTACAGCTCCACATCCCAGCGGTTGAGCTCGCGGATGCGCTGCTGTGTCTCGGGCGCCACATCCACGCTGGCAGCCCGGGTGCCATTCAGCTGTGTGAAAGGTGCAATAAAGGCCAGGCGGAAGGTGCGCTCAAACAAGTACTGCGTCTTGCGTTGGTACTCGGTAAGGCCGAAGAAGGCCATGCGTCGCAGGTTGCGCTTGGCGCTCTCCAGCAGCACAGCACCACGCTGGTTCTCGCTCATGGCTGACAAGTTATAGCAGCCAACCAGGCTGAGGTCAGCCAGCATGCGTGTCTGCCTGTTGTTGGCCAGGTTGTGCGGGCAAGCCATGAACTCTTCGAGTGAGCAGCCTGACCAGTCATCACCTGGGTAGCAGCTGGGCAGCTCAGCCAGGGTGGGTGCCCGCCCATCGCACATGTGGAGGGATGCTTTCCAGGTAGCACCACGCTGAACATGCCGCCACTCACTCAGGTAGCGCCACACTGGGTCCCTTAGGATGGTTATATAGTAGTAGTTCCTGCTGAGAGAGAAAAAAATAAAATACAGATTTTTAATTGGCTGTAGTCCAGCCTTCAGGAGAATGAATGTGCTAAACAGATCTACTGTTGCAAGTGTGAATTCAATGTGAATTCAACCATTGAATTTTGTTAGATAGAAATAAATCAAATATGATGTAAGAAAAAGTTGTTTAATGTGAAATAAAACATTCCAGACAAACGTGCCAAGATACAATGGTGGTGACAGGATCCACATATTTACAGAATTTAATACCTGTAGAAGCAAAATAGGTACAAATCTCTTGCCTGATGCAGAAGATAATGTTTCACAATAGTTTTGAATACTTTTGGCCTAAAACATATAAAAGCCATCCACGGCAGAGAGGCACATGCAGGGCACTCCAAGGATAAACAGTCCCCAAAAAGGTTTTGTTTGGATTTATCACTATTTTACCATTTTCATCATTACATATAAAACTGAGAAGTCATGTACTTTCACTGGTTGTTTTGGACAGCAAATTAAAACGGCATTGTAGACATCGTGATGCCTGGTTCTTACTAGCACTGTAGAGAAAATCACAGCTGACAGTCTTCTCTACAAAGCAGCATTTCAGGCCACTCTGAACTATTTTGTTTACATCTCAATTTTAATTCATGCAGAAAGTTTGAAAAACAGAATATTTAAAACTGAAAAAAAAAAAAAAACAAACAAAACAATCACAGAAAATGTAACAAAAACATGATCAGGTACTTTAACACATGTTCCTCTGATTGATTATGAGTGTAGAAAGGTGCTGTCTTAATCTCTTTGTCCAAGAAAGGGTTTGGAGGAGTGTTGGATTTAAGTCGCATGCCATGATAACAGCATAAATTAGCATTTAAGCAGACCTTAAAACAGCTACCATGTTTCATTAAAATACACTCACATTAGCAATTTAGTTAATGTTGGTTAGGTGCCAGTGTTTTTTTTTCTTCCCCCCTTTTCTAAAAACTGTAGTTAACATAAGTGCTGCTAGCCTGGTTAACATGACAGCTCTGAAAATGTCTCTCCATATTTGACGTTCAAGATTAGGTCAAGGCAAACCCAGGACTGTAAGGGCTAGGGGAGAGAGGAAGTGTGTTGGTGTTACTGTTCAAGCTCCTGCTCTTCAATATCACTTTACAATAATTTTACTCATGTTGCCATCAGACATGCCATAAAAAATATCATGTACAGCATCACAGGGCCCCATTTCTCTGCCTCATGTAACGTTTCTATGAAGTATCAAAAAATTAAACGGTCTTTTCTGAAATTAACATTATTAAAGGGGAATTCCACTGATTATACAAAATTTCTGCACAATTAAATAGTTAATATGTACCAAAATCAAACATTCAAAATACAAAAATAAGGTGTAAAATGCTCGATTCTAGAGAAACTTACCAAGTCAGAACTGTTACCAGGGGTTGTGATAAGAACCAGACATCAAGTTGCACTAAAAGTTAGTACATTAAATGGTTTTGTCTGATACCTGAGCCATTGTTTTAAGATAGTTTTGCGGAAAAAACTGTTGAACTAAAACTTTTTTTTTTAAGCGCACTCATGTCGGATCACTGGTGGTTTTGGATAGTAAATAAAATGGCTATATTTGCACCATAGACATTGTAACCCCTGGTTCCCATCACCACCACCACCACTGTTAAGAAATCTAATTCGGTTTCTCTACAATGAACCATTTTACATCAAAGCACTGACTTTGTATACATCTTAACCACTCAATTATACAGAATTTTTTAAAGGGACATTCCACTGACAATAAATAAAGAACTGATATATAATACAAATAAAAGTAACAAAAAATGAGAACATGTATGGTCTCATGACCTAAGGGTTGTTATAGGCCGTCTATACAGTATAAGTTAATGCTACCAAGACAAAGCTGTTTTACTGCTGCACAGAAAACCTAAAACAAACCTCTGCATGTGCCCCATATTAATCTTTTTTGTGTTATGTTTATATGTGTAATGCCCTACAATTCATCTAACAACTGAGATGACAGATTTTTTCACATTACTGTGACCTTTGGTTCTTATTTGAATTTTTCAACAGCTTAGTTCCCTTATCTTGATTCACTGCACAACATGCCACACATTATCTAATCTGTAGGAGTTCTATCAGTGG
The DNA here is from genome assembly GCF_015220715.1 of Pygocentrus nattereri. Taxonomy (NCBI): domain Eukaryota; kingdom Metazoa; phylum Chordata; class Actinopteri; order Characiformes; family Serrasalmidae; genus Pygocentrus; species Pygocentrus nattereri. The sequence goes on from NC_051218.1 coordinate 19,336,618, forward strand.
GTCTTTGCCAGACAAAACATTTTGACTGTAGGTTCAGTTCAAGCCCGAACAATTTAAGTAAGATAATCACGATGATTAATTTAACTAATGTTATGATTCTTATTACTGCCATAACAGCGATTTCAAAACAATGTAACTTGAACTTATGACTGCAGTAATACCTGTAGTTCATTTATGTCTGGGTAATATATGGCAACAATTTATTTACTATTTACAAACAATTTGGCATCATCAGAGCAAATACAATGTTAAAAGAATGTGAGTGACTGGCTATAATGTAACTGGTAGGGCAGTGTCCCACTTGAAGGCGGATCAGCACTGATATTGATTAGCTAGCAAGGCCCCATAAAAGTTTATAAAAAGGTATCACTCACTTGTTTGTTACTAACAAAACCTAGACCTAGTTAAAGCTCCCATCTCTGAATTCAGAACGTAAAACATAAATAAATGCACCCCTTCTTCGTTCGGCTGCTCCCTTTAGGGGTCGCCACAGTGGATCATCTACCTCCATCTTGCCCTATCCATTGCCTCCTCTACTTTTACACCAACCATCTCCATGTCCACCTTCACTACATCCATAAACCTTCTCTGAGGTCTACCTCTTCTCCTTCTACCCGGCAGCTCCATCTCCAACATTCTTTGACCAATATATCCACTATTCCTCCTCAACACATGTCCAAACCATCTCAACCTGGCCTCTCTGACTTTATCTCCAAACTGCTCCACCTTCACTCTCCCTCTAATCTGCTCATTTCTAATCTTGTCCATCCTTGTCACTCCCAACGAAAATCTCAGCATCTTCATCTCCACCGCCTCCAGCTCAGCCTCCTGTCTTTTAGACAGAGCCACAGTCTCCAAACCATACATCATAGCAGGACGCACTACTGTCTTGTAAACCTTCCCTTTCACTCTTGCTGCTATCCTTCTGTCACACATCAGCCCTGACACCCGTCTCCAACCACTCCATCCTGCCTGCACCCTCTTCTTCACCTCTTTTCTATACTGTCCATTGCTCTGGATGGTTGACCCAAGATATTTGAAGTCATCCACCTTTACGACCTCTACTCCTTGCATCTTCACCTTTGTACCTGCCTCCCTCTCATTCACACACCATAAGGTGAATACAAATTAAATGTAAAAGGGTGTGAATTTAATAGAATTTTACAACCAGTGGAAAAAGTGCTCTTCGGCTTTAAAGACTAAGCACTGATATCATAAATATCATTGTTTCACTACTCAGGTTCATCCCTTATAAACCAAATGGGCACAACAGGATTTTAATGTTTAAAAACCTGAGCTCTGGGTACAAATAATGAATCATGATTAACTTAATGTTACCTCTTTATGGAACCTTCACCTCTTATTACTGTAATATCATAGAAGCAGGTTTACATTTTTCAGAACTGGGTCCTTAGTCTCTATTCATTATCTCGAACATGTAATAACTTTCAGCAGAATGTGAGATGCCTTTTTGCATGTTCCAGTTGCCCTGGCATGTTTCACAGTGCTCAAAATAAAGTTTACTATCCTTAAATGGAAGTAAGTCCTTAGTTCAAGACTTTTTTTAATTAAAAAAAAAAGCCTGGATATTTATTTTTTCTGGTATCTGATATATTGAAGCAGGAAAAAAAAGTAATGCCTCATACATACTGTCAAAAACAGTTAGCATACATTATTTTTACTTAACATTTCACATACTGCACTGTACTAAATACAGTTAAACATGACTAATTATACTCGCTTTATAATAACCATGCAGCTGGAAGAGTTTTTTCTTTTCTTTAAAGTACAAACGATATCCACAACATGCTCAGAAAAGCTTGCTGTGACATACTGTGAAATAATTTATTACAATAATGATGGCCATATTGCCCAGCCCTACTAGTAAAGCACATGGTGCAAAGCAGCCCAACCCCTATGATGACTAAGGGGTAGGCAAAGAAAGGCTATTTAAAATGTAAAGCAAGTTAACCAACAATGTCATTAATCTTCTTAGCAGAATAAATGAAACTGAATTAAATATTCCTGTGTTGCCACATGGTTAGTCATGGCCTGAACACGCTGAATGCGAATATGGGTGAGTGTGGCAGATGTTCTAGGGCCAGAAGGCTGGGGTCTAAAGAGTGAATGGTTATTATAATAGGACCCCTGTGGTCTGAGTTATCTAAGAGTTGAGCCGATAGGTGGCCTTTTGTCTCAATACAACTGGCTTGCCACTGGGGTTGGTTTTCTCATTGAATAATGCAGGTAGAAAACAATGCAGGGGGAGGGGGAGCGTTAAATGCCATCAAGATTAGTACCTAAACAATAGAGCTGAAGAGACACAGACCCGAAGAAACGAGGCTGGGTCTGTGTTACTCTTCCAGGTATGTGTTCCTAGAAGAAGTGTGATGTAGTGACAAAAACAGTGGCCTCCAATGAGATAGTTCCATACTGTCTATATAGTGCCCTACATGAAATAATGCCCTTTACAACCAAACACAGAGACCCCCAAAGAAACTAAGCTGTACTTTTTTGTTAGTGTTCAACACATTTACAGGTTCCTGAACTGAGAGACAAGAAGCTAAGGCTGAATCTCCAACGGCTTCTTACTCGATTTATAATGCACTACACGAATTGGGGCACAAACTAACACCAAACTGCGAAGAACGCGTTCAACAGGGACCCGTTCGGTGATTCTTCCCAAGACGCTGAGACTCACCTCGGCACTGCGCGCGTCTCGGATGGCTCTCGGGTGCCCATCACGGAGGGCACGCAGTTGGTCAGCTCCGTCCAGTCGGCGTGCAGCCCGCAGCTCCAGCCGGTGGAGAAGCGCGAGAAGAGCCATGTCTCGCGCTTGCCCGGTCGGTAGCACGTGCACTTCTTCTGGCCCGCGCGACACTCGCACGGCCGCTCGAGCTGGATGTTGCGCACGAGGTGGCGGCCAAACGTCGTGCCGCCGGTCTTCTGGATGTGGAGGAAGACGATCACGTCGTCGCCCTTGATGTTGAAGTCCACCACCCTGTCCAGGTCCGAGGCGTCGAAGTGAAAGCGCGGCACGAAGCGCGCCAGAGCGCCGTCCTCCGCCACGTACGGATCCCCCGCGCCGGCAGCTCGGGAGGTGGGCGATCCTCCTCCATCTCCCTGAGCGGAGGAGCCCAGGCGGAGCAGCTGGCAGTCGGAGCCCGGACAGACGTACTGGAGCACGATGGCGCCGAACAGCAGCACCGTGACGAGCGCGACGAGCAGGCGGCTGGAGCTGGACCTCTCATCCATGTTCTCGCTGGAGGATCGGCAGCATTACTCAGTCACGCCGCCCCCCTGCCCGCCGCGGCCGGGGGGAGGATCGCGACCCTCTGATGCCGCGGACGGAGAGATAGCGGCGTTCAGCTTCGACGCGAAGAGGAAGATGGCGGCGGTCTGTTGGCTGCGGACGCCTTAGTCGCGGATCCTCAACGCATGTGTGGCCTTTCAGCGAGGAGCGAGCGGTTTAAAGCGGAGCGGTAAAGGCAGCACCGCTCGAGCGAAGTGCTCAAGCCCCTACACGGACATTACGGTCTCGGACTCTCCTCTGACCCTGTTTCCCAGCAGTCCCTGCGTAAAACAAACCCTGAAGGACTCCCCTTTGTTTTCCACCCATTTTCCAAAATAAAAGTTCGAGCAGAAAAGCGTAGGAGTCCTGCTTTTCTCGCTCTTCCACTCACTGGATATTCACATCCCCAAAACCAGTACAGGCTAGCAAAACGGCCCTATTAAAATACTGTTACAGGAAGACTGTAAACATATTATCATATTATTTAATTAATTAAATTGTAAAGTAAAATAATTCACTCCCTTCCAGATATTATACAGACATAGACTTTGTCATTCAAATTTACACCGTACAGGGCACATTAGAACGAAATCATGTTGCGTTGGCTCAGAGTAGATCGGGGAGAAAAATCAACAGATAAATACATTTTAAATAAGTATGTATACAAGAGAGTGTATTGCACTGGAGTTCCCAGGTATCCCGTTTTATTTAGAGTTCAGCAGCCTTATGGCATGTGGGAAGAAGCCGTTTTTGAACGTGGCTGTTCTGCTTCGAAGAGTTCCGAACCTCCTACCAGAGGCCAGCAGCGCAATGTTACTTGTCGCAATGTCCTGTAAGGGAGGAAGTGAAATCTCAGTAATTCTCTCCGCTGTCCTTATCACCCTCTGCGGGGACTTCCAGTCAGAGGCGCTGCAGCGTCCTGCAACTGGTCAGTGTGCTCTCTGCGGTGCCTCTGTAGAAGGTAGTGAGAATATACCCCCCGCTAATATTTTGTCGTTCGAATTTTTACATTGAAATCTAAAATTTATTTTCTATTAATTTAATATCAGTTTATATCCCTCTCCAAATTAAGCACGATTCAGCATATCATATAATTTAAAAGACATATACACTTTTTTAAACTATACCTATCACCAGCTAATCACCAAGCAAAAACACTCAGCTGTCTAACACTCCTACACCCTCCTTGATATGTCAGGTACAGAAAACATGGTACAAAAGAAAAAGTTTTAGTTCTCTTCACCTTTGTTCCTACAAGATAAGATAAGATAATCCTTTATTAGTCCCACAGCAGGGAAATTCACAGTATTACAGCAGCAGAGAAACAGGAGTAAGGCACTCAGTAATAGAAATGGGAAACAGTATAAACCTTATCAACACTATAAATAATAAAAATTAAAGCTAAATCTCTAGACTATTTACAGGAAAATAAGGATAATAATAAAATAAAATAAGAGTTGCATAGGAGTCTGTATTGCACTTAGCATATTGCACAATGAAGAATGTTCGCATTCTGAATGTAAGTGTATATTGTGTGTGTGTGGTCTACTGGGAGCAGTGCTGGTTGTACAGTCTCACAGCAGCAGGAAGGAAGGACCTGCAATAGCGCTCCTTCACACACTTGGAGTGAAGGAGCCGGTCACTGAAGGAACTGCCCAGTGCTGCCAGAGTCTCATGCATGGGGTGGGAGTAGTTCTCCAGCATGGATGCTAGCTTGTTCAGCATCCTCCTTTCTCCCACCGCCTGCACTGGGTCTAGAGGAGTCCCTAGGACCCAGCCAGTCCTCCTGATCAGTTTGTCCAGTTTCTTCCTGTCTGCAGTGGAGATGCTGCCGCCCCAGCAGAACACTCCATAGAGGATGGCTGATGCCACCACTGTGTCGAAAAAGGTCCTCAGGAGTGGCCCCTGCACTCCAAATGACCTCAGTCTCCTGAGCAGGTAGAGTCTGCTCTGTCCTTTCCTGTAAAGTGCAGCTGTGTTGTCTGACCAGTCCAGTTTACAGTTAAGGTGCACACCCAGGTACTTATAAGAGTCCACTCTTTCAATGTCCGTTCCCTGGATGTTCATAACTGGAGGGGGATGTGTGCGCCTGCGGAAATCCACCATCAGTTCTTTGGTGTTTCCTGCATTGATCTGTAGGTGATTCTGCAGACACCAGTCCACAAAGTCCTGAATCAGTTCTCTGTATTCTCTGTCGTCCTCATTTGTGATGCGGCCGACGATCGCTGAGTCATCAGAGAACTTCTGTAGGTGGCAGTTTGGTGAGTTGTACATGAAGTCTGCAGTGTACAGGGTGAAGAGGAATGGTGCTAACACCGTCCCCTGTGTTACAGACCACCATGTCGGACACACAGTCCCTTATCCTCACATTCTGTGGACGGTTGGTGAGGGAGTCCAGGATCCAGTGTGTTAGGTGATGGCCCACCCCTGCCTGTTCCAGCTTGTCCTTCAGGAGCCAAGGCTGTATGGTTTTGAAAGCACTGGAGAAATCAAAGAACATGATTCTCACAGTGCCCCCAGGCTTCTCCAGGTGAGAACGAGCTCCATGCAGCAGGTAGATGATGGTGTCATCCACCCCGATGCCAGGTTGGTAGGCAAACTGAAGTGGGTCCATAGATGAGCTCACCACAGGGCGGAGTTGTCTAAGGACCAGCCTCTCCAGTGTCTTCATCAGGTGTGACGTCAGTGCCACCGGACTGTAGCTGCTAAGGTCCTTTGGGTGCTGTGTTTTTGGCAATGGCACCACACAAGATGTTTTCCACAGTTGTGGTACTCTCCCCAGCTTCAGGCTTGTGTTGAAAATGTGCACCACTATACCACACAGCTGATCTGCACAGGACTTGAGGAGCCTGGCACTGATGCCATCCGGCCCTTCCTCGCCTTGATCTTCCTGAGCTCATTTCTCACCTGGGCCATTGTGAAGGTCAGACTGGAGCAGGGGTGGTGCTGAGTGTTGAAATATGTGAAGTCCTGCCTTTTATCCTACATTTAACATCATTACTTTTGCCAAGCAGATGGCTATGGTGTGAACTACAAAACAAGCATAGCACAGAAATCAGAGCTTGTAGGTGCAAAGAATTATGCTTAATTTTAGCTTCTGGCAGAATATAATGACCTAAAAGGGAATAATGACTAAAAACAACTAGGAGCTGTATATCCATCATAATACCCACCAAATAAAAAAAATACCCCCGCTTCACTACTTTTCTACACATTGACTTATTAAAATATGCAATCTTGCAAATATGTCCATTGCGTTCTGCAAAAGAAGACTCAACTCACTCATCAGACCCCTCTTAACACGTCTAAGCTCTTACCTGACTTAGAAGAGTGAAGTTACTGAAAAGGTCCCCAAAATGGGAAAGCTGATTCCACAATGGAAATGTAACGGTCCAGTCCGAAAATCCTATTTTGGCTCCTGTTTGTTCTGAAAGTTTATTTCAGTCTAAAGTCAAAGTAAGCACAACATTTAATAGCATTTTTGCTGATAGAGATTTTTTTAGAGTTCTTTCTGTGACTCTCCATATATTTCATTAGTGCATATGTGCAGGCAATAATCTTTAAAATTGCTTTATAAAAAAGATGTAATTCTTTTAGAATAGAATTAGCCAACTGACACAGACAAATTATATTAAGCACTTTCACCAAACAATGAATTTCAGCTGCAGGGTCAGTTCTGTCTGACTGAAGAGTTGGACAGTGTTTCATCACATATTCAGGAATGAACCTCTAATCAAAGATCTAATCATAACTAGGTCCTTCTAAATCCTGAATATAGCAGCAGTTCTCAGCTCCAATCACAAGGACCTACTGACTGCACGGTGTTATGTATTCCCTACACCAACACAGTCGATCCAGCTAATCAGTTCATTAGTAAGCCCTCCACGAGCTGGACCAGGTGTTGGAAAACTATGCAAGGCAGTGGTTCCCCACGATTGCAACTGTACATATTGGAGAACTAGATACACCATATGGCCCAAACTATATGGACACCTCGCCACCACACATAAATGAACTCGTCTGACATCAACATTCCAAAACAATGGGCATTAATATGGAGTACACATTATTAATCGTCCACCAAACTTTACTCTTGCCACTAGGCATTCTGGTAGGTAGCGTTCTCCTGGCATCCACCAAAATTTGCCCATCTGTCTGCAAGATAGTGAAGAGTGATTCATCACTCCACTGCTGATGTTTCCAGAGGCAGTCAAGAACTCTGCAGGGAGTGATGAAACAGAGGATATGTGATTTTTTCCCCTTAGTTTGTGTGGTCTACCATTACTTTTCTACATTTCATAGAACAGGTTGCAGAAGGCCAGTATCTGCAGATCTAAGTTCATGTGTTGGAACTTGACAGACAGACATTCTGTGATGAAAGCAGGTGATTAAGGTCATTTAGAGCCTCAAAAACCAGTAACAGAGCTTTAAAATATATCCTGAAAGACACAAGTAGCCAGTGCAGTTCTTTCACTAAGGGAGTGATGTGAGCTCTCTGTTTTCTTTTAGAACGTGCTGCTGGATTTTGATGAATGACTGTCTATGGACATGATTTATATTTACATTTTATGTTTGCATACCCGCGACCCTGACGTAGAAGTGGCTTAGAAAATGGATGGATGGATGTTTGCATAAATGCAGATACGTCAAAAAGCTAAAAATTCCACTCACTACACATTTCCTGATATTTGAGTAAAATTTTGTAATTTTTGGGGGGCAGTGGTGGGCTGGAGGTTAGGGAACTGGCCCCGGTTCAATCCCCAGTGCTGACAGCACATGACTGAGGTGTCCTTGAGCAAGACACCTAATCCCCAATTGCTCCTCGGGCGTCTTGGATAGGGCTGCCCACCGCTCCGGGCAAGTGGTGCTCACTGCCCCCTAGTGTGTGTGTTCACTAGTGTGAATGTGGTGTTTCCCTTCACAGATGGGTTAAATATGGAGGTGGAATTTCCCCTTTTGAGGGATTAAAAAGTATTACGTACTTACTTACTTAAAAAGGTGGGGGGAGAACTCATCTTTGACCTTTTCAGGCCACCTTTTTTGTGAATTGCTGCAAGCCATCAGCTATTGATTTGTTCTGATGATACACATAAAGTCAAGACACTAAAAGAAGAATGGCAGCACCAACTCAGGTTCCCCTTCGTGACGTTTGCTGTGCACAGCCAGTTTCTGCCCTGCCATCGTTCTCAAAGTTTGCTCTTTGTAACATCTACATCAAGTGGACACAGAGCAGCAGGCCTCAGCAGTGCTAGTTTTAAAAACGTGTATTTGAGACAGACTCCTGCATTGCACAGGCTACATCATCGGTTGTACATTTCATGAGCTACACTGCTTGTCTACAGTGGCTACATGAAGCCTAGCAGTATATTGCAGCACAGTGACAACGTAAATTAATAAAGGCATTTTAACTCTGCTGTATCTCAAGACGTTTTGGGTAAGAGGCCACTGCTGAGTCTGAGTCACTATTAAGTGCACATACAGGGCGCAGAGGAGAGCTTCTTTGAATTGAGACACCCTCCGACCTCGTGTGCACAGGCAAATTAGGACAGCAGGTCCACCGGGACAGAACCTAACCATCTACTTAAACATAATGAACATGGCACAATTATACGGACAACGTTTTTGCTTTCTCATCCGAGATGTTATAAAGGAGGAGACGGTCACTGGTTGGTTATGCCATGAGTGAGCAAAGCCTTTAGCGGCATTCCGAAAGCTAGGCTGCAGCCGACGTAGTGCAGGTCCTGGTAGGACTGTCCTATGAAGACTCCTCCTTAGTAGCTTATTGGTCACACAAATGGAACAGACCTAACGAGGCTGCGTGGTGACGTCACCATAAAGGTCCTGCCTCCTGCAATTGCGGCGCGAGACGTGCGAGGGAACTGGTGCGAGAAAATGTGGCCCTTTCACTGTGTTTGTTGCTATGGTAACTAATACGCCAACAAGCGTATGTAGTACAATAAAGCACATAACTGCAAATACGTCTGATTAAAATACGATATATGGTCGAATGCTTTAATTAGTCAGTCATTTTACACTTAAGGACATAAAGACGAATTCAAGGACATGAACAACTTATATTTATAAATATATAAAATATATAAATATATAAAACAAGCTCTGCCAGAGAACTTGAGAGAGAATTACCCATCTGTAGTTAATGTCTTCTGGGTTTCTCAAACGCTAGAGGGCACTCCTGAGCGAGTCCAAAATCAAAGCGTTAAAGCATTTGAGCAAAATCATAGTTTATAAATGCTTAAACATTTGTAATGTTAAATAATACATTTATTTCCATAGCATAAAACATTTAAACACTGCCATTATATTTTAAGAGCTTTTAAACTCGAGTTATGTAAGTCTGAAACAGCACCTCATGTACATCCATGAGGTCTGTGAGCAGGAGCAGCCAACCAGTCTGCACTCACTAGCAGTAATGCCAGCGTGCTGCTGCCCAAAACTCGTTGTAGGAAATATATAGGTAAGTTTTCTTTGCTTTTTTTGTGAAATACATCCTTCTACTTTTTTAAAGTTAAAGGAAATTTCTAATCACTTAGAACTTATTTTAACTTTTAGTTAGTTTTTTTTTTGGCCGTTGAGCTCCATCTACTCCCATTCATTATGGACTTGCTCACGGGTGCTCTCTGCTGTTTAGCAGTCCTGTGGTCAGGATCCTCATAAACCGGCTCTAGTAGTTTACTAATGCGGAATCCTTTTCAATATAAAAGAATACCTTAATTTCATAAACACAGAAAATATAAAACATTAACCCAACTGTTATATTGAGCTTCTGAACTCGAGTTTAAAACGGCCCTTCATATGCGTTCATGACGTCAGTCAGCTCAAACAGCCAATCAGCTGCTCCATTCATCAACCAATCAATACAAAACCCACTTGCAGTGGAAAAACGAAAAAATACAAGTCTTTTTGCTTTTTAGTGAAATATATATTTTCTTTAAAAATAAGGTAAAGTTCTCAGCAAGTGATTCTTGTAAATTTTCGTTTTTAGCTGTTTCGCTCCACTTACCTCCATTCATTGAGGACTCACTCACGGGCGCCCTCTGGCGTTTTGCAGTCCTGTTTTTGATATAACGGGGGAAACAGAAAGAGGCCAGGCTCCTCATAAACCATAGACGCACCACTATTTGTTTCCATCAACGTTTTGTATATTACTGATGTGATGCATATATTAATATTTACTTATCATATATTGTTACACATTCATGTTTTTATAAGTTGATATACAAACTGAAATGTATCTCATATTTGAAAATGGCCAATATCCAGTTAGTTAAGCATATAGGTCACGTGTCACTTTTGGGCAAATTAGGCAAATCCATATAATGATATCAATTTCTATATAGGTGCAGTTTACATATTAATGAAGCACAAACCCCCTCCTCAATCTGAAGAAGGATGTCTAGCTGCTGAAAGAAGATCTTAAGTCATCAAACAAATTCAGGGCTTTGCAACTTTAGTTGCAGAAGTGAAAATTGTATAACTAGAATATAAAAAAGTCAAACTAGATTTATTTCCACCAAGCAGCAGCAAGACTTGATCAGACGTCTGAAGATTGCATCACTTCTTGTAAGTCGCTCTGGATAAGAGCGTCTGCTAAATGCTGTAAATGTAATGTAAATGTAAGATTGGGAGCAGAAATAACACAAAGGAGCAAATGTAAATATCTGCAGTCTTTATTTCCACAAGACTCGGACATGTTTAATATACCTTTTCTCTTACATTTTAGCATCTATCTCATTGTTTCACCCCGCGTTAGGCTGATCCTCTGAAAGAGTAAAATGTGGACTGTTATGACCTCTCAGAGACCTCTAAAATGGATGTTTAATATTTACACTTTTGTTCCTCTTCATAGTCAAGTCTCTCTTACATCTTATTAAAGATATCTTGGCTCCATTGTCCAGACTGTAGAGAGAGGGCGAATGCAATCTTCATTCTGTAGTTCAGTATTCCCACTAAAGACCGCTGGATCGGAAAAGCAATCCCCTTGGTTCAAGTGTCCATATCACCTCAGCACTGAACGACTTGGAGTAACTTAATAGCCACACTGTTAAAGATAAGACACTGCCATTCCTGGAGACACTGGTTCCTTCTTTGTGTGCAACAGAGGGAAAAGTCTGCTGTAATGCCAGGAGATAGATAACGCATTGTTTTCTATTCATGGAGCATATACAAACAAAACAACCTGGAAAGATATGTAGTAGATGAGGGGAGGAAAGCAAAACCGCAGAGCTGCAACGCTTAATTTTTCTAAAATGTTTGTTTAGACCTCCTAAAGCAGGCCTAGCTTTCCATCCATGGGTATTGAGAGCTTATGTATTTGTCTAATGAACTGCAGATCAAAGCATCTGGCTAGCATGCCATGTGGTGAGTGTTTGAATGGCAATCAAAAGTGCATAACAACATTAGGACACGCAAGAATTTGTGGCCAACCCTGTCCTTCACTCTGCAGACTCTTTTACAACCACCATACCTGACGCTAATGGGGGGAGGGGGGGGTGGTGGTGACAGGAATGACAATGGTAAAATGGTTTACAAAATCTAAGCCTTACATAACATTTGAAACCAATATAAAATCAGGTAATTTATGAAACTGTTAAAAATGCATCTACAGATATAAATATATTTTGGAATACTGTATTTTAGATATCAATGAAAGCAATATCTGAGATCATGTTTGTAGAAGCATTTAAGAGAGACATGCAGTTAAATAACTTACTGTACAAAAGCAGTTCATTGAGAGATGGATGGAATACTTTGGGGAGTTGTGACGAGGAGCGCTATTTTTTTTTTATAGTAATACTGTACTTGTCAGTCATCGAGATGAAAACCCACATGTACAGGCATGTGGCTTTTAAAACAAAAGAACAGTCCAGAAGCCATAAAATGTAAGATACAATCAATTTCTGAGAGGTTATACACATCACTGCCCCTTTTTTCCAGTGTGTGGAAACAGAGTAAAAAAACGTACCAAAGGTTGTAGTTCAGATTGAAATAAACATCTGTTTTAACACAAACAAAACTAGCAGATGGTGAGAGTGGATTTAAAGAGGGTGATCTCTGAGGTCAATCTTAGACCCAAAAGTTTAAAGGTTTGGCGTTAACCCTTAAATTAACATTTACACACACATACAGAAACCACTCTATATCACTCCAGTCAGCTCCATCAGTAATTCTGGCCAAAGAAAATTTGCTGTAGTACCTAATATATAGATTTACACCTTAAAATAAAATAAAACTCCACATAAAAACCCTGTGTTATTTTCATTATTTTACTATACCTCAAATCTAACTGATTCATACTGTACAATTGGTTTTCATTTCATCTTTCCTGAAGCACCCAAGCATCCACTTTGTCAGGTCGTTTCGTTCGTATTCTGCATGCAGACATACCTAGACGATTAAAGTTGAATGATCAGGTCACATCTGTGCACAGTCTACTTCAGGCAAAGGTCACTGACAGATTTGCCTTTTGCAATGATGGGCCTTTCATCAACAAATCAGCATTCAGATCAACAAAGACTATTCCAAATTTTCCAGCACCAATAAACAGATTCGGTTCATATGATAAGAGACTGCCTTCTAAAATAATGAACTCCCTGCAGAAACTGTGTTTGGGATCCATTGAGACGGGAGCTGTGTCAGAACTGACAGCAGTATGCATGCACCAAAAAAAAAAAAAAAAAAAAAAAAAAAAAATCAATGCGAACCACTTCTACCCATCCATCTACCAAGTCATTTTTTGTGGCTTGGCTCTCACCAGCTTTCATTATATCACAGAACTTGCCACTGTGGTTCTGTCAACACACTGATGGCACGTGGACAGACCAAAGTACACATACAAAATAAGCGTGCATATTTTGTGTGTCTACTATAGTGACTTTGTACCTGCTACATTTTTGCTTCACTCCAACTGAACATGTGGTACAGGTATTGATTTATGAGCTAGCTTAGCTTAGGAAAAGATCTCTCAGTCATTTATACCAGTTCTCACACACACACACACACACACACACACACACACACACACACACGCAGACAGACACACATACACACACAGACAGACGCACCTCAATTAAAAAAAAATAAACAAACAAACAAACAAAAAAAAAACACTAAGGCTCATTTTGGGAAGAGACCAAGAAAAAAAGAAAAAAAAGAAAAAACAACATTGTGTACCATTGAACACTGATAATGGCTGGAGGGAGCAACGTCCAGTGAGAAAATGGACCAAAGGGAGGCATATTGCTGTTGTGAATCTCACTGCTGTACATGACCGTCCATTTCTATATATATATATATATATATATATATATAAAAAAATTAAGGTGAAGTTACAATATTAATAACTAGAGTCTTCCCTAGATGGCAGGCAGACCATAGTCCTGAAGGCTGTCTTTTGTTTCCTTTTTCATTAAAATGTCCTTTGACAGTTTTCGGTTTTCCTCAGTAATGCTCAACATCTCTGTTTTCTAGGATACTCTTATCTGGTGTGGGGTGCCAGGAGAGCCAGAGTGAGGCCTGCCAGGGCCAGAACCAAGCTACAGGAGGTCAACCGCACACCGCTGGAGGAAGTCTTCTCTGGGGAAACCATGCTGGGCTTCACAGGCAGAGGGGTGGAGAAGTACATGTCATCATTGTCGCAAGAGGGCGAATCGCAGCCACTGCCACTTTCCTCTCCACTGCCATCTTCTTCTGCACACATACAAAAAGACAATGAGCTCAAAAGGAGAAAAATGCATATTGACGTTTGATAATGACTAATCTTGTTGCACTGTCCAGGGCACCCAATGCAGTTCCAAAGGACCATTCAGAGGCTGACATTGTAAATTATGTTAGATTAACTAATGATCTTGCATTATCCAGGGCAGAGATTTCACTTCTGGTCACCATGGCCTGCCATGGGCAGTTTCAGCTATTCCATGCCCCTACACCTGATTCAGCTCACAAGAGGCTTGATAATTAGCTAAAGAGGTGGATCAGGTGTGAAACACCCCCATTCTATAAGTAAGAAGGGCTTCTTAAAAAGCTGATTATGTACACTAGGACTGCTCTAGGGATAAGATGTTATAGGTGAGGTTACACTCTCTAGATAAACTTGAGTTTGACAACTCACCGTTGTCAAAAGTGATGTCATTTCCACTGTGAGCAGCCTTCAGCCAGCTGGTCATTTCTTTCAGCACAGCGATTTGTCGGCGAATCACAACGTCTGGCTTGGTGATGTCTACTTCAACATGGGGATTGGATACCTGGTTCGCCAAGCCATTGCCCATGACTACAGATTCATACCTGAGATAGAAGAAAACAGAAGAATGATGTGTCATCTGGCGATGCCACTCATAGGGTTGGTATGAACATTTAAAAAATAAAAAAAAAGACTGACAGCATTTAGAAGGATCTCTTTCTCACCTGCTCTTGGCTGTGCCGTTCCAGCACTCATCCCCCTGGGCAACCCTTTCTCCAACACAAACTGTCTCTGGCAGCGTGGACCAGAACTTCTTAGCATGCTTCAGCTTCTTCTTCACATCAGTCACCTTAGTGATGAGTTCAGGGAAATCAGTTACAATTCTTCATATTCACACATCTGAAATTTCTCATAAATACCAATATGTAGTGAACACATTATGTAGTTCCACAATGCTGACAATGTAAGTTTAAGCTTTTTTGTTAAGAATATTTTGTTACTTAAAACTGGTTAGTGAGTGAACTTTTACCAGTCGGTCCATATTGGTGCCAGCTGCAGTGGTGGGTCTGGCATCAGGGCTGTAGGGACGGAAACGGCCAGGAAAGCTTGAGTCTTTTGTAGAACGTCGAGAGCGGAACGTAGGTTTTGGCTGTCCACAACCCTGGAACACCTGACAGACCAAATCAAGGTGAGCATAACAGTAGACATTTGGCACCTTCTTTTTCAATACCATCTCAAAAAAAAGTTGGAATGGTTGGTAAAATAACTAAAAATAGGAAGTAGTGATTTATAAATCTATTTTGACCTATGTGCCAAGGAAAAAGGTCAAAAATCAGAAATGAAACATCAAATGTTTTGATTTTGTACAGTTTTCAATTTAATACAGGTCAAACAGAATTTACTAACCACTGCTTCCCGTTTTTATTAGTATTTCACATATTGCCACAACACATTAAAGAAATGAGAAACTGAAGCAGTCACTGACCTTCTGTGAGACTTGCATGCTGTTTTCTTGCATGTTCATGATAGCATCTGAGATCTTCACATCAATGGGGTCCATTACAGACTCAAAGTTGAATGGACCCTCTAGTCTCTCAGCCAGACTCAACATGGCATCTAAGAGTCAAACCCAAGCATCGATTAAAAAAAGCGACTGAAGGTAAGAAATGTACATTATAAGCAGAACTTTGTGAAACTATAGCAAGTGTTCCCAACTAACTGCACAGTGCTTCAGCAGTTAATCAGATGTGGTGGCGCACTGAAAATACTCTGGACCTTTAAAACAAGCAGTAAGAAATACTGCCAGAGTTCATCCATCAATCACTGATAGGCGTTGTAACTGATCTCTACCACTGGGGGGCAGCACAAAACTAGCTGATGAGGCTTAGTAGGCTGCCATGGTCACAGCTTGTAAAACCGTCAGGGGTCTTAACTAGGCGCCCCAATTAAGGCGCCACAAAGCTGACATGCTGGGTGAACAAAGCCAGTCCTAATGTCTTTCTAGCCAGAAACACACATGGGTATATGAGAGCATGTGTTTGTCAGGAGCTGGGACCATACTACCTACACATTCACAAGAGACACACCAAACTACATGAACAACAGACAAAGAAATATAAGCTTTCTTTCAGATGCTTAATACCCATATTTCAACACAGGCTGCCAGAAAGCATGTACTGTAGAGATAAGCCCACTCTACATATATTTGGGCATAATAATGTCAATGACCGATTATCTTTAGATAGAACATTTCTATCATGAATACAGCTAATTCCAACAGACATTAAGTTGAAGAATGTTCATTAAGAAAATACCCCACTTTTCCATTTATATAAATATTTCTTGCAACATGGTAGAACTGAGAAGGACTGAAGTCTGGCAAACCACAGTTCCTTACAGAGACCATGACATTTATTGGTATGATCTGATACAGTCTAATCATTCAATTAGTGTGAAAATTATGCTCTTTCGCCTCAGTTCAGTAAGGAATTCATTTGCCCTCACATTCGTGACTTACCCAGGAAGTTGTTCCATTCAGTGTCCAAGTCAGCCTGGTTGGCCAGACAGCCGCGCATCACGTTGAGGCAGTAGTTCTTGCAGGGCTTCAGAGCCACCTGGCCTGTGCAGTATGGGCAGTACAACATTTTCATGGCTGCACGCACACAACTCGGAGAGGCACTCACCTGTGAGAAAGTGCGGGAGGAAACGGGGCTATTGTTAAAAAGTGAGCTAAAAAGATGAAGGACTTGAAGCAGAAGTTGATTAGTAACCAAGCCTAATGCACGAGTGTGATGGAGCTCATAATCTCTGAGAAAATAAATGGATCAGTGGACAGTTCCTTGTTTCCGAGGATTTTGTAAGGTTAACCATACTTTACCTTTATTTGCTCTGCTTTTACTTTAAAGTGTAAATGTTTAATCATTTGTGGGGGGATGCTGGTTAGCTTTACTGGAGAGAGATGAGCTGCCATCGTTGGCCTGGTAATTCAAACCAATAGTGCTAAAGCTAACCTAAGCAAATGTATTAATTGATAAACGATGATCACACAGTAGACTGGATTTCAAGACACAGATCATACCCTAAAACTATCTAAAAAGGATCTAAAAGTATGTTAAAAAATGATTCCCCCTGACAATATAATTCAAGACAAGTTATTTACAGACCTTTAGCCCAGTCTGTACTATTGTCATGCAGTACTGGTATGATTTACAGTACCTTGGCAAACTGACCCCCCCACCCCATCATAATGACTAATCACACCCCAACCACTCACTGTGGAGACTTTGTTGACCACGTCAGGGACGAGTGCCAGGCCGAGGGTGAAGGTGCGAGCTGCCACAAAGGCGCGGGTCAGCTGAAGCCTCAGTTTGCGCGGAACGTCGCCGAAGGGCTTTAGCTGCTCCGTGTGCCGGCTCACACACTCCATGTAGGGGTCTGTGAACTCATACTGCACGTTGACCAGCCGGAACATGCGTTCCAGCAGCTCAGCCCAGAAGTCTGCCAGCATGGTGTCCAGGTGCACAGCGGCACCCCCGGAGGCATAGTAGCGCCGCAGCTCGTGGAAGAAATGCTTGAATAGCTCCGCGTTCTTCACGTACATCACACCATAGGTGCGCACGAACATGTCATGCAGTGACTTCTCTGCATTGTTAAGCAGCTCTTTGAAGAACTCTAAGCGGAAGGGGGGAATGGGAAGGGAGGAGAGAAGGACGGAATGAGAGAGGAAGAAGAAGAAAAAAAAAAGATAACCGTAAGCTCTAAACATACCAGACCTTGATAAATGATTATTCCATGTGTGTGTTATTTCCTGTGGCAGAACATAAATCTGAAGCATTCCACTCTGTGTTGAGACAAATTGGGATCATCAGCTTGGACAGAAGGGAATTTGCACCCATTAAGTGTGCCTAGTTGCCGTTTCTCTAAGTAACACACGTTCTGCAGCCAGCACTCATCATACACAGAAACACACATGTTAAAATACTTGATTACTTTAAACACAACTGACAGAATGTAAATTGGGGCATTTCTCAGAGGATAAAAGTAAGCTGCTCTCAGTACTCAGGAACTTGTGTTGGCCAAATCTACATTACTTTGTCATTAGAATGACACTCAAGAGAGTGAGATTTAGTGCTCCACAAAGCCCAGAGTTCAGCTTGCTCTTTGCCTCTGGAAAAACCACTAAGGCTGCCAGCAAGGCCGAAAAAGCACAGGGTTATTATCTAAACACATTAATGCGTATTCCATTTGACCCAACGTTGTTCTCAAACAAAATTCTCTTGCAGTCTCTTAAAGGTCTAGGAAAATATTTTATCGCAGAAGAAATGTGCTGAGAGAGTAAAAAAAAATAAATAAATGAAGCTGAAGAAAGAATGAAGTGCTCCTTGCTGTTCAAATGGTAAAGTCTCACCCATCAAGCCAGTTGAGACTGACCGCTATCAATGGCATTTTTCTGTTGTCACATTCCACCCCACCCCCCCCACCCCCCACCCCGCGCTGCTTCTGCTTCGTCCTTCAGAGAGGAGCTTTCAATAGGATTACTGAATAATGTGGACCCCCCTCCATGAAAAGGGACCTGTACCCCGCCTCAAGCCCCTCTCTCTCTTTCCCTCTCCCTTGCTTTTAGTTCATCAGTTCCTTCAGAAGGCCCTCTTCAGTGAAGACAGGGAACAATGACCTACTTCATCCTGTGGAATGTCAACTCCCCCAACAGCCCCCTACCCCCAAATAATCCAGCCCCTCTCTCCCATGAAACTCTTTCCCCGCAACCCTTGCTTTCTTAATCTGAACAAAATGAGAATTCCACAGAAAATGTTTCACCCATTTCTCATGTACACACAGACCTCTGTACCACCTTTGCCCTCTTATTGCTTAAAAAAAAAAAACAAAAAAAACACCACTACCGGGAAAGATGGGTTTCAATGTAGCTTTGATGTGTTAAGTGTCCATATTTGTTGCTAGATGTTCCTCGTACATCAGGCCAATACCAACACAGGAAGAAAGCCTCTGCTGGAGAAACACACTGACACCAAGTCAGCCTGGCATGATCACTTCCACCTCACACTGGCATACACTCAGCAAAATGGTAGGAGGTGTGTGCCTGTGTGTATATCAGGAGGTGGGGATGAAGCCAAGGCCTTTTTCTAGCTCCCCTCCTCCTCCCAAACCTACTGTGTAACCACGGATACCGGAAACACCGCAGCCCGTGTTGAGCCCTGCTCCTTCAGCCCCTGACCTATACAGGGAGAGGGAGAGGGCACCCAGCTCCACGGTCCATTGACAGAGATTATAACGAAAAGGCCACAGCACCCCTCCCCAACTCATGGAGGAATGCCAAAACTTCCACAAGTTTAAAGTCAGGCAACACAGCCGAGATTGGGAAAATAGGGGTAAAGGAAGGGCAGTGAAGAGCTGTTTCTGTCCCTAGTTCACAAATGTCAACCGGCTTAAACATAAGCCTGTTTCTATAAAGATAGCTGACAGATCTAGCTGAGAACATTAAACCTCCATGAATCACAGACTGAGACCTCAAGGGTTAGTCACCAACAAACAAACCAAGCAGAGAAAGTGCTGTAAAATGCAAATCAAATCCCATAAATAATTAGAAAAAAGGAAAAGGTACAAAAAATTTATATTAAAGCAATTTTCCACTGTTATCAACAGGCAGATTTTCATGACTGCACCTCATAAGCTCAGAGGACTTGGTGACTTAAAAGACCAAAGAGCACACAGTAAGGTTTAGAATTTGAAGTAGGGGTGTAATTTGGACTAGTAAAGAGTGGTAAACAGAACTTTAGAACTTAAGATAGAACTTTCAGTTTCATCATTATTTATGTCATTTTGTCAGTCATTGTCATATTTCAGTCATTTTGTCAGTCTATTATCCATTGGACATAATGAACATTTAGTTGTCAGCTGCTTGGTTTAAACACCATCAGTTTTTTCTCCCCCATGTATGTTTAATGTGGTTTCAGCCCTTTTACTTCAGACGGAGCATCAGTATAACACTCCCATACAAGAGTACAAGTACAAGTCCATACAAGAAACATTTTTAATGTCTAATTGTAATATAAAATTTAGTGAATGTGTACAGGTCATAAGTGTGCATATTGAATATTTTACAATAGTTTAAAATGTAGCTCAGCCAACTTTTATATCTGGAAGTTTGTTTTCTTATTGATCATTTTATGGATCAGGTCCCTCGTTTTTGGCTTGTCCATTAACAATCAATTGCAGACTAATTACGGTTGGTTAAAGTTAAATAGAACATGCCAAAATTTGCTTAGTTTAGAGGCTTAAATGTGTGTCTTTGCTCTCATCATTAAATGCAAGTTTATGCCATGTACGAGTCTGCCAACAAGTGGCCAAGTTTTGCATGCCTTTCTGATTTTTCCATTAAAGCGAGCTTTAAGGCCTGCCATTGGTTCAGAAAAGTGTGTGAAAGGTTATATGCAATGGTGATCATTGGGGGTAGTACCATGTACCGTCAGTGGCGCTCGGTCCACATGCACAATTTCTCACTTTTCAAAGGCTGAGCATTCCAAGTAGACCACTCCGTCTTTCTGCAAGACATTCACTCTTTCTCTCCGCTTTCCTGCAGTGATCTGCACACTTGTACCCCTTCCAGGGAAAACATGGCTAACATTTTAACATGTGTCCACACTGTGCATAACACTGTGAACGTAAAAAGGAGAAGCTTCCGGCAAACTGTGATCCGTCTTTTCTTCATCTATCCATCCATCCACCCCCCTCCTCAATCCATCTCCTTTGCGCTTTCTTGTCCCAGCCAGTAATTGCTCCCCATTTGTGCCAATTAGTTGGTGAGCTCCTTTCTTTTTTTGTGGGATTGCGGGCACCCTGCTGCGTGGCGGTGGTGCAGGAGATGGGAGTATGGGTAGGGGGTTAATCTTGCAGCTAAGACCTCAGACAACGGTGTTCTGGACAGGGTTACCCAGACTGGACACACAGGGAGGGAACAAACACACCGAGCACCAGAAGAAAACTATTTCTGGCCAGGGACTTAATTGGCCATGACCAAAACCTTGAGGCTGTCCAAGCCGAAACTGCTCTCCGCCACACAAAAATACACCCACACACTAAACTTCCCTATGAGGGCATGCCTATGTTCATTTTGCCTTGATGACCATTTAGCCTTAGTATATTTGAAGACATTCTGCTGCATTCCCAGTTGACTAGCTTTGTTTGCTCGTTTCATCTTATATCTTACATCCTCTGTAAACACGTTCTGCTATTTCCTGTGGATCTGTTTCATCAAGAGGAAGCACTCGTTTTTGGATGTTTCAATGTAAACAGAGTAATCCATGACACTTACTGCTGGTGAGAAACTCACCTACTCCAGCACTCCATCCTCTCTGGAACCCCACTAGCTCATTTGTTACATTTACAGGCATTTCGAAGGTCAAGATAATACTTACACTTCTGTATTGAGGGCAGACTCCATTGTTGCACTAAGAGCACATAGCACGTTACTGACGTCTTAGGGCCTTTTAGCTCATTAAACCAAGTGCCTGAGCCTTTTTCACAGTGTGCACAGACCAGCACTTCTAAGCTTATTCCCACGCTAACAGTTCAAAAGAGCTGAGAACCTGGAGCTGGAGAAGAAATGAAAGGCAGAACAGAGTGATGGCAGAGAGAAAGGAAGAGAAAAGGAACAAAAGGCAAAGAGAAAGGGAGCAAGGCGAAGGAGAGGGGGAGGAATCGGGCTACCACCGCATTCCGACACGTCACATTCCTGCTCACATCTGGCTGCAATACACACATTCTTATTCACCATCACTCCCTAAGCCTTTCTTTCTTTTTATATTTTAACACTGACACACACCCTCCCTTCAAAACTATTTATCAATCACCAACATCCATTTTCATAAATGTAAGACTGGTATCCATGTGCGTGTGTGAGCGAATGCTGGTGTGAGTATCTTTTCATCTTTGACCCATTCTCTCTCTACTTATCACTCTTTCTGACCCTTAGGGTCACATGACATGCAACTGCTCCTTCTCTTCTTAACACACAAACGCATTGTCAAAAAGTGTCATATGCCAGCGAGCACGTAAATCAAATAGCCATATCCTCCATAAACCTCCCTCAGTCTCTTAACATGCGTGCCACAGAGGCAGCCATGGTTAAACCCATTTCAAAAGTTCCATGCTCCCCTGCCAAAGACCCTCCAGTTTGACTGTCACAAATGATGCTCTTGTTTTAAATGACTGTAAGCACACCAGTGGATTACAACATGATGTGTATGTCTGGAAGGGAGATGCGTCATCCCATCTCATTGTCCTTCGTTCCTAGTGTGCAGCTAACATCTGTGGTAAGGCAAGAATCATGCCTGTTCTCTCCAAGCCCTGTGGAAACAGGTAATGAGTCTAAAATCTCTGAAGATTTGCTATAATTCAGCAGGTAAAGAGAGCTTGTTGTAACATTTTTTTGGGTCTATATTCTATACTGTCTATACTACTGTGTAAAGAGCTCCTCAGTCAATGTTTTGCATTCAATAGGAATGCACTGAAATTTGGCCATTGAAATTTTCAGCCAGAAGATAAAAAGGCTGAAAATTTGTATTAAAAAACTAAAAAGAAACAAAAAAAAGAGACCTACAGCAAACTGTCAAATAAATAAATAATTTAAATTTTAATGAAAATGAGAAATGGTGACTAAAAATGAGGTTCCCTCTACTCAGGCGTGTTCAAACAGTTTGAACAACAGTTGATCAATAGAGAACATGATCAAGAGGGAACATATGGACTATTCCACCACACGTTTGGTAATTGAAAACACAAAAGCCTGCTTGAAATCCAGAATACAGCCACACAGCAGCACAGAGGAAAGTCCCCGGCAGCAGACAGACACCTCCACTTTAGAAATGATGAAAAGAATTCACAAACACTGAGTGTTCCATAAGATAAAATAAGTGAATTCATTGCCTTGGCTGACGAACTGTTCTCTGTTGTCGAGAATATTTGATTTTGTGGCACATACTGGTGGCTGACATTGTGTAACATTTCTAGGTAAACTCCATTTATTGACAGCTTATGTACCGCTAACATTTTCTTTTCGTGCATCACTACTATTTAGTGTATTTTGGAAACTAACTCAGTGGTGACATTTGAGACTGTATGATGCAATAACTGTTTTTAAAAGAATAATTATTAAGTTTAAGTCAACAGTTTAGAGATTTCCACCCCAGTCCAGAGAGCAGCTCTCCCCAACCATTATCCGTTAAGGACCTTATACTGGAAGTTATCCTAGACCAACAGCTTGTGGCAAAGCCTCACTTAGCTCTAAACTACTGTTTCTTGCACTGCTTTATAGACTGCTGAGCTACACCTACAACGAGATGAATGCCATTTAATTATATGAATGTGCTGAGAAGTACTCAATCTCACTGAGTGTGTGTGTGCGCTGACCAGCAGTGTGTATATGTGGGGTTTTCCCTTTGTCGGTGAGTCAGCAGTGCTGTCGCATGTTCCCATGCACCCCCTCACCCTTTGCACAGGATAAACCTGATCCCCCTCCCTCTGACTGATATATACAGCCACATGCACTAGAGGGAGGAAGCCTGGCTCTGGATGTGTGTGTGGTCTGTCTGAAATTTTCTTGTGTGCGCATGTGTGCATGTGTGGGACAGATGACTGTGGGATCCTGGGGAACAGGTGGAGAGATGAACGGAGAGACAGCCTGCGTGTTTCTGGCAGTCGGAGGTGTCTGTCAAGGTTATTGCAGTCCGAGGGTGGTTCACAACAGAACAAAACAAAAAAAATCTGAAAAGTATTTAAGTTCCCAAATTTGCTATGTAACAATGTAATGGATTATTCACAAAAGAGCTAGTGGTATGGCCTTACACATATACTGACAGACAGCAAACCACCTGACTTAGAAATGCACTGTGTGTGTACGTGCAGCAGGTGTACTCACGATCAAAATGTTGGTGTCTCTGTGTGAAGGTGTTCTGCAGGTTGGAGCTCAGCTGAGAGACAGGAGCCTTCAAGTCTGAGCGGCTTTGCTGACTCAGCTTCTCCTCCATCTCCAGAGTGCAGCAGGAGAAGCCTTCAGGGCATACTTTCAGGTGGGCTCCTGGCGCACAGAAAAGCAAGAGAAAGTTATTTTGGAACATCAATCTTGAAACATCACAACTTAATACAGAAAAAGGGAAAACGTGTTTTGAAACACTAATTTTAGCCAAAATCTCTAACACTATCAGATAACCTCACAAACTAAATGTTTATGAAGTTATGGACAACTAGCAAAATGGGTTCTTAGAAGCACTGCAAATAAAAACGCATGAGATTATAAGTGTGTGGTCAGCAGTCATAAGAAATTTTATGTAAAACAAATCACAGCAATCATATGGAAAAAAATTCAAATGCATGAAACCAAAGAAACAACTAAAAATCAGACATGAGCCAATGCTTCCAAGTAACGTTTCAGCTCATTCTTCGATATTCCTGACCCAAACACACCACTGATCCATGATCTTTAAAAGAGAGGGGCAGAGTAAGGCAAAGAGAGTGGGCAAAACGAGCTGGCTATTGCATTAGGATGAGGGGCCTGAATGCGTAGTCACAGCTGCAATAATGTTTTGTTTTTCTTTCTTTTTAATGCGGTTGCTGGAATTCACAGAGAACACAAGGGGCCTTTCAGTGGACCCGACTCCAACAGCCTGTTTGGCTTCCCCTGCCAGCCTACTGGAACTGTAGCCACTCAAGTCTACACACTGCAGCCTGCAGACAGACACATCTACTCATTCACAGCTACTGCTGCTATGAGCCAAACAGGCCGTTTTTACAACTCAGCTTGAGTGATTGGTGGCTCAAACAGCACAGACAAGCAAGTACAGTGGATGTGCCTGAAGATGTAACCCTTTGATGAGCATGTTTTGGAGATATTGTGGATGAAATATTAAATATATTTTGAAACCGTTTTCTATATTTCTATATATTTCTTAATTCACATGCCACTGTCTAGTCAAATGTGTGAGATATGGTAAGAATCCAGGGTGTCTAGTAAATGATTAAGCGTGACTGTAAAGTGAGTAGCTGCTGAGAGCTTGGAAATAATCACCATCACCACAAAATATCCAGCAGGAATTGTCACAGTGCTTAATGCCAGGGTTCCTTCGACACAGTGATTGAGTGTTAATGTGGAAGGGACGCCACCCTGTGCAGAAAAGTGCCAAGCTTATTTACAAACATTTGTGCTTAGACTGCTTCTTGACACCACACTGATGGGACCACAATCATGATCCATGTAGTGTCACACAGCTAAATAAACATAAATGAGAATGTAGGTTCTCAATTTATAATTGATCTAAAATGGCAGTTGGAAGATATCACAGCAGGCTGAAATCTGGTGCTCTCATTTCAGTAATATCAGTACATACACTCAGTACACCAAACACCTGACTCCACCCTGCAGTGGCCCCAACCCAGCTGCACCCCTCACTCTTCTGAGATCCCATCCAGGCTCAATAGCATGTTGCCTACACATGGACACACACACACACACACACACACACACACACACACACACACACACACACACTTCTGCCCAACACATAGGTCTTTGTACAGAGGTGAATGAGGGTAGAATCTAGCTGAAGCAAGTAAAACACAGACTGAAATATGAAAACATTTGAGTGGAACAGAACATCAAGACTGGTACAGTGCTGGACTTCCTTGCTGCCCACATGTCCGAAGAACAACTCTGGACTTTTGCCTACTTTTAAACTGGTTTACCAGATCATGTAAATAAAGCAGGGCAAAGTCAAAATTTCCTAAGAACGCATGCACAAATATTGCAGCATTGCAGAACATAGCAAAAACTCTGATGGTCACCAACTTTGTTTTGTAAATTCTCAGATTTTGACATACGGGTCATTTCTGACCTGCTAAATCACAATGAAAATACTTTAACACTTGACTGGTTTATTCACATAAAACAAATTAATTCTCAAAATACTGACTAATGTTACCTAATCAACTTACGATGTCTAACAGGAACACCACATCTAAATTTTATAGCCCATGGTCGCTGGCTGTTATCATGCAGAGATGGAACAAAGGTCAAATAATTCTGGCTCTGTCCCATACTCCATTACTGATTCTGCAATGTCAATAGGCAACCTCCCCTACAACCGTATAAGTAGAGGCTCACCAATATGGGAAGTGGGCCAATGAAGATTTCCAATATTTTTATAAATACATATCTGCCAGTACTAATGCTGACAGACATTTTATAAAATTTAGAAACTGAAATAAGATCCACCTAGACTAACACTACAGATAAACGTAACAATTATTTGTAGAGAATTATGAACACAGTAAAATACCTAAAATGCTGTCATTTTAGCACAGTAGTCCAGTGCTGCTCCAATGTTCTGTTTCTAAACAGATCTAAACATCAGTTCTACATGCAAGCATGCACATACACAATATACACACACACACACACATACATACATACATACATACATACATACATACATACATACATACATATATATATATATATATATATATATATACACATACATACATACACACACACACAATATATATATATATATATATATATATATATATATATATATATATATATATATATATATATATATATATATATATATATATATACACACACACACACACACATACACACACACACACATATACACACACACACATACATAGATACATACGTGTGTGTGTAATAATATGAGGTTTTTTCTTCAAGTAAATGTGTATAAACATGTGAATGTAATGGAGGATTTTTATCTACTTCCCCCATATGTTTAGTGGTCAGCGACTTTCCTATAAATCTTAATGAGCCTGGGTTATTTCTCCATTAACAAAAAGAGTCACTTCCTGTTGACGTCCTACATTTCCAGCAACAACTCATTTTGGTGGAAAGAAGAATGTGGAGCAAACCAAAATTAGCTCTCCTGCCCTCATACCCCTACTCCACCTTTTGCCATGATGTGCCCCCGCCACCCTTTATCCCAGCCCCAGACAGACTCGAGTCCTCCTAGCTCCGCACCACCAGCCTCCGAGCTTAACCATCGGGGTCAGAGGTTAACAGCCACTCCTCTGAGAGAGGCCATGCACTCTGACCCTACTGGGTACTGGCCAGCAGACCCACCACTAGCACACACACACACACACACACACACACACACACACACACACACACACCCCAACACATGGCTCGACCAAGCCCTGGGTCCTCCGAGTCAGAAGTTGTAAATTCCCAAGGGGATTATTTCAGGCCGTCCGCCACTATAAATCGCTCCAGTCGCCACATCAACATGCTGTTGCCAAAAAGAAAGAGTAATAGGCTCCCCCTTGGTGCGTCTATCTAGACGCATGTAGCAGTTTCCATATGCCAACACACGGGACATCAAAACTTGGCCACCACTGGGCTAATACGCACTATGATCATATGCTCTATCATTAGCAAAAATTAGCAAACACAAAAATTATTTTTATCTGCTCCAAAATTTAAACGTGTCTACAACTCAAGCAAACATTCGTTTCCCACAACTAAGTTTCAGAGAATAATTAATAACAAATGAATGTCAAAGCAATATTTTCTGGGTTAGCAATCATCAAAGCTTCCAGCCACAAGAAATTCTCAGAGAAACTGCAACAAAAAAAAAATGAACGCTTGGCCAGCTCAATGTTCTTCTAATCACGAACGATAAACTTTAATTCTGGGTATGCTGAAACGTTCAGATTCCATCCAAAGAATAAAAAGACTGTAAGACATTCAAAATGAGGTCAACAGCGTGTTTGTGAAAAACCCACCAAGACTGCTTTCGTTCCTATGACTACAAAACAGACAAGTGCAAATCCACCCACCCTACAGTGATAAAGCTCTGCTGATATTTAACATAGGTTTAACTTTAACATAGGCTGCAATTACCACTCTGGGAGGGGGTCTTCCATTTATCAAGGAACTTCTTTTTCTCCCTCTGGCACCCTACCCCCTCTCTACACAGCTAAACAGACACTAGGAGACTATGATACAGCAAGGTAGCCTAATCTTCTCAGAGCAAAGAAAATATCTCTGAAGATCTCAGCATGATAACAAGAGTTGTGAACAACATGCACAAAATCGACCAGACTGAGGCTGCACAATAAAGTGCAGTCACTTTATTTATTTTAGTCACTACTGTGGTCACACTGTGGCATTTCAGTTGCAAAGTGTCTTAAAATACATTGAAAACACTGATGAATCAATAATTTGACATAGTTAAAGACTGATCAAAACAATTTGTTACTCAGGTTATATAAAAACCTTCAGTACTGCAAAATTCAATGTCATGATGATAAATGATATACCGTGCAGCCCTGCTAGAAGGTGTAGTAGTTGTCTCAGTAGTTGCATTGAAAAATAATGACAAGCACATCCTTCTGCAGAAAAACCCTACACATGCATTCATGTTACCTTAGATGCAGACTAAAGCAACAAGATTAAAGGGACTAGCTCAGAGTGAAACTGAGCAGGAACATTAAGGACAGATAAGCACTAGATATTTGATTTGTAAATCATAGCTATTATGCTCTGCAGTCGTCTCTTCCCAAATCTGGCTTTCATGTTAGGGCAAGCCACCAGTGGCTGCTTTCAGCACTCCTCCCTCTCCATTCCAGCTGCCAGAGCAATATTTTCTATCTGCTCTTCATCCCTCCACTCTGTGTGGCCCAAGGCCATGTTGAGATTGTCCATCTCCTGAACTGCTAAAAAAGGACTCCTCCATGAGTTCTAGACAAACCATTTCTTCCCACCCTTGACTCAGGTAGCCAGACAGAGATAATACTCCAACAAGTCTTTATGAGAGACATTTCTTTCTGAGCAATGTAGTGTACGGTTGTTAATCTTTACCTCTCCAAAATACTTGCAACAAAACTGAGCTTACTGCAGTACATGTTAATGTCTTTGTGTATCTAGTATACCTCCCAGACTCGAATCATGGAACCTGATTTGCACCAACTATGTACTAAATTGTTGGACTAAAGTATGTGTAACAGTTTTAAGCAGTTCTGCTTTAAGTGTCTGAAGCTTTACTGAAGTCAGTCATGCTTTTCAGGAAACATATGGTCCTACACAACGTAAAGGTACAAGTGCACAGATTTTCACCGCAGTTTCCACCTCAGTGGAAGCATTTTCAAAAGGGATGACTGTAACAGGAAACCATTATTAGAGTCCAACGCTCATATGGAGGTGATCAGCAGGCATATTACTTTCACTCTAACTCCAAGTCCCTTCCAGCATCTCCCAAATACTGGCATGACAAGTTTACAGCACTTTTGCCAAGACAATAATGCCTTTCAGGACTTGCAATAAAAAGAGAACGGTTAAATCAGAATGACAAAAGCCTGACTTATGCAAACACTATCCAAAATGGTGGATGATGTCAAGTAAGCCGTTTCATCATGGAACATGGAAGAACTCTGAAGACAAGTATTTCCACCTTAAGGAAGTAGCATTTTGTACCTTCAATTTAAGACTTTTTCTACTTCGGCAGACAACACCATATGGCAATGATGCATCGCCTCATCCTCCATCCTAAGAACAAGCCAGTGCACACAAGAACATGTAATGTTCTGCAATACAAACAGCTCTAGCTGAAAAGACATCAGTATCCTCAACGGAAACAGCTGTGGCATCAGCCTCAAGGACACATTCCTAGAATCTGACACCGTGAAAGAGAAATAATGATGAATTCACTTGGGAGGCTTCAGCACTTAACCTACAATAAGAGCAATGTTATTCTGCTCCTAGCTCCCCTTTCCATTCCGATATAACTTGCCCTCCATACACAACACTTCACTTATCCGCTAAGCACATGTTCATGGGTCACACTGCAGATACCTAGAATCCTTTTCCACTGGTGGTGTTTACTTGTTCCCTCTGGCCTTTCCTTCCACTTATGTTGGGATGAAAGTCACTTTAATCCTTTTCACCATGCAATCTTGTGTTATTACCAATATTCTACCACAATGGCTGTAAGATTGGATGGGCGTGCAGTTGCAACCTCATGGGGCAGTTGTTGTGTCAATGAGGAAATGAATTAATGAGCAGGATATCCCTTGCCAAGCATCCCTGCTGACACTCGCATAGGCCAGAAAGCCAACATAAAGGAAGGTGCAGCTTAGCAAATCTAGGACACAATGCATGTTTCCACATACATCCATAAATCTCAAACAAGACAATAAAGGAAACACCACTCTGGGACTGGAGCCACGACTAATTACATTTCAACAATGATAGAAGCATAGATTAAAAATGATAATGTAGAGCCTGAAGGGTGTTACGGATGCAATAAAATAGCAATCAAAAGTTAATTTTTTTTCCCATTTGTTGTGTTATAGTGCATTACTTAAGCCCTGTTCTGGATCTTTACACTTGGTTGCATACCTTTTAATCCTGAGAGAACGATATATTCTTTTCCACGTATTCAGTGCCCTGCATAATTGACACCCTTGGTAAAGATGCACAAAAGAGTCTATGGCAATTCAGTGAGATAAAACAATTTTTAAAAAATGACATTCAAATAAGGGGAAAACATTACCATTGATATCCCCTAGATCTTCTGATGAAAAAACAAATGAACATATTTCCATTCATATAGAATGTTTATCCATAACTTCCTGTTTCACATGTGTTTAAATGAGGTGATGCACTATCCAACCATCCTTTATCATGTAACAACACCGGTTAAAACAAAGAACAGACAAATTAACTGATCAACAGGTAGTAAACCTTCATAAATAACAAGTAAATGCATTTAAATAGCCATCTCCATCACTAGGGCATTAATTAAGTTTCAAACAACTGAAACTGTGATTAACCTGTTTGGATGAGAAGCGTATCAGACTAAGTTATTGGACACTATCTGAAAGACTTGCTTGAAGAAAATCAGACTGCTCTTTCAAGACAACAAATGCCAAAAGTTTATTTAACATCATTCAAAATGTATTATGAACAATGCTCTACACTCAGGTTAGACCAAAATAGAATATATTAGCAAAAACATTTTCATCCCAAGTATCCATTCTCATCCCAAGTCTGAAGTATGGTGCTAAACCTGTGATGTAAGGCTAATTCCAAAGGCCTTGGAAAGAATTTTGAATGACTGCAACTTTTGAGTGACTAGTTCTTTCTTTTTTCTTGCTAGGATCCATGACCCACCCAAAGGAGAGATTTTATATCACAATCTAGCTGCATCTGTGACTGGATCTTCCTGCAAGGCAGTGAGCCAGTGCAGTCCAAATGCACACACAAATGGTTCACTAACCACAGAAACAAGCTTTCAGTGGTTACCCCAAACTTTGGGCCCACCAGGGCAGACCAAAAAAAAAAAAAAACAAAATCAATTAATAGAATTAACAGGATTTTCATATTTAAGCATTTCTAGGTAAAATCTCCTTATGCCAATGAAAAGACCACAGAGCCATAAAATAGACAGTGGTGTATACATCTGTTTGTGCTAGAATTACATTAAATCATTACTTAAAAGAATTGGTCTAACAGAAATGTTTAAATTCACAGCTCACTGAAGTCTTTCCGTGATTAAATCCATCTAGAGAAACATTTAGCATCCACTTAGAAATGGTTCAGGGATCAGGAATTACACTTGCAGACACTTCAATTTGGAAAGAGATGTTTTACAGTTGGGCAGCCAGCCACAAGTCCTTGGAAAGCATGTGTGTAAAATGATGTTTCCTTAAATAAATCACGGATTAAAATCTCCTGCCAAACACTGCTGTCAAAACGCTGAACTACCAAAGCTTCCTTTTCAGATGGCATACGGCTGATAAAAGAAATGAAAGTACAGAGGCAGACTTCATCAGAAACAATATCTGCCTCTTTTGGAAAGAGAAAGTTCTCTAAGTATACATTCTATTCAGCTGAAACAGCATGCTCTTGATCTCAGGCTTATAAGTCTAGACAACTGAGTAATCATTAACCAGGGTGATGGTGACACTACCAAGTTTCCTCATGTCTTTCTGCAGGACCACAACTTCAGCCTTCATCATTCAAAGGACAGGTAAGACAGATATGCGAGAGGGAGAGGATGGCATTTGGGAAACCCTTCAAAAAACAGAACTGAGCATGTGCGCACACAAAAACACTTCTAGCAGCTCCCCTCTGATTACTAAACCAGGCAGTGCCTCTGGCCAATTAAAACTCCCCAGTGGTGAGCATTCCAAAAGGCTGTCATCCATGAACATTTACCCAGAAGCCCCTAGGGAGATTCCACAACATGGATCTGGCCTCTCATTCTCTGTCTGTCTCCCTCGCCCTCCCCAGTGTGCTGTCTCCAGCTTTGTCTCCACACACAAAAGCTCCCTGCCTACACCACTTCCCAGGTCAGCTCATTGTGAACCATTTAACTTGCTCCAGCATTTTCACAGCAACATTCAAAGTCAGGAGCCAAAATCAGAGGGTTTACTTGGAGAAACCAAGGCCTTTCTGTTGTGCATTAGTGATTTAGACAACGTAGCAGCGTCAGAGTGTCGAGCTGTTATTCCAGCAACATAAAAAGAATCAGTTCTTGAGTTAGCCAGCAGACTTTGACGTGATCGCTGAAATTTCAGCCAATGTGTAGGCCTTTGAGCCAGCCTAACCAAGCAGAGCCATGGGCCCTGGAGAAGGGGTGGACATGCTAGCTCAAGTGAATACAGCAAGGTTCAGGTGGAAGCAATTACACCCCTCTCCAAGCATACGACCACTCAAAGAGAGAGGGAGAGAGAGAGAAAGAGAGAGAGAATGAATAAGAGCCTAATTACAATGCACTGGTAGGCTGGTAGGTAAGCGGAGACATTGACAGCTTGGAATGCATCGTTTATTTACCCATGTGGAAAAAAGGGACATGATGGGTAAGCCAGGAAAGGGGAGGGGGGGGGACAAGAAATGGGAGAAAAACACACACAGAAAAGGAAGATTGAGCTGATGACGCCAGTTATGATCAATGGCATAAATGGTGAATCCTGTATCTCTACAGAAACCACAGATGCACAGCTGTTCATTCTCACTCACACACTCACGGGCAGGGAAAGCTAACATGAGAAAATGCAGGGCTGGCTGAGCAACAACAATACATACATCACCTAAAATCAGCCAGTGTCATGCGCAATCCCAGTCAAACTCTTAGAGAGTCTTAAATGACCACAGGAAAACCCAGATTACTCCCTGACCTGCAAAACAATGTCTGAAACATCATTCACTAGCACGCACATAATGATCAAACTGTATCCCAGTGCAAACTTTAAGACACAATAAACCTGGTTTTATCGCAGTCATGGAGTAACTTATTTTTTCCATGAATGACAAAAATGCTGATGTGACAGAAAATATATGACAAGACATTTCTTATATTCCTATTCATTAGCCCATAAAGATACATACGCTAACAGAAACAAATCACGCTTCTGGTCATGACTACCCAGCCACTCAAAAATACTGTGAATAAGACAAAGTTAAGGCTTGAGTTACCTTTACAGGAATGAACAAGCATCAGCACACTAATCAATGTAACTTATATTTCCAGACAACCCTTGGCCTTATCTTGAAGGTTAGAAATGTCAACAAATCAAACTCAACACCTCAGGGCCATCTTGACTTCACCTATAAACGAAGGTCGTTTACTGTGAATGTGCATGTTTAATGATGCAAAACTGTTTTTCAGTTTATTGCAAAACAAGCTGTACAGAAATGCATAGACACCTTCCCTGAAGAGACAGAGAGAGAATGGGTGTGCATGACCTCACACATTTGCTGGCTTGAAATGTGGCTTGAGATTCTCCAGACAAATGGAAGACATGTTACAGCACTACTCTGTATCAAAAGGAAATAGTGGAGGAAAAGCCTGGGCACAAAGACAGGACTGGCTCATCTCTCATCCCTAAAGCCTTATCCTCTGCTTTATTGTAGTTAAAGGAGAAGAGATTACAGGGAAAGACCTTCAGTCCAAGAATCACCTATTGTCCTTCCTGCAAACCGGTTTAGTGTTTTAGACATCACAAACAATTTGGTAAAATATCACACAGATCCGAATCAATGCTGCTTCCAGAACTTCTCTGTTTCCATCAACTACTATTACTAATATCATCAACATCATCATCAACATTAACATCCAGCTTTTTACAGATATTTCAATTAATATTTGATGTATTTATTGTACTCCACAATAGCACAAATTTTACCCTGCGTTCACACTGCCAGGAACTTTTTGGCCACACAAAAAAACTGGTTGCGCATCACCGTTTCTGAACTGAAGGTGACCATTGGTTGCCATGGTTTTACTGACACCAAGCACAAATCAGACGAGTCACACTAAAAAATAAAAATCCAAGAGAAATAGCTTGTCAATAAATGTTAATCCCTGCATAGTGCATCACTGTCTATGAGCATAGAAAACATTGTTAAGACTTTGTGATTGCTATTTACTTGCGGCGATAGCACTGCCACTATTGCTCCATCTCGACTAGGAACAAATACCTATGAAACAAAAAAGGCACATCAAGTTTCACAGTGGCAGAGATAAAGCATGTACCATCCTGCTTAATTGTCAATGGCAACTGCTAACTTCACCGCGTTGCCAACGTTCATGATGCCTCCAGTCCCTGTGAACCACTAGTTCTCATCGAAAATAAATTTGGCTGTTTGTATTGTCACAATTCTGCCAGTGTGAACGTGGGGTTAGGTGAAGCTGAGCTACTGCACAAAAATGTCTGCATTTTATTTAGTTGCTGCATTTGTAAGCAAGTATAAATAAATGTTACATGTTTCAGCAGTGCTAAGACAGGTGGATTTAGTCCCAGTTTCTATATTTTTTAAATGTTTATGCATCAGCATTTTGTGCTCTGTACATGAAAAATAGAGGATATCAATATCAGCCTACCCAAAAGCTTTCATCACACACACTTGCACCATTTCTGAAAATCCACTAAAACTTCAGTATCTGAAGGGCTTTGAAAGTATTTAAAACACACGAGTGCTATATCTCACCCTCACTGGCTAAAACAAACCAGCGGAAGACTTAGCCGCTCTTTGACAATGTTTATAATGGACATCTAAGAGCTGCTGAAATCTGCCAGATGTCGAACCTGACGGACAAGCACCGAGTCTGTGTGTGTGAGTGTATGCAAGTGTGTATATAAGTAACAGAGCGAGAGGGCCCCACGGGCAAGATGAGGTCAGTCCCATGATCATGTTTCCAAGTCCTCAAAGCTACAACACAGCAACAATGATTCTGATATAGCTGTTGGGCTTAGGAAACTGGATAGCAGTGAAGTTGGTGGGAAGAGCAGTGCTATTATCCAATCACAAAAAGGTAAACCTACACTGATGCACACTTACTATACTTTAGTCATGGACATTCACAGTGTACCTTCTCCCAAATGAGATACGAACACGCCAATAAATCAATGAGGCCAATGAGTAGAGTTCACATATGCAAAAGCTTTCAGCAGAGATCAAACATGACTCTCTCTTGTTTCTTTGTCAAATCCACCATTTTCTGTCTATGAATCTAAGGACTTAGACTCCTTACTACCTAAAACCTACATCTGAACCATGACTAAGTGAGTCACTTGAAACCGTAAAGTCAGCAAAGGAACCTATGTGATACTTTGCTCATTTCAGGGATTCAGTTTTGATGGTCAGTTTTAAAAGTTACCATCACCTCGTCAGTCAAATTAAAAGGGGTCTGTGCAAGAGCCAAGGGGACCTCTTTTAGCTCCCCACCCATCTGCCAGAGCACACATCAAATTAACACTGCCTTTTCATCTTCTTCAAAGACTTTATGACATGTTCAGAAAGGCTGCAAGAGGGGGATTAGGTAAGTGCATAAGCCGTGTGGAAGTAAGTGTACATAAGCAGGCTGAGCCGAGAGCTAGTCTGGGCTCATCAGGGGCAGTCTTGATGTAGGCCATGGGAGTAATTAGCAGGGATTACAGTGGTTCTGGAACACTACCAGACCCAGGACGTCTGCCCAAAACCCAGGCGAGTCCCTGGCCCAAGTCCCTCCACTCTCTCCACAGCCACAAAGTGGTTCTAGGGGACTACAAAAACACCACGACTATTGGCATCATCAGAACTACCACCTTCAACAGCATCATTAATACTAGGGCGATAACTGCCTTGGGGCTTCATTCGTGATGCTCCTCCACCAAGATTGTTCATGTAGATCTGAGGTCGTGGAAGGCTGCATGGAACACACCCTGTAAGAGACCTTTCCAAGTTCACAGCTGTTGAACTGACAATAGTGTTGACTGATACCAGGACAAAAGACACATGGCATCTCAAATATCTCCCTCACAAACTCCAACTCCTGCTGAGGAAATCATAGGGAAGACTGAATTGAGAAAAGCATCCAAAGAGTTAGAGAAAGCATGAACTCTCTGTCAAATTAGACTTGAAGAAAATGGAAGAAAATGTTTTGAGCAAACAGCTGCTGTAGCAGTGGTGGTCTGTTTTGCTATTAAAATCACCTGGAACTCTTCCCATGCACAGAACCTCTAAAGAATAGATAAAGAAGTGTAGTAAAAGAGAGGAAGAGAACTTAAATGAGGCCTTACTGCAAGCCAGAATGGCTGAAATGGCCAAACAGAATGAGAAGAAAAGGATAAAAAGCTTCTTCTAGATGTTAAGGCTGGATGAAAAAAAAGGAATGTTCTGCACAAACACTTCCTACAAAGAATTCTCTGAGAGAAGCCAGGGTGGACGAGCCAAGCGAAGGGGGCCCGGGGAGTGCCGATTTTACCAGCATGCAAATTGAAAGTGTTAACAAGGACCTTCAGTCGCAGCCTCTATCTGCTTTTTTTTTTTTTAATAAATGCAGCATCTTTCAGGAAGCGGCTCCACTGTACAGCACAGAGATTTAAACACACAAGAGATTTAAACTCAGAGGAGCACAGGGAGTGCACAAACAATGTCACCACAGACACGAGCTTCAGAGATGTTTAAGTGGCAACGTATGAAAAGGGCCAATATACGCACGTCATGTTCAGAGAGACAGTATGAGTAAGAGCAAATGCATCAAGCCCTGGGCCACGCTACAAAGACATCTTCACATTCCCCACAAGTGGATCATGCGATCTCCCTTAAATCATACTGTGGCAACTCCTTCTGGTAACTTGCAACTTTTTTTACTTTCTCCATCTCTGTCTCTCCCGTTCCCTCATCCTATCACTATGCTCCTCGTCTACCACCAGTCAAAATCCCCCTGTTCTCTTTCACTTGCTCAGTCAATCCTTAGCTGGCTGTGGCTTTGTTACTGCTCCAGGCTCTGAGCTCCCTGTGTGTGGGTCTTGGTGGTCCCCTGTGGAATGTGCTGGGGGGAGGTGGGGATTGGGAGGGGCTAAAAGGGGTGCCCCATTGTTCCCACACACAGCATTACCCCCTGCTGGGTCGGCACTCAGAGGGTGTGGAGGGGGAATGATATGGAAAGACGAGCGCAAAGCTAATGCTAAAACTTTGCAAATCAAATAAACTTCAGACACATATACTCAAATATATCAGACTGTAATTTGTAGCAAAAAGCTAAGAGGACAATATAGCTGTTTATATACAGAGCAGTAACCGAACAAAACAGGACTGGACTTGGGTTAGACCAGAAGTCTGCTAACTTATCGACAAAGAACCCACTGATCGTGCATTTTGTTTTTGTTTCAAGCAACCTGTAACAGTACTGAGTTGACAAACTACTGCTTAATAATTATTGCTTGATCAGTTCAGTCAGGCATGTTGGGCTTAAACAGACCCCCTGTAAGTAAGGCTGGAGATGACTAGGCTGGTCTAACAACTTCCTTTATTTAACTACTTAAAATTGCATCCCACGCATGGCATTACACAGCCTGTGTGATAAACCCTGGGCATCTTGTGGTCTCTAGCCAGAATGTTGTCAGATCTCAGCCCTAATTCCCTGTCTGAAACAGGAAACTGATAAGGACCCTGTCACAAGATCTGGAAAACACACTACCACTGCCGCCTTCTCCACCACCCACCCATACATTACCAATTGTGTGCCAATTTCACAAGACAACTTCCGTCTCAAAGCCAAACTCAATTATAGGCAGCCGGCTACAGAGCCTGGCCATGACAAGTCTGAAGAACAAGCTCAAGCTAAAATCAGTTTAGCCTCCCACATGGCTAGAGGCTGATTATTCTCACTTTTGTCCTCCTTAACAGTAGCTCAAAACTCTGCTGATCCCCTAAAATAGAGGTTAGTTTTTATATCTAAATGAATGGGGTGACTTCAAGTAGATTGATGAGAGGTTACTAGCAAGGTCATACTCACTGTGAAATACATGGTAATGCTGGCAGGCAAAAAGTATTTAGCTGCTAAAGGATATAATCTGGCAGTCCTTTAAATATACACAAATCTAAAAGGTATGGTAAACTTTGGATTTTAACCTCTTCAAATGTTGAGCAAAACTGTATTAGCAAAAGGGGAGGTGGGGAGGTCGGGGGTTTCATTCTCTCACAGGGTCCTGGATCGTTTTAATCCACGTTGACTCCTGGTGATATCTCTGCTGACAATGGTACACGCAGCTGGCAACAATGAAAACAAACATGTGACCTGTTCTTTAATTATTGTGCTTCAGCAATTATTCTCTGTTTAGCAGAAAACAGCAGGGAGCACAGCCAGAACCGGCAAACAGGCAGATGGACTCTTCCTCGCTCTTCAGCACAGTAAAAAAATTCTCAGTGCATATTTCAGAGGCCTGCTTTTGAGATCAGGGGGGTAAACAGTAAGAAGTAAAATATTTTTACCCAAATATTCATGGCCTTTTAATCCTTTTTACAACAGAAAAAAATGAGTTTCCATTAAGCCAGGATCAATTTCCCTCATTGATACTATTGATATCCTAGTGGCCCGTTTCCTGACAAAAGACTTAATTCTTGGTCACTGACAAAGTGTAATATAACTCTTAGGCTCCATATGGCCTAAGGCATCTCTATTGAAAACAAAACCATATTGTCATACAGAGAAATTAGGAAATACAATATAGACGATACACTAAATCAAAAAATGCTCCCCGTTATTGGCAAAGCAAAACACAAGGCGTACAGAAAACAAGTTGCTGGACATAATCATTTGCGCAGGTCCAGATTGGATTCATGTCTCACTGATATGGCAGTATCCATCAATTATTTACTAAACCATGAGGCCAGACAGACACACAAAACATCCGGTAATGGCCACAGATTTCAAGTAATTTATATGTGTATAAATTAACATGTTTATAATTCTATTCAGATCTGGGTCACAATAGGCAGGTAATGTGATAGTTACTGATTCTCAAGAGTTTCAGACATAATGTACTAAAGTAATTATAACTGGGTGATCCTCCAAGGCAGGAAGCATCTTTGATCTTCACCATTGTCCATACCTGAGGCATGACATAAGACTCAGCTGCCAACATAAAACAAAACAGACTGCTCTATTGCAGGGAAGTGTGCTGTCTCCCAAGGAGAAACTGTTGACACAGGGAGACCAATCTGGTTGGTGTTAACCGCCCCTTTTCTGCATCTTTTGAAGAGTCTATACCCGCCACCGTGCAGGAGTCACTCGTAGCACACATTTTACAAGATCTAGGCCAATCCTAACTATCATAAACAGTAAGCCTTTCCTCTAAAAGGACAGACCCATCTTTGGTTTGGTTATGGGGTTGGAGGATGTGAAAGCTCAGCAGGGAACTGTGTACTTCAGGGCTTAAAGAGCTATGAGGTGTTCTAAAATGTTATAATCCCTGGTATCTCTCAAACAGAAAGGATCTGTGGAGACCCTCTAGCCAGTGAATAAACACCTTTTGCCCCATCTGGCAAAGAAAACCTCTTTCTTCAACAAATGAGCTCTATTACAACATTTAGCAAAAGAAACCTCACAACTTTTCTCAGCCAGGATTTCAACTCTCAATGTTCCTACTTTACTAACAACAGACCTATTTACTTAAAGTAAAATACAAAAAGAATGAGATTTCTGCTATTGCTTGTGTCAAGAATAACACTAATAATGAGGCATACAGGAAATGAATAAAATCTCAAAAATACATTAAAATACATCAAAAAAGCATTAGGTGTGCCAGCCTTAAGTTGAAAAACTCTGAAAATAACTTTTTCCAAAAGTAACATAACACTGCATTTGGTTAAGGCATCTGCATAAGCACTGTTTTATTGCTTCTTAGAAATCTTTCCCTGAATCATGTGCAAAACACCACAAGTACTAGGTCTTAATTCGGAGGCAAGAGATTTAGTGGACAAATACTGTCATCTCTCTGCCACAAGCTGAAAACAAAAGATGCTTGTGGTTGGACGAGCACTCGTCATTTTAGAGTTTGTGTCTGCAGCGAGTAGCACTGTATTTGTCTGATTTACAACATAATCTAAATTAATGGGGTTGTTTTGATGACACACAAGGGTCATATGGTCTTCTTGGCAGGAATGCCCCATCTGGGGGGGAAATCTAGCGTTGGTAAGTAATAATACCCTTTTTGATTAATCGCAGAAAAGCGGAAAAATTGGCCTGCAAAGAATATAATTTTGACCATACGTCTGCTCAGCACTATGTGCTGCATGTCCTCGGTCCAATTGTGGATGGAATTTGGATTCAAGACTACAGAAGTATGGAGAATAGATGTTTTGACTACCAGGTGAAAAGGGCTAGCTCTGAAAGCCAAAACCAAGAGGGTACACTGCCAGTTCAATTAGGTTCTCCTGTGGACCATTTTTTCCCTAGCAACAGGAGACATTGTTATCCAAAAGCAGAGCTTTTGTGTTTCCTTTCTGCTTTCTAAGAAGCCTCCACCCCTCAGCGACAGTAGACCTTGTTACTCTCTCTGGATCAATTATCTCAGGCTCCATTATTGACAAAGACATGTTTGCTATGGTTGGCCTTGCACAGAGTCCAGTACATTTTGGGCGCTTTAGTGAGAAGCACACGCGTCTAGTACCCAAAACCTCTTAATAAGCCTTTATAATACCTTGTTTTATAACCATCACAACAAAACAGGAGGCCTGCTACAATACAACTTGACAAATCCAGAAAAGTTAGCATGCAGTCAATGAGGTTTTACATCACAATGATACACCAGGAAAAACAATGAACCGTTTCCCTGGTGTAAAGTACAAGGAGAATTAAGAGCCAATGGTTTCGCTGAATGAGGCAGCTGTTCTAATTCCCACATGAAACGCAACTTAGCACTACTTAAAATAAGAGGATTCTGTCTGACAGAGAAAAAAGAAGTCTTGATCAAGGGAATAGTTGTCAATTAAAATAATGAAACCCAAACAAGCTAAACCTGAAGTAAAACTGCATTACACTGCAACACTTTAGAAACTTGCTGAATGACTGTAAGTCAATGGAAGAAGGTCTGCTTTCACATTACTAGTGAAAAAACAAAGACAGCCAACAAAGTCTGATTCATAGCGGGAAATTGTAATACTAAAGTACATTACTGTTAGTGCTTTTTCATAATGTGGAAGGCTGAAAGATTAATCGCTTTTATATTACAATGTCAAACAAAGAGGGTGCAGTTTTCAAACCGCAAGAGCTTTTTTTTATAATTATAACTGACATTATTAAAAACAATGTCTTAAGTTTTAGGTGGGAATATTTAACCTAATAACAGAAATATGAACGTCCAAATTACACCAATCAGATCCAACCAAACCTGTGCGTGTTGTGACATCACAACCACAACTTACTGCCAGTCTGGCACACTACATTCAGAGGTCAAGCGTCAAGCCAGAAAAAGTGGACATTCTGGCCTTCTGGTCAAAAAATAAAAACCAGTCCCCAACCTTAAATTAGAAAATGAAATCTCAATTTAAAGTGAAGTCACAAAATTTCTCAGAAAAACAGCAACTGGACATTTTCCCCAAATCATTCAAACCATTTCTAGTACTATAATGTTGGGGCTGCTTTTCCCCAAAAAATCAGAATTAACTGCTTTTATGGTATTCACGGGGGTTTCG
The DNA here is from genome assembly GCF_015220715.1 of Pygocentrus nattereri. NCBI lineage: Eukaryota > Metazoa > Chordata > Actinopteri > Characiformes > Serrasalmidae > Pygocentrus > Pygocentrus nattereri. The sequence goes on from NC_051218.1 coordinate 19,378,609, forward strand.
AGAAAGGTAGTTTTAAAAGTTTGAGAACTGGGAGAAGACTCTTCCCCTCCTCTACTCCGACCTGCCACTCCACTCTGAAGGAGGATCAAGGGGATATTCAGCTCTGCTAAGTCGCAAGATCTTTCCTTTTACTCCAGGGAAATAAGACAGACAATAAAAACAAAGCGTGTCCTGGGGCGAGCCTTTCTCATCCCAGACCATGCTGAAAAGCTAGAGCTTGGAAACTTGGTTCCTCCCCGCCTCCACGGCCGGCTGGCATCAAGATAAAAATCAGCCCATTTACATTACCATTATGGCCTGGCCTGATAAGGTTTGGGTTTAAAATGAGGAGTGTAACGCCTGACTCTCGCTTCTAATGGCAGACTCGAATAATATACCGGCACAAAGGAGGGATATAAAGAACACTGATACCAGGGGTGGGAGGGTAAACTTGGAAGTCTTCAGCAAATCTGGAGCTCTGGTTTGGTTCTTATTAGAAAAAGAGCCTGAAGCTCCTCTCCGTAAAAGGCGCTGAGCTCTTGTGGCTGAAGCAACAGCATATTCAGCTTTTCTCCTTAGTGCAGCAGGAAGTAATATAAAGAGGCAGCCGTACAAGAACAGCAGCACCTAATCGGAGAAAATAAAAAGCAGCCACTTGATGCGCCCTACAGTGTAAAACTACCAACTGCTCTTAAATCGTTCACTGCTGGTTAAAAGAAGCAAAAGCTTTTAACACCATGTCTGACTGCAGCTCAGGCCGCTCTATGGTCGAGGACTTTACAACACTCGTAAAACTACAGCAGTCGGTGAGTCACTCAGAGAGGCTCCAGCTTACCGTGCACTCCTTTGTTGGGGACGTCGTTGATGTTGAAGCCTTTCGAGCTGTAAGCGGTTCTGACTTCATTGCAGTTTTTCGACTTCTGCTCAACCGCGGCGCAGACCAAAATCACGACACACGCACAAACGGCAAAGGCAACAGCTGTCTTCATCGCTGTGAAGAAATAACGGAGCACCCTCTCGAACAAAAACCGAAAAAACACGAGAAAAGTCAGCCTGAGAAAACTTCTGCTCCCGCGCTGGAGCTCCTCATGGAGAGATGCGCCGTGCCTCTCTCTCTTTCTCTGCTGAAGTTAGTTCTCTTTCGTAAAGCCGTTCAGGTCGAGTTGTGTATGTTACTGTCCGACGACAGTCCGCCTTCGGCCCTTTAAGATTTAAGAGTAAAACTCTTTACCGACCACACAGTGAGGGCGACCATTCGAGAAAAGCCAGAGATTCAGTTTAACGGTCGCTCCTCGCGGTACAATAAAAAAATCAGTTCAAATTGGTTAAAAAGGAAAAACCAGTCGTCCGAGAGCAGCGCTAGCACCTCACGTATGTTAAAAAAGACTAACTCGCCGTAAAAGTTACTTGTGGTACCGCTTTCGTTGGAAAACCGTTCAGTCCGGCCGGGCTCCGCGTGAGAAAAGTCTTGGAGAACACAAAGTTTGTAAGAAGTTTTTTTTTCTCCTCAGCGCTGCAGGTTTTACGGCTGGACAGCAGCAGACTGGAGTGGCCGCGTTGCCTCGCTGCTGCTTGCTCGCGCTACGGAGTCTCGGCGGAGACACTCGCGCGATCACCGGAGCAGAGGGCTGGACAAAGAGGCGGGGAGGGGCGTGAGGAGCATGGCGGAGGAGCTTCAGGTGGATAAAGCGTTAACTCTGGAGAGGATTCTTCAGTGACCACCTTATCTCACCACGCAGGCCAGAGGCTTGCTTCACTACTTAACATATAGAAATGTCTGACTACACCAGAGTCAGTTTATTAGCCTTGGCTAAACTGGTTCTCACCCAAATGGACATTACATGATAACAATTAGTAAACAAACAATGGGTAACAAATACAATACACAACCACAAAGCCTTCTACATTATGCATACGTTATGGCCTTTTGTGCTATGCTTGAACACATTATAAAGTTCATTATAAGACAGATTGTCAAACTAAGTGGTATTTATCCCAGACAGGCCATTTCTTTTTGGAAATGTACATTTTGAAGAAAAAAAACAGATCATTATCATTTGAGTAGTTTCTTTACAGCCTGCATCTAATGTGCCATAACAGCAATACAGATTTGGTGGGGTATGACTGGAACGGGTGCAAATATGCCAGGATTGTTTTGTAGGGCTCACCACTAGTAAAAGAGGCACATTGCTTTATTTTCCAGCTGTTGTTGGCCTCAGCCCAGTTTTTCTCTGACAGCTCCTTATATCCAGTCTTTTCTCTCTTTTTCCACTACACAAACACACACGCCCACCATTGGAGCAATTCCTAGTCCCTCCTTCGCCAATCAGAGTCAATAGGAAAATGAAGTGCAATAAATGCTCAAGAACACATAACACACCATTTCATGAACATGCTACAATATTGAAGAATAGATTAATGGATGAATTTGTATTTTGCACATAATCTACCATAATACCAATAAATGCAAAATGGGACATGACAGCATGCTGTTCAAAGTGTGCACAATATACAAGTACTCGAAGTGCTCTAACACAAATTTTATACTCATGTTTGGTTGTTCTTTAGCTGATTAGTTCAATGAGGTGTGTTGAAAGCAATGAAACCACTAAAGTGTGCAATGCAGGGCGAACCAAGTACAGGGCTGAGAAATACTCTTGCAGCATATAATTAGACCAAATATACTTGAGCTCAAGCAACTGGATCACTTTATAGACCTATAACAAGGTTGTTACATGCTATACATGAATAAATGGTGAAAGCATGCCCAAGTAAAAGGCTCCGAGTTCTGTTTAAATGGCCTTGGCTGGCCTCAGCTCATCAAAAGAGCAGCAAACACATGCAACCTTCTGATGTGCCTGCATGTCATGAAATGTGACGGAGTGCTGTAAAGTCTGGGCGCTGGATAGCAGCCCACTGACAGTTCCAGAGAGAGAAGGGAGGCGGTGGAATCCAAGCCATGCTTCACGACTGACAACGCAAAACATCTCACTCAGAGCGTGGCGGCTCACGGTGACAACACAGCCATTCGCAGAGGTAAAATGTGACTCGAGAGGAGTGGTGGACCATAAATCTCACACAAAATCTTGTGACAAGTATCACAAGTATGTGCGGTTGTTGTGCGGTTCCTAAGATTAGGCTGACTTGGCAAGTGAGGAAGAGAAACAGACAGTACAGTGTTCAATTCATATACATTATTTGCTGAGCCTATTCTGTATGGAATAAAGTATAAGTAGACCTGACATTTAGCAATTTTCTTATTTGCTGTTCCTCAAGAAAATAAAGAATATACAAGAATCTAAGGGACAGCCAAGTCATTTCAATGTTTTTTATCAACCATCCAAAGTGTTAACCAGAATTTCATTAATTTTCCTTATTACATTTTTTTGGTGTCATGTAGATCATTTTTAAGTACTGTATGATGACTTTTAAAAACACTGAGTGCAAAAAAATATTCTTAATAATGTTTGTAAAGGTATAAATGTTTTTTATCATAATTATTAGTGTATTTTAGTGCATGTAAAGTATAAAAAAGTAAAAAAAAAAGTAAACCACATATATTGGAATAAATTTGTGTTTGTGTTTTCAGTGTAGTATGTGAACATTTTTCAAACAAGTTTCAAAACTATTCACTCCCATAAATACAGTCCACATATGGAAAAGTGAGGTCACAAAAACCAACCTATTTATGTATATCTGCTTATAGCAGTGTAGCCCTGCCCGTTTATGTTCAAGTTATGTTTCAACCTGTATTGCTTTTTGAATGAGATGCAACACATGTCAGCCAATCAGAACCAAGGCCTTTTATATACAGTTGTCTTAAAGGCACATTAAAAAATACCCTCTGTAATGATCTAAAGTACACCTCACAAAAAATATAAAATACAAGAAAAATGTAGGCTAGGTCCTCTAAAATGTAGAAATGTAAAATTGAATATGTCTTGCTGTGCTTAAAGTTCACATGCACTATATTCTGTAAAAAGGTTATTCAGTCTTAGATCTAAACGTCACTTAATGTTAGATTAGGTTTACAATACTGTTTGAGTGATGTTTCTAAAGTGGGCAGGTCAGATGTGCATATGACTTCCTATGTTGTGACAAGCCATTTGGGCTTCCAGCAGTGAGCCAATAACATATGACTGACACCAATAACCTAAAGATGGTATTTATTGCCTCTGTAACTTATAAACATAATTTATCACTTAGTAAATATTGGTAGTGATTTTATCCATTGTTTCCTTTAAAGTTCATGTAGAACTTGAGGGCCTCAGCATGTCTGGATTTGTGAAAGCATGTGTATGTTTCATTGCGGCTGTGTGCTTGGTCTGGGGGGGAGGCTCCCAGCAAAATCACATTCCAACTATTGTGTCCCCACATTCCTCAGCCGACCCCATTCATTCTGAGCGACTGTGGCTTGGAAAGCCAGCATCCAATGGGAAGCCACTGAAGAATTCTGGGGATCCATTGACTGGATGTGAGAGTGGACTGGTGTTACTTTCAACGGACAACAATAGGTGCGCACTCTTTGCCTCAGAACATTCAGTAATGGACAAATTTGTGGCTCTGGCTTACAGCAGCAGATAAAGGAATGGTTTGTGGTGTAAAAGGGAATTATTTTTGTTTTAGAAGGGCCAATTGGAGCAACATCACTACTATTAACATTTCAATAGGATCTAGCCTTTGTGAAACATTTTGTTACAGTTGGACATCACGTGGCAAGCTGCTCTGACATTACTATCTGATCTATGTATGTTTACATGTATCAGGCACACAGTTAAAGTAGGATTTCACAGTTGATAACAATGAACTGATCATATCTGTTAACATTAGCCTAATTGATGTTCTCAATAATAGATAAATCAGTCTACACTGAGCCCCCAATGGCCCCCATTCACCCCCACATAATGTGGACCAGTTGACCCTAAAATTGGGTTGTCCTTCTATGGCCACTTTATTACCCTAAGAAAACATTCAACCTGCGCATTTCAATGGGCCTGTTTGCCCATTCTCCTGTCCCCATTAACATTCAGAGTGTAGGCAGGAGTTGGGGTCAGCTCAGTTGCTGTGTCCCTCTCTGCAGCCCCCCATTTGCCCAGGCCTGATAACCAGGCTTTCTTTACCACTCTAAAAGTGCTGCGCAAACCTAAGAGAAAGACACAGCTGGAGATGGGCGAGTTTTATCTGGCTCTGAGGGAGAGAAGAGCAAGTGTGAAAATGCAAAGACACTGGCTCAGGGTGTGTGGCCACACGGTCACTTAGGTGGCCAGATTATGTGGGTAATGGGAAATAAATTAAAGCCTGCTAAATACATTGGTCGGGGGGTTTAAAGGTAAATATTTAAGCAAAATGAGGTTTGTTTGCTGCTCTATAGGCGTGTCTGACACTTTGCCCAGATCAAAGGTGTTGATGAAGGAGATTGTATTTTCTTTTTGTAAGTCTCATGTGGCTCCTCATGCCTTAAAGGGGAATTTTCAAAATTCTGTAAAACTAAATAGTAAAGATGTAAGCAAAGCCATCTAGAGTGGGTAGATGTGAAATGCGCTGAGAGAAACTTACCAAGTGGGAATTGTTTACAGCAGTGGTGACAGGAACCAGACGACTGAAGAGCTTAATGCCCCAGCAGTTACCTCACAGAAAGGTATTACATGAAATGGTAACAACTGTGCCACCTCATGTCTGGCATTGTTTTACTATAGTTTTGAATAGATTGTCTGAAACATATATATATATATATATATATATATATATATATATATATATATATATATCCATCCATCCATCCATCCATCCATCCATTATCTTCCGCTTGTCCGGGGTTCGGGTCGCGGGGGCAGCATCCTAAGCAATGAAGCCCAGACCTCCCTTTCCCCAGCCACTTCCACTAGCTCTCCAAGGGGGATTCCGAGGCGCTCCCAGGCCAGCTGGGCGATATAGTCGCGCCAGCGTGTCCTGGGTCTTCCCCGGGGTCTCCTCCCAGGTGGACTCGCCTGTGACACCTCCCGAGGGAGGCGTCCAGGAGGCATCCTAACCAGATGCCCGAACCACCTCAGCTGGCTCCTCTCGACGTGAAGAAGCAACGGCTCTACTCCGAGTCCTTCCCGGATGACTGAACTTCTCACCCTATCTCTAAGGGAGAGTCCAGACACCCTGCGGAGGAAACTCATTTCGGCCGCTTGTATTCGCGATCTTATTCTTTCGGTCATTACCCAAAGCTCATGACCATAGGTGAGGGTGGGAACGTAGATCGACCGGTAAATCGAGAGCCTTGCCTTATGGCTCAGCTCTTTCTTTACCACAACAGACCGGTAAAGAGCCCGCATCACTGCTGACCCAGCACCAATCCGCCTGTCAATCTCCTGCTCCCTTGTACCATCACTCGTGAACAAGACCCCGAGATACTTGAACTCCTCCACTTGAGGCAAGAGCCTATCCCCGACCCAGAGAGGGCTCTCCACCCTTTTCCGCCTGAGAACCATGGTCTCGGATTTAGAGGTACTGATTCTCATCCCAGCCGCTTCACACTCGGCTGCAAACCGATCCAGCGAAAGCTGAAGTTCGCGGCCTGATGTCCCCAATAGGACCACATCATCTGCAAACAGCAGTGATGTGACCCTGAGGTCACCAAACCGGACACCCTCCATCCCTTGACTGCGCCTAGAAATTCTATCCATAAAAATTATGAATAGAATCGGTGACAAAGGGCAGCCCTGACGGAGTCCAACTCTCACTGGGAACGAGTCTGACTTACTGCCGGCTATGCGAACCAAACTCCAGCTTTGTTTGTACAGGGCCTGAATGGCTCATAGCAAAGAGCCATGTACCCCGTACTCCCGAAGCACCTCCCACAGAATACCCCGGGGAACACAGTCGAATGCCTTCTCCAGATCCACAAAGCACATGTGGACTGGTTGGGCAAACTCCCATGAACCCTCCAGAATCCTGGAGAGGGTGAAGAGTTGGTCCAGTGTTCCACGACCAGGGCGGAACCCGCACTGTTCCTCCTGGATCCGAGGTTCGACTATAAGCCGGACTCTCTTCTCCAGTACCCCTGCATAGACCTTGCCAGGGAGGCTGAGGAGTGTGATTCCCCTGTAGTTGGAACACACCCTCCGGTCCCCTTTTTTAAAAAGAGGCACCACCACCCCAGTCTGCCAATCCAGTGGCACCGCCCCCGATGTCCACGCAATGTTGAAAAGGCGTGTTAGCCAAGACAGCCCCACAACATCCAGAGCCTTGAGGAACTCAGGGCGGATCTCATCCACCCCTGGAGCCTTGCCACCAAGGAGCTTCTTAACTACCTTAGCGACTTCGGCCTCAGTAATGAACAAGCCTATTCCCATGTCCCCAGACTCAGCCTCCTCACTGGAGAACGTGTCGGTGGGATTGAGAAGGTCCTCAAAGTATTCCTTCCACCGCCCAATGACGTCTTCAGTCGAAGTCAGCAGCACACCATCTCCACTATATACAGTGCTAGTGGCACACTGCTTTCCCCTTCTGAGTCGCCTGACGGTTTGCCAGAATCTTTTCGGAGCCGACTTAAAGTCAGTTTCCAAGGCCTCACCAAACTCCTCCCATACACGGGTTTTTGCCTTGGCAACAACTGAAGCCGCAGATCGCTTGGCCTGTCGATACCTGCCAGCTGCCTCTGGTGTCCCACAGGCCAACCATGCCCGGTAGGACTCCTTCTTCAGCTTGACGGCATCTCTCACCTGGGGTGTCCACCACCGGGTTCGAGGATTACCGCCCCGACAGGCACCAACTACCTTACGGCCACAGCTACAGTCAGCCGCTTCAGCAATGGAGGAACGGAACATGGCCCATTCTGAGTCAATGTCCCCCACCTCCCCCGATATCTGGTCAAAGTTCTGACGGAGGTGTGAGTTGAAGATCAATCTGACAGGTTCTTCTGCTAGACGTTCCCAGCAAACCCTCACTATGTGTTTGGGCTTGCCTGGTCTGACCGGCATCTTCCCCCACCACCTGATCCAACTCACCACCAGGTGGTGATCAGTTGACAGCTCAGCTCCTCTCTTTACCCGAGTGTCCAAAACACATGGCCGCAAGTCCGATGACACGACTACAAAGTCAATCATTGAACTGCGGCCTAGGGTGTCCTGGTGCCATGTGCACTTATGGACATCCTTGTGTTCAAACATGGTGTTCGTGATGGACAAACTGTGGTTTGCGCAGAAGTCCAAAAACTGAACACCACTCGGGTTCAGATCAGAGAGGCCATTCCTCCCAATCACACCCCTCCAGGTCTCACTGTCATTGCCCACGTGAGCGTTGAAGTCCCCCAGTAGGACAATAGAGTCTCCAGGAGGAGCACTTTCAAGCACCCTTCCCAAGGACTCTAAGAAGGCTGGGTACTCTGAACTGCTGTTCGGTGCATAAGCACAGACAACAGTCAGGACCCGTTCCCCAACCCGAAGGCGTAGGGAAGCTACCCTCTCGTCCACCGGAGAAAACCCCAACATACAGGCACCGAGTCGAGGGGCTATGAGAAAGCCCACACCTGCCCGCCGCCTCTCACCATGGGCAAAAGTCCAGCCCCTCTCAATGAGATTGGACCCAGAGCCCAAGCTGTGTGTTGAGGTGAGCCCGACTATATCTAGCCGGTATCTCTCAACCTCGCGCACCAACTCAGGCTCCTTCCCCGCCAGTGAGGTAACGTTCCAAGTTCCAAAAGCCAGTTTCAGCAACCGAGGATCAGAACGCCAAGGCCCACGCCTTCGGACACTGCCCGATCCACAACACACCGAACCCCTACTACTGCCCCTCCCATTGGTGGTGGGTCGATGGGAGGGGGGACTCATGTAACTCCTTCGGGCTGGGCCCGGCCGGGCACCATGAGTAAATGCCCGGCCACCAGACGCTCGCTGGCGAGCCCCTCCCCCAGGCCTGGCTCCAGGGTGGGGCCCCGGTAACCCTGTTCCGGGCAGGGTACACAAGTCCTGTTTTTCTGTCTTCATAGGGGTTATTATGGATCACACTTTGTCTGACCTGTCACCTAGGACCAGTTTGCCATGGGAGACCCTACCAGGAGCTTTTGCTCCAGACAACATAGCTCCTAAGATCATTCAAGCACGCAAACCCCTCCACCACGATAAGGTGGTGATCCAAGGAGAGGATATATATATATATATATATATATATTTTTTTTTTTTTTTTTTTTTAATTAATCTCATAGCAGATGGACATGCAGGATGTTATAAGGCAAAATAATACACAAAATCTCCAAAAAATTATTTTTACAGGTTAAATAAAAAAGTTTCTTAACTTTAAATGCAAGTTGATGTAACAAGATTTAAGTCATTTTGGACCATCTCTATTGGTTTCCTTGTCATAAAATGTCTTTAAATTTTGTTTATTTTCTGATGGTTTGACACTATTAAGACACATGCAGGTTCACTGATGATTTGAATGAAATGACTATATTTGTGCTGTACACACATCACAATCCCAGGTTCCTATCACCACCACTGTAAAGAAATCTGAGCTAGTAAGTTTCTCTGCATAATTTCACCTCAAACCATTTTGAATGACTTTGTTTACATCCATTGAAAAATGCTGAAATTCTGGAAAATCTATGAAATTTCCCTTTAACTGTGTTTTAAATGCAGTTGTAAACATCGATATATCAAAAATCTCAAAAAAATTGTAGATATCAAAAACAGCCCTCTCTGTTTGAAAGTCAGAAGAACAAATGTCAGCCATAATCTTTAATCCAAAGACCCACATTCCAACTTCATAAAGACCCCTTGTGTCTTATAAACAAACATGAAAGCACACAAACGTGAGAAAACAACTCTGAAAAAACACGCAAAGAATTCACAGCCAAAAACTTGAAACATATTTATTTACTTTAATTTACATGGATACTCTTAAATCAGAGTGTGTGTGCGCAGCAACAAAGCCAGAAAACAACATTCTGCTTTGTATGTGATGCGAGGTTCACGCATACTTCGAAAACCAACCCATTGCTGAGTCCTGAACTTGGGTAGCGTAACATGCCATGAATGTAAGGCCCAGTTTTAAAGTCCTCCAGCAGCTCTCTGGTTATTGAGCTGAGCTGTATCCAGAACTCAAAGCTGCCAAATGGCCAAAGACTGCTCCCCCACTACACAATCAGCCATGGTATAAACACTAACGGGGAATGCAGTGTTTATTTACAGGACTTCTCAACACAATCCACTACTGGCTGACGTGAAATAAGCAAGGTAATACACACTGGATAGGAACTGATGACTTAGGCTGAACTTTTTTATGATGTCATTCTTGAATCCTAGGTTGTTTACTTGACCTTATTTGCCTATTGCTTTCAAAGGAGGACGGAAGGAGAATCTTCTCGCTTCAGGGCTTCCGACCCTGGCATAAATACAGAATAACACAGTAAATATTATCTTGTCCCTTCAAACACCTCTCACCTTCCCCTAAACACCTACAAAAGTTAAACTCTTTAAAGAGAAAGCACACTAAAATTTGTTGGCACGAAACTCAAACTCAAGTCAGCTCTTGAAAAGAAAGGAACAACACAGTTTCCACACTTGTTTTTCCACCCTGTTTAGAACACCACAGGCCAAAGAAGGAGTAATATGATTTGAACAATAGATTTAAATAGAACTCAAAAAGGTATCTTTAAATTAAGCAATATATTCTTCAAGAAAGTATCTGAATAACACTCATAAATTATATAAATAACAGGATTAGCCCTTTAAATGACGTGTTAAGGGGAACAAAACACACAATGGTCAATCACTTGAAACATACAGATCCATCTAGCCATCAACAGAGCTCTTCCTTTCTTAGATGCCGTTGCCATGGTAACCTACGAGCAGAAGCAAAGACAAGAGCAGGATGTTTAGGGGTCTCAGCACAGTACAAACCTTTAATCACCCTGCTATAATACAGACTTCATTAGGGCATGACCTGGCACTCAAAGAAAGACTGAGGGAGAAATACGAGAGATGTCTCCAATGAAAGATAAAAAAAGCAAAAAGGGGATGAGAAGGTAAAAGAGAGATAGCACAGTTGTGAAAAGGAAAGTTACCATCCTAATAAAACATTATTTTTCCAAATGAAATGCAGCTGGGTGTCACCCTGCAGTGAGAAGGCTTCACAACGACACACCAATCCCTTGATCTCTTCCAAGGGTCATTTACTGCACAGGAAATGAGTGGCAGGAGTGGGCGGCAATGCAGTGTGTGTGTGTGTGTGTGTGTGTGTGAGTGTGTGTGTGTATATATGTTTGTTTGAGAAATCAGAGTCCAGGCCCACCAGAGAAGCACTACATTTCACCAGACCCCATTAGTCACAGTTCCTAGTCCTCATGAAAGTCCATTAAATCAAAAAGCAGTGCCTCTACAAGAAAAAAAGAGGGTTAGGTCCTTTACCTACAGGAGTCTCTGGCTTTTGTGTAAAACCATGTGTGAACAGCAGAGAGGAAATAATGTCCCATGTAAAACACGTGACTGTAGAGTGGAACACAAGCACAAGGGGGATACAGTTAGGATATGTGTAGTATTTGTCATGCTCTGGCGAAAATACGATTTAAGGGTTTGGCAACCAACAGATCCTTGTAGTTGTAGCAAAAAAAGAGAGAGTTCATTAAGTAACACTGGAGGTTGCGCACGCTGGGAGAGAAAGGGTTCTCTGTCCTCACTCTAGATCATCTTTCAAGAAACTGTATGTACAAAGGAGCAGCTGCAGTGTCCTTTTAAATCACCGGTCTAACCAGTTTTTCAGTTTTTGAAGGACAGTTGAGAGCAGAAGGGGAGGAATTCTGGAGGGGAACTGTGGGTAAAAAAAACAGTTGGAAGGTTCAATGAAGTCCAAAGAAGAGGAAAATGATGACTGTTAGCAAGAAGACATGAGAGAGGACGCTTGCGGCCTGCGCTGCTCCAGGAATGGATGCCCCGGCATGTGTGTCCGTGGCCAGTCTGGGAGTCAGGAGCAACTCGTGAAAAGTGAGGTCGTCCACCGCCAAATTATCTGCCAGGTCTGGAAGAGAGAGAAACAGGGGAAGGTGAGTATACAATTCAATGAACTTTTAATTATATAGCACTTTGGGAAGAGGGAAATTTGGGAAGAGGCACAAAATGAACAAGCCTACATGAAAGAGCTAAGATGAACTGAGACTAAAAAGAAGAACCCAAGAAGAATCAGAATGTATAATCAATGTTAGGTCAAAATCTCCAAAGTGGTAACACTACAGGAGAACAAAAATATTCTTAACTTTGAATGGAAGTTAATGGAACAACATTATTTCCAAGTAATTACAATCATAATAATCAATGCAACACAGCAGTGGTTCTCAATTCCATCCACAGGGCTCCCCAGATGGCTGTTCTGCTGTATCCTAGCTTCCAACACATAAAGCAAAAGTGTGGACTGTCTAGGGAATCTGAACAGAGCACTGCAATAGGATATATATATAATAACTGACCTCCGTATCTTTCTGGAGGCAACTGTAGCATAACTAGAATGGCACACATAAAAGAATCACACATAGAATCAACTTCATCTCAGCTCCATACTATGTGTACACAACAAGCATTTAAATAGTCCTTTGGGTTGTCATGGTTCCATACACAACCACTAAAGAGTCAGCCAAGGACCACTAATTTGAATGCTAAATTCTGACTCCCAGTTCTAGTATTCATTATGTTGCATTATTGACAATTGGTGAAAATGTACACATATATACAGGGAGAAATAATGTAATGTACTCACATTCACTAAAGCATTTACTTTCGGTTCAATATTTCAGTTCATTATTTCTCTATTACTTTTGCCAAATATAGGCATATGACCCACTGATGTTTTTATATAGTACTTTGATGCTGGCAAATGTTTCTCCATGGTCATTTGAATATCATGTAGTACCTCATAAGTACAGAATCTCACTATTAGTCAGATCAGATTCCCACCCTGTTTTGAATTTCTGACATTACTGGTTCTGACTTACAGTATTTTGAAAAAGCCCAGCCAAAACATACACTATCATGTGTCCCAAAATGACTCGACAACTTTAATATTCCGGGAAATTCCGCAAAATAAAAGGGCAACATGTGATCCAAGACCAATCAAGGCTACTGATTGTAAGCTCTCGATCTTTGTCTCACATTATTGCTCACCTATTTGGATTTATGTGTCATTATGAAGATTGGAACCTAATGTGCACTGACCATAGCAACTCCCACACTCTTTAAAACAAAGGTTCTTAAACAGTTCTTGGCCAGGATTTTTATGGTTCTAGGAAAAATCGTGGTGAAAGGATTGGTAACTTTGTTAAAAATGTTATAGGGACTTTATGAGAATATCTGTATGAGAATATCTTTTTCACTAAGATGCTTGCACATATCATTTATAAAAATAGTTCCATCCATTCAAAGTCTCAAAAGAACTCTTTTTTGGCACCTTTATTTTTAAGAGTGCACCCCAGGCACTTCATCTAGGCTCATCTTTTCAAAAAAGGGCTAAAACAACTTTTCATTTAGCTGCTCATGCTGAGGTCTGGAAAATGGGACGTGAGCGAGACGCAAATATGAACAGTGAGTTATGAGAAAGGGCAGGAGGATATCAGTAATAAAAGACCACTAAAGAGAGGCACTCCAGCTATGTGTGGAAGTGTCTCCTGTCAAGCCAGCTGTAGAGAGTCTCTTTCTCTCAGAGACTAAACACACACACAAATGCATGTGCACAGACATAGACTGTACATACAATAGCATGCACGCACACACACACACATGCACGCACACACACACAGAGATACCCCCATCCCCGAATTTCTCACATAGCTTTCCTCTGTCCTAAAGTAAGCAGTATGCACTAAAGCAGTATGCACACTCCAGAGACCCACTGTGTGCTAGACATGACAACTACAAAACAGACAAAACTGTATACATATAAACATACAAACATATGGACACAAATACCAAGGGTCAGTCCCAGTACCAAGGCCCAGACAGCTTACTACTTGTGAATCAGAATCCCTAACATCAGCGGAATCACTGCAACAGCTTTTCAATTAAATTTATAATAACAGAAACACATACTACAGACAATGCCTCGTATCGTATCACTCTTTATAGGAATTAAACATACCCCCTTGCTGCACTGAGCCTCTTAACCTGAACATCATGGAGAAGTCACACAGAAGTTGTATCAGGGAATCTAGTTTGTTTTTCCACAAAAAAAGAGCACAGTGAAGCACATTTTAGATCAGAGGCAGAAACCACTCTGTTTCTACTCTGCACCATCTCCAAAGCACACCAAAGTGATATCAATGTGGCCTGTTTACCTTTTACATTTAGCATGTGGAAGGAAATGCACACAGGAGTGCCACACTCAAACACTTAAGTACACTTTTTGCTTTTTCCCATGTTAAAGCATGTTACAGTGTAGGCCTCATGTTCCATTCTTTTTTCATGGTATACTGCTGTGCTTGTTAATGGAAAGATCAGTATACTGAGTACAAGTGAACTGAAAGCTTTTGAACTTACAGACAATTTATGTCTTAATTCACTTCATAAAACATTTGGTGGGTCTCAGGACAAAAACTACCTCTACATGTGGGTTCTGGCATGAAAAAGCTTGGGAATCCCTGCACCAACATATACCAAGCCCACACGGTACTTCATTCTGCTGCCACTGACTTCATTCTGGGGTGATTTCATTTCCACCACTGGCTTCTTCTGTGGTGGTGTCAGCAAGGAAAGCCTGACACTTAAATAACTTAAATTATTTTTTTGGAAAAAAAAAATCATTTGAGTTGCTTCTTTTGCTTTGCACTGCAGCTGCAAGGCTAATGTAGCTAACACATAATAGAAGATTTTACCCAACCACTTAGCATTGCCCAAACTGCAAAGCTGAATTATCATGTGTGGAGTTGATAATTGATGTCAAAAAGATTTGTGATTTCTGACACTATATCTATAAAATGCCTCCAGAAAAATGGACACAAGCCTGTTGCATGGCTTAAAAAATTAGTAGCAGCCTTTTTGAAGCCTGAATTTTATAAACAGTCTGAGGTAGGAGTGTAGAGAGGCCTGGTCTCAGGGGGGTCTTTGGATACCCGTGGGCCTGATTCAACTGCCTTTAAAACAGGGGAAGGAGGTGAACAAATAAAGCTTCGGTACTGAACACTCCTTGAAATTTCTACGCAATTACGACACTGCTTGAATGTGGGCCAGCGCACAATTAACTTTTTCTTCCCCAGCGTCCACTGACAGGCCGCCGATTAGGGCATTCCTCCGGCCCTGAAAGGCTGATTTGTCATTGTGACAGCGGTGCACTGTACCGCTGGTCCAATTAAAGCATGGGTGCAATTCGATACAGCTTTTATATACACTACACCCTGGCCCACAAGAGGCACGCCCATGTGAAGAAACCGGCAAGTCGTGTGCGCAAGTGTGTGAGAGAATTGTTAGGTGCGTAAGGGAGAAAGCATGGCGTGCTGCGAGAGGGTGTGAATCATTTAGCAAAAATCTTGGCGGTCACAGTGATTCAGTAACACACCAGAGGGAAAAAAATAGGAAAATGAGGGGGACTGGCTGGCTGGCTGGCAAAGGTGAACACTCCATACAAATGCTGCTTGAAAAAAGGCCTTGTACTTCATGGTTTTAAAGAAAAAAAGGCCAAGAGGGACAATACTATGGAAAGAAGGGGTCCACTTCCCTGTTCCTCAACACTGGGACTAATAATATCCTGTTATAATCAGCCATGAACACCTGTGTGGGGGTGTGTACAGTGCTGTCTAAAACTCAGAGGGAACACTTTTGCTTATTTCATTTTTAGTCAAAACAACCATTAAGTACAAATTCTTTTGGTATATTTTTCAGCATCTGGAAAAAAGCAAAAATACACAATTTAACAGAAAAATACACCAGAAGCCTCAACAACCACATAAAATTTCAAGTTTTTCAGTATTTGGTGTGTCCAACCTTTCCCTTTATTACTGCTTCCTTGCTTTTCAGGAGACTTCCTTTCAGTTTTTTCAAAGAAATCTCAGGCCTCCAAAGTTCAGTCTTAGTAGTTGTTTGCATTAAAATGTATACTCATCATTCTATAAATATTCCACCACATCTCAGATGTCAGTTTTGGTGTTCTAGCTTGTCTTATTTTCTTTTTCCTTTTCTCAGTAATGGCTTCTTGACAGCGACACATCCTTTCACACCCATAATGTTGAGCCGTCTTTTTACAGTGAAAGGATCAATAGAAAGATTTTTTCAGATCTGAAGCAAGAGTGCAGCTTGATGTTCTCCTCTCTCTCAAAGATGAGAGCTTTAAATACTGTTTATTTAATGGTGATGGTTTTGGTGGTCCAACGCAGCTTACACAACTGTTAGAAGCCCCATTTTTAATAGTTTTTATTTTTGCACTTATTTTCCTTTGATTTACAGCTTATTTATGAAATTGACTTATCTTGTATCTAACCTCCTCACATACATCTCCTTAAGCCACTTTAAATATGTATAGGAAAGAAATCTGCAGGGCAGCTGAGGTGTGTTTGGGTGGTTGCTTGTGTAAATGTTAGTGTGTAGTGCCGAACGATGACAGAATTCCAGACACTTGCGGATAGAAGAGTAATCAAGGCCATGCAAGGGGTCAAAACCAATATCCAAAAAACAGCAATGGTACAAAAACGGAAGGCAAAAAGACGTAGTCAAATACAGAAGCACAGAAGGTCATAAACGTGGTCAATCCAATAAACATACAAGAGAGACCGCTTAGTAATGTCAGAGAAACAATACCGTGCAAAGACTAAGTCTAAAGCCTGGGCTTTTGTACTCTCAGCTATTACGATTCACAGGTGAAGATATTTTAAAAGTCAGGTGATTGTGAGTGCTGATAGGAGCGCATGTTGACGTCCAAGGTCACCTGATCTCCCAGCATATTCTGGGAGTTGGAGTCCGAGTCCAAATGCGGACTTACATGTGTGACATAGTGTCTCTTTGCAGGAGAATATATTGAATGTGACACCTTTGGCAACAGCTTTTGTTGCAAGGATACAGCTGTAACTTAAAGATACAGCTGTTGGTATTAAAGGGGAATTCCAACAATTTTTCACTAAGATGTAAGCAAAGTAATTTAGAGTGGTTTGGTGTGAAATGCTCAATTCTACAGACTTGTTCACGGTGATGGTAACAGGAATCAGGAGCTATAATGTCTACAACACAAATATAGCTTTTATTTACTATCCAAAACCACCAGTGAACCTACACGTCTTCTGAGTTATATGCAGTGTTGATGACAGTATTCTTAAGGTACTCTCTTGCCTTATAACCCCCCGCATTTACCACTCCACCATGAATGGATTCGACAAAACTGTTGCAAAACAATGTCTCACACATCATACTAAATTAGCTTTTAGAGACATTATTCAATGTCTGGTTCCTATCACCACCACTGTGAACAATTTTGAGTTGGTAAATTTCTTTAGAATCAAACCACTCTGAATGACTGCTTTTACATGTTAACCACTTAGTTATGCAGAATTGCCCTTTAGGATTGAAAGGATTGAGGAGTTAAAGTGACAGTAGTAAACAAAACAAAAAAGACAAAAGTAAAAAGAGGACAAATTTAATACTGATAGATTTAATATCATACTTAGATTTGTAAACTTAGTAAGTTTCCTGCCTTTTTTCTGATGCTGTATAATGAATAAGTAGTACTTATTGGTCGTTCTCTCTCTCTGTGTGTGTGTGTGTGTGTGTGTGTGTGTGTGTGTGTGTGTGTGTGTGTGAGACAAAAGGAAGAGGCCTAAGCTTTCCTTCTCTCTCCTGAGACTGCTATGGGAAGACTGTTTACACTAACATAGCTTGAATAATTAGCAGGTTGGATGTATAGTTGCTGTAACATTAAAAATAGATCACCAGTCAACCCCACTTGGTGATGAATGTGACCAACATGGTACAATTTGACACACAGTATAGCAGGGTCTTCCTGGCTCCTAGACCCCCCCTTCCCAAGCCTATCAATTTTCGAGAGGATCGCTCCCCAGGGGTCACCACCATGCCAGCGTGGTCTGGCCGGCGTTATCACAGAGTTAAGAGCTCCAGTTACCGCATGGGGCCAAAGGTCAAAAAGCAGCCATTGATTGCTAATGGTGAGACAGAACTGCCTGAATGCTATAAGGCACTATCACACAGAACACCAACACAGAACACAAAAACACAACAAACACACATTCTTCAGGTTTATTGTACCTTCAGAGTGGAGAATAGGACACTAGATGACGATCAGAGTGGAGAAGTGGACTGTTTTGTTTGCTCGTAACTTTGGAAGCCTAAGCTAAGGGTGATTTATATGCTCTTTGTGTTAGCAGAGTCAATGAAAGTGTTTGAGCTGTTCTGTGTAAAACACACAACACAAAAGAGCAGACTCATAACGTACTCTGTAAGTATTTCAGCAGCACTCTTATTTCATTGTTAAGTTTTGGTTGGAAACAAAAGTGTTAAATTCTTGTGCAGCCTAATCAAAAAATATCCAGTCAGGTTTTTTCTCTGTGGTATCTCAGTAGATATAGTCAAGCTCTCCCTCTGGTTAGGCTTTTAGAACTGAACTGAAGGCCTAATCTGTCAAATTAACCACTAACATATTTAGGAACTGGCAGAGGAGTCAACTAATCATGTTTTGATTTCCAATTAGTGGGACCAATTCTGCATGAGAAATCACTCTAGGGCTTCTGAAAGTCCTAGATATGTCACTGACTGACAACACAAGCCATGGTCTAATCTACTTGCTGTCAATAGTTAAACACGGAAAATGAAAATAAGAGTCATTGTTAAACATACACATAAACAAATACACTATATTTCCAAAAGTATTCACTCACCCATCCAAATCATTGAATTCAGATGTTCCAATCTCTTCCATGGCCATAAGTGTATAAAGCCAAGCACCTACGCATGCAGACTGCTTCTACAAACATCTGTGAAAGAATGGGCCACTCTCAGGAGCTCAGTGAATTCCAGCATGGTACTGTGATAGGATGCTACCTGTGCAACAAGTCCAGTTGTTAAATTTCCTCACTACTAAATATTCCAGAGTCAACTGTCAGCAGTATTATAACAAAGTGGAACGATTGGGAACAACAGCAACTCAGCCACAAAGTGGTAGGGCATGTAAAATGACTGAGGCGCATAGTGCACAGAGGTCACCAACTTTCTGTAGAGTCAATCGCTACAGACCTCCAAACTTCATGAGGCCTTCAGATTAGCTCAAGAACAGCGTAGAGAGCTTCATGGAATGGGTTTCTATGGCCTATATTCACTTTCTACAGAGCTAGCATAAAGTGTGCGGCACAATTAGAATAGCACAATTATTTTTGCCAGCAGGGCCTAAAATTTGATGAGGGCAAAGCATTACTTTCCTCCCACCAGCCTCTGCCGTAAACGGTGTGTGTGACTTCATCACAGCTCATTCATCAAGTTATAACAGCTCACCAAGGAGATCGGACTCAAACTAAAATTTTTCAGCTGGTCCCGACCACGAGACGAAGGTCCACCTGGCCATCCGCTGGCTGTGTTTATCCTGGAGCCCTGAGCTCTGTACAGGTGCTCCTCACGACCAGATAACAATATGGAATGTGAGTTTCCAAACACAGGTGCTTCTTATGAAAGCGGGGAAATGGTTTGGATTGCAGCTGCGTTCACCAGGCCCGCGCTTATGAAAACACACGGGAGTGCAGGAATTTGATAGAGAATCCCATCAGCTTAGCTGTTCTTTTGATATGATCGCTAAAGCACAGCATTTGCCAGTTAATCTTCTTAGCTTATTTTATATTCAGATTAGTGAGAAAGGCATGCAAACAAGTAGCTGAAGTACAATCTTCAAGGCAAACTTATGGACTGGAGTGTGTATTATTAGAGATACAGGGCAGACTTATATGTGCCTGCACTGCTTTTGCAGAAATCAAATTCTGGACTCCAGGGCAGAGCCAGAGTGCTGACGTCAGTAAGTACATTTTTAGCTTCAAAAGGGTTTAGCTCAAAGTCTTTTTCAGCCTACCATGGATGGCCTTCCTATAACAAACAGCAAATATGAGATAAGTCCGTAGCGTGCGCTAACAAGTGGCCTATTTTAGGGATTACCAGCTAAATGCACAACATATAAAACCAGAATAATAAACGGTACTATACAAAAATCAAAAACCACATTTCATTTATTTAATTTCCAGTCACAATGGCAGTTCAGTACAAGTTATTCATTTTCAGGAGATATTTCTGAGGAGATTAGATATAATATAATCTGCTAAGGAAGGGGGGAAGTCAAACGTTAAAAAAAAACCAGGAACAGGGCTTTCCAAATTTTCCAAATTGGAGTTTCTTATCTTATTTAGCACTATTTGGATCGCGAGAAGCAGGAACCAACTTCTAAAACTGAATTTTGGAGGTGTAGAAAAAGCTCCCTGCAAATTTGTTTGCAAAACTGAAAGCACGTCTCCTGAAAAGAATAGTAGCTTCAGACACAAAGGTCAGACACAATAAATACTGAGATATTCTAATTAGTTATTAGGGCTTCTGTTTAATTTTCTGTTAAATATATGTTTTCTGCATTTTTTCCTGACAGTGAAAAAAGAGTAATTCATATTTAATGGCTGCTTTGACTGGAAATGGAATAAAGGAAAGGTAATGCCTGACTTTTGTAAAGTACTGTATGTACTGTAGGAAGCAATACCAACAACTGTACATATTGTCACTGTCATAACAAAATCCTGTATATCCAAAATGGAGAAAAAAAAGCTCCTTTATGTAACAAAAAGTAAGTCTGGTTTGTTTATCATGTAGTGTTCCCACAATGTACAGGGCAGCTGGGGCGTTCACATGGGGCAAAGAAAATAAAAAATGGAGTTAAGAGGTTTTTGAAATGACAGTGATGATATGCTTTAGTGTGCTGAGAGGTGGCTGTAAGGACTGTGCAGTGAGTGTACCAGGCCTGACTGTGGATGAGTGGGGAAGGGAATGCGGGCGTCTGCCTCCACACCCATACTCCTGACCACAGGGCCACTCCAACAGGCTACCAGCGTCCTGCCAAGAAAAACCTGCCTGCCATGAGGAGGCCAAGCCACAGCTCCAGCATGGACCCGTGGCCTCCCCGAGCTCTACACACACTCACTGCTCTCCTGCTGCAGGCCTCCCAGAGAGACTGGGGCGGGCTTGGAAAAAGAAGGGCAAAAGTGCCGTTATGTAGGAGTAGGTACATAAGGAGAGAGGAAGAGAGGGAGACCTGGTTTGGAAAAGTGAGGAAAAAGGGGGCATTCACTGGAGCCAGGCAGGATTATGAATAGGAATCACCAGTTGAATGTTTGGAACTAATGCTTTCAATAACATAAATTCAAAATTGGTGTAGACATGACTTTATGATGGTAGTACTATGGTTTCAAATAATTTGCAGGAATCTGTGAAAAAGTAGATGTGTCAAGAATGATGAATGAAGCTGCAGATGACTAAAAAAAACACTATAAAAACAACTGTTGTGAAATTTAGTTGCTTAGTTGCCAGTAGGTTTCTGTAAATATACAGTATTGGACTGTAAAATATTTTACAGCAACGTTACTGTAGTTATAACATTAAAATCACAATAACTACTGTGAACACACAGTACCTTCCTCTATATCTACAAAGTGATGGATTTTTTTTACAGCTAAAAAGTATGTACAGCTGAAGAGTATGCTAAATTTCCTTTGGGATCAATAAAGTATCCATCTATCTGTCTGTCTGTCTGTCTATGTCAAGTACTACATTGTTGCTAGTGCTGTACTTCTACATCAAGAGACTTGACTTGTAGGGTCTAAAAGCCACAAACACTATAGCAATACCCACTAGGGCTGGGCAATTTGTCAATACTTATTGTTATTGAGATAAATTGTTACATTAGGTCAAAATACGTTTTTCTGAGTATATTGTGGATATCATCAATGCTTAAAGAGCACTAATTAACTACATAATTCATTATTAAGAGAGCATAATTAGTCTTATTTAATTGGATTTAGTGTTGGTCAGTATGTAAAAAGTTGAATAAAAATGATTGTACTCATTGTTTTAATAGTATATAATAAATGTAGCACTGGTTAGGCTTTTTAAAACCCTCTGAAAATAAAATATAATGATGCATATCATGTATTTTGAAAATAACTTGTTATCATCAATGAACCCACCTGTTATATAGACTATAAAAGAACAAATCGACTTCATGGTTTTTATCTCATTTTATTATGTTTAATTTACTTACATTCTGGAACTGTTCTGGAACAGTGTGAGTGGTGGAGACGTAAGAAGAGAGAGAAAAGAGAGGGATGCAGTCTGACTGGAGATGTGCTGAGGAAAGCCTGTGTGTCTCTCCTAATGACTCCAGCACTCTAACACAGTAGGTATGACTATGCGTTTCAGGATAATTGATTCTTTTCCCTTAAAGCTGGACCACCAGGGCCTCATGCCAACATTCCCCAAAGCCTGCTCAATGGGCCCCTTTGTGAGTCAAATGCAAGTCAACAGCTATTAATTAGCACGGCTCAGTTTGAGCAAGGGCCGCTGGTGTCCACAACAAGATGACCAACCAGTACACTGCAGTCATAACGCTGCTCTCACTAAATACTGACTCAATTAGATTCACCCGCATCTATTTATATCCCCATAACTTCAGATCAAGTCAAATTAGATGCAGAGAGGAAGCAGAAAAAAATAGAGAAATAGATGAACAAATGTAGACATTGAACACATGAGGATACTGAGAGAGAGAGAGAGAGAAAGAGAGAGAGAGAGAAGATAGTGAGGAAAAAAAGAAAGACAGTAGGGAGAAGGGGGGGTAGGAGAG
Organism: Pygocentrus nattereri; assembly: GCF_015220715.1. Taxonomy (NCBI): domain Eukaryota; kingdom Metazoa; phylum Chordata; class Actinopteri; order Characiformes; family Serrasalmidae; genus Pygocentrus; species Pygocentrus nattereri. The sequence goes on from NC_051218.1 coordinate 19,401,406, forward strand.
TGTGAGGTGCGAGAAAGAATAGAGAAAGGGTAGAATAGAGTGACAGAGTGAGAGAGGGTAGAAGAGAGACAGGGTGGCAGAGATAAAGAGAGAAAATAGGAAAAAGAGAGGAGGAGAGATAGAGAGAATATACAAAAAAGAAAGGGGAGAGAGATAAAGAGGAGAAGGAAAGAGGCAAAGAGGAAAGGGCGAGAGTGAGCGAGAGATGCAAACAGAGAGAAAGAATATATGAAGAAAGACAGAAAATGAGGGAGGAGAGGGAAAAAGTGAGACAAAGAGAAAGAGAGAGTGAGAGCAAGAGAGAGAAAGGGAGAGAGGGAGAGAGAGAGAGAGTGTGTGTGTGAGAGAGAGAGAGAGATGAAAGGGAATGTGAGAGAGGAAGAGAGGACATAGAAACAGAATATATGGAAGAGAGACAGAGAAAGACAGAACAAAAGAAAGAGAGAGAGAGACAAAGAAAGACAGAACAAAAGAAAGAGAGAGAGAGAGAAATGCTTGAGGAATATAGGCCGACTGTAAATCAGGCAATCAGTCAAGCTGCTGCCTAAACAATAAAAATACATCACAACAAACGAACAACATAACAAATCAAACACTCAGGGAAGTAGCAGGCAGAGGAAGCAGTTGAGTGAGGTCACCTGGGAGTCAGTGCAGTGAGTGTAGTAGAAAGAGAAGAATAGAAGCGCATTCAGGGTGAATGCAGTCGTTTAGGAGCAGCCTGAGAGGACACATGACTCACCTCTCCTCTATGCTTTCTCCTACCTACAGATCACTGTCATGACTTGTACTATTCTTAGTACACAATTAGTGATTAACCTTTAGTTATTATTTCATTTTGCTACACATTCAATTTCCATTATAACACTATTCTATAGTGTCATTTATTTTCTCTCTTTGTGTTTCACTAAACTTTACAAACCTTCTGCATTATGTTCATGTTTAATCATCCTGTAATTTCACTTTTAAATTGCAGGACTCTCTGCCATCTAAGAATAAGTTTACATTGTAGTCCTTAAAATGACTGAATAGTAAGCCATATAATTTTAAGGGGTGAAAAGTTCATTATAACTCATATTTATTATTATCATTATGTAATTACATAATGAATGAAATTTGTATTCAAATTAATTTCTGTCTCAGCAGGTTCTGCTGTATCAACTTTCTTCTGTTTGTTTTGATGTGAAAAAAATGATGAAAACATGGTAAAAATGTATTATATAATATTTTCTTTACACAAGATTGTACAGGACTGCCTGCATGACAATACCTTTTTTTGTCCAATTAATTATAAAATGCCTCCTGTTTCACTAACAAACATAAATGTTGCATCACAGTGGCTGAGGCGTTTCAAATGGGCATTTTGTGGGAACACTGCTGGTTCATATTAGAATTAGAAATTTTTTCTAATATTGTGGTATCCTGTATGCAGATCTGATTTTATTTATACAAATGTTACATATACAAGTCAATTTTCTTGTTGAAAGAAACAAGAACAGACCTGAACCTGATAAACATCCTATTAAACAATTATATTTATGTGTAATTATTATTAAACTCTTAGCTTATCAGCAAATTATTATTATTATCTTCATCATCATCATTATTATTATTGTTGTTGTTTTATTATTATTATTATTATTCTACATCTGTTTTTTGCAGCTAGCTTGTAAAAGGTGCAACTGTAAATATCAACATCTCAAAATTCCTAAAGGTATGTGAGTTTGTGAAGCCAGATTTGAGAAAAACAATCAAATGGAGGTAAAAACTATAAAAAAACTTCTGATCAGGACTGTGTGTGCAATTCAACGCACAGTAACTATTACATGGCAATGTAAATAACTCCATTTTCTGCAAGCTTTCTTGTTTTTTCATTTCTTTTTTAAGCTTTTATTTTCTGGCAGGGGTCAGGCTTTAAATTGAAAACAAAATGTTGGATTACAGAGGTACACATTCATTACAGTAGGGGTGACTGCCATGATAGTAGGTGTGATATAGCTGTATAATGTATAGAATATATTAAGACATCCTCTCCCATCTGCTTGCCTTGATTTTGACTGATCTGGCAACCATGGGGATTCATATGCTAGTCAGCTTCGCCAACATAGTTAGTAAGGCCATGGGCTACAGGTCAGGCAAAAGCTAGGAGCCAGGGATAGAGCGTTTCCATCAACTATTAGGACGCAGCCTTAAAATCGGACAGATGCACTGGTGCTGTCATATGACATACAACGAAAGCAACAGGCGAAAGGCCTGTGAAATGAGGCTGGCATTTTAAAGTTCTTTTATACATTTACAGACATAACCTGCCCTCCAAAGAGAGGTTTAAGTTTTAAAGGTTTTGCACAGCAGCTTATTAAGCATTTAGAGCTCTTCAAAGGGAGCACTTTAAAATTGGAGACAAAAGGGGCTGAGGACGCCCAATGATGCTTTGATAGAAAGTTTAGAATGTGATTGGGGACCAGTAAACTGGTAAAGCCAAAAAACAAATGTATACAATTTGATCAGCCAAGACATGTTTGGTGTCTGAAGCACTGAGATTACAAGGCCAATATACTGTAGCTAACCCGTAATGGATGATTATAGCCACCAGTTAAATACTGTGCAAAATGCACGCCTTACTCTATAGGCCTTATTAATTTGACATGCCTTATTAATGCGTTATTCTAAATGCATGCCCAGACCTGCTTATGTGGTTTCTGACACTGCATGATCTAATGTTATCTATAAAAATGCAAGTTTTAAGGTGGTTGCTATTACTGTCTATAACATTGAAGAAACCACATAAGCAAGCTTATTTAAAACAATAGGTATGAAGGGAAGTACATGATTGTTAGGAATGCTGATGCTAATTGCTGACTTTAAGCTTCTATTACTTGTTAGCTACATTAATCTCACACAGCTCCAGTGCAAAACTAAAGAAGCAAACAACAGACACCAATCATGTCGTGTCTAATTGTGTACACTTCATGTAAGAGAGACCGCTATGTACTGTGCATGATTTTTAACTGAGCCATCTCTTTAAAGGCACTAAGCATCAGCATCCGTTCTCTGCCTACCCTTTCCACAGGCACAGTAGGTGAGCAGCAGCTCCTTCCCCACCCCCAGGTCCTGTCTCTGAGGACTGTAGCCATGCTGACAGACATGACGCAGGAAGCCGCCTGGAGTCAATTTGCTACGTCAAAAGCTCTCGCTCATGTAAATAAAACTCTTAAACAAACAAACGCATTTTTTGGGGAGAAGCGCAGAGCTCTCATAAGCAGAGCAGGCTCTCTGTAGATTATGGGAAATATCGTTCAGTTTTGTTTAGGCCTTTGTGTTTTTTTTTCATAGTCCGATTTTAGCCTGCTTTCCCACCATCACTTTCAGTCTCTCAAAGAGCTCTATTATATGAAACAATGTCAGATTATGGGGTTAAACTCTGGGAAATCATCTTGTATGTGTTACAGTGAGAAGCAATGAAGACCCTAAAAGCATCTATAGAGGCCATCCATCTCATGCCTGTGCACATCAAGCCAGACGCTGTTTACACAGATGGTGGTTAAGTCTCATTATTCCAGCAAGTTTGTGTGTGTGTGTGTGGCTTTTGCGAGTGCGGGGAGGGACCGATGTTTAAAAGCTGAGGGAGAATTGAGGGGAATGCTGTAGAATGGTCCGGATCAAGGCAAACTTCCTCTCGCTGCGATCAGGATGATTTGCAGATGAGATGGTGCTGCCTCCGCGGCTTCCTCCCGTGGGGAAAACAACCCATCTGCTTCATTTCTGTTTAATGATCTCACTTTCAACTGAGGCTGTAAACCAGCTCAAATGTGACGCTACTGCAGGTACACCGCACTGTGCCACTGCCACCGCACTAGTCTCTCACAAACTATGTACCCAGGATATTTTAATAAACAAATATACATTTTTTCAAAGTGTATTAATGACATTTTTCATGTAAAAAATGCTTCATGTCTCAGCACAGATATTGTGCAAAAGGTGTAGCCACTTGAGAAAATTTGAATTTAAAAGCTATTTTCTTGAGCATTTGTTTGCTCAAATAAACACAAATGCTAAAAAAAATATACATAATGTCAATATTATGTTTGTCAATGTGTTTGTTTAACCATTTATAAAGCTTCTCCTCATTACAGCACAGTATCATCTGTAGTTATCATTCAAAACTTGTTTGGCTAATCAACACTTTAATCAATGCATTATGTTAAATCACATGTGCTGCTGAAAGTAACAAATCCATGTAATTTTTGGGGGTTTCCGGGACAAATTAAATGTTCTTCAAACCAGCTCACACGGTATCAACTACTTTTTCAGCTACCGATTTTTGTTACTTAAAGAGGCACTCCACCAATTAAAAAAAAAATCTACATATTTAAATGGTTGAGATGTCATTCAGAGTAGTTTGATGTGAAATACTCCATTCTAGAGTAACTTACAGAGTCAGAATTGTTCACAGTGGTGGTGATAGGAACCAGACGCCTGAAGAGTTTAAAGCCTCTGAAAGCTCCCTCACCAGTTGGTAAAAGGAGGCAAACAAACTATGCAGACAATCAGATGGACTACAGTCTGCACCTGTAGAACTACAAAGTGCACCTATATGGTAAGTGGAGCTGATAAAATGGACAAAGATTCTAGATACAAGGAGGTGTACCTGATGAAGTGGCTGGTGGGGGTATAATTATAGCAGTTACAGATCTTGAATTATCATTTCAAAATAATGACTTATTTTCTCAAACATTTGACTTAGTTACCTAGCTGTAACAAAACTTTCCCAATTATGAATATCAACGGAAAACAAGAAACATTAGAAAAGGTAGAAAAATACTAAAAAACTTGTGGAATTAATACATTTTTGTTCATAGTATAAGTATTTATATAGCTATGTGTTGTAGCTATGATGTGTACTTGCCAAACTAGTTTATCTAGCAGCTACTGATAATAAAACAATACACTCACTATTTCAGACCAGCACTGCTGTAAACTGACTCAATTTCACTGTTCTGGGCTTTTGCCTTTTTATGTAAAATCATTGCCTTTTCTGAAGTTACCATAACAAACCACTCTCCACTATGCAATTTTTCATTCAGCTTAATTTACGTTTTGCTTTGGCCAATGAAAACTGCCTTCAACATTCAATATCAGTCAGTCTACTCCACCCCGAATGGCACCAAATGAAAACACACATTAAGTGCAACAGGCATTACCAGAAAAAGGTTTGAGTATAATAGCTGCAAATACATGAAACCTGTAAAAAAAAGTGACAGATTTGGATAGAGGATATCAAAGCATTGCTCTAGAAAAATTAACAATTTCTCCAAGTCTTAGATTCCTTAAAAGATTCACCTTCAAACATAAGGCACTTATTCATGGAGCAAAACAGAAGTAAGTAAATAAAGGTAACTAATAGCTTAGAAAACTGCCACTGCAATGTAAGCACATCTCAGAGAATTGTTCATTTTCATTATATTTCCATTATATGATGACAGATTGCATTCTAGATAGTTCTATTATAAGTACTTTGCAGCAAACTACTTAATCTTGTTTTCTGGGTTATGTTGTGATTGGGTGAAAACATCTACAGTCCAGTTAAAGAAACTAAATAAGGACATACTGTTGCTCATTTCCTGACTGACTCATCTCTCTCTACTTCCATATGTTTCGGGATGATGGTAATTTTAAATATATTAGACACGTGTTTGTCTGTAACTATCGGCACCTGGCCTACTGCGCTTCTAACATCTGCACACCAAACACTGTCCAACACACACACAAATACTACATGCCATGGGGCAGCTTGGCCTCATATGCGGCTTGTTTACGGCTTTGCTAGGCATGGGCTGATGCAAGTCTGCACTGTAATAGAAACCGGGCGCCACGCTCCTCACCCATCAGGTGCTGCGGGTCAGAGGTGCCACATGGAGCATATTAGCATTCCAGCCTCCAAAATGGAAGAAGGCTGGGACAAAGTCTGTGTGATTCAAAAGGAGGGAATGCTGTGTGTAATCAGTCTTCTCTCAGGAAAAGCATGGAAAAAAATGTACAGTTTGTGTTATGACATGATTCATTACGTAGCAGGGTAATGAAGCATGCTCGCAAATTTACAGCTCACCCCTCTCATCCTGCACATCACCTCTTTCAGGCATTTCCCTCTGGTAGAAGATTTAGGGCCACCAAAAGGAGCACAACTAGACACACTAACAGCTTTTTCCACAGAGCTGTAGTGCTCATTAACCACAGGAGACACCTCGTACTTTTAATTTAAACTGAACCTAACAAACTTCCTTACTGCATCACAGGATGACATCATAAGACGCACTGTCATTCTGTAATATTCTGTATATAAGAGTAAATTATGTGTCTACTCAGACCTGTATATGTATAGATATATCTGTGTATCTATGTGTGCTTGTCTGGTCTGTTTAGTATGCCACATGCCATACATGTGTGCACTCACTAAGACAAATTCTTTGCATGTGTGAGATACTGATCAAAATAAAGTGATTATTATTATATCATAACTGGATCGATGCTTTAAGTTCAGCGTGTTAATGGGGCTATGGAATGTTGTGACCCTGAATAATGAGCACTTGTTTACATGGAAATGAATATCTTGTGACAGTTAACATGTAGGCAATATCTACTATTTATCATAGTAGCATTGTTGTAAGTATATTATGAGATTATTTAGTCTATTTCCAGTCATTTAATAAAGTAAGCTTATCAACTGAAACAATCTTACTGAACCACCAGCACACACTATTTCCTTAAAATAGCAGAATGATCTGCCAAAGCAGAAAGAACATTTCATTGGACAACTGTACAGTTTCACAAATGTACAGAAACAGATTAAGTCATCTTTGAACGTTCTTAACCTTGTAAGACTGAATGTGTCGCCGCCCACATGTTCAAAAGACATTGTGCTTAAACTTATATAGCCTTGCAGCCATTTTAGATCTCAAAAACCTCAAATTCCACATTAGTCTAGAGAAGCTGAGTTTTCGCAGCATACCATAAGTGTTATAGATTCCTCTGAGATCCAAGGCCCATTACACTACAGCATGCATAGCACATAATTCAGCACATAATTCTTTAAATTTAATTTTGGTGTTGCTTTTGTCATCACTTGGTGGCCAAACAAAGAGTAAACACACCATTCAGCAAGAATTTAAATGTACCAATCACAGGGATTTAGTTTCAGAGGCCCTCCCACACTGCTGTGGTTTCGTTTTGAAAACCTGACTGCCAACATAGCATTAGGTTCCAAGGCAACTACAAGTTCCAGCATGACTTTTGAAAACAAAAGATTTCCGAAAAACAGGATTTTCTTCAAGATGGGTGCTGACATACTACAAATGCTTTTCGAGGGCAGTGAATAAAAATGCCAGATGCACTTGATAACTCTCAGGAATGTCACTCTATACAGCTAGATAGCAGTATACACCACCAGTAAGAGCATGAACTAAAAATGCCTACTGACAGCAAAATGTTGATGTGATTGATTATTCAGATGATTCATACAGGTGTTTTTTTCACATTGTCTTATCAGGGAAAAAAAATTAATAAAAAAAAATAAAATTTCTGTTTTTAATCCCTGACGGAGAAGCGGCTTGGAAAATTAATGAATGAATGCTTTTAAATCAAATGTACACACTGTTTTTGACCTTGTTCAAACAAGTATGTATTCATAAGCATAAACCAAGATAGGCTTTTTTGAAAACAAACTAAATTTATATGGAAAAAGTATTCAGACACCATAAATTAATAACATTAGTACTTTGTTGCAAATCAGCTGTTGGCTGCTGGCAGTTACTGCATTGAGTAATTAGCTTTTTGCAGCATTTCTGGTTTAATTTTGCCTATTTCTATTGGACCATTCCTATTCCAAGGTTATGAGGCTCATTCTAATAGACTTGTTCTTTCAAAATCCATAAATCCTCCATACATTTAGTTGAATTCAGCATGTTTTTTCTGATCTTTAATAAGGTTCTTACAAAGATATTATCTGTGGTAACAGATGTGCAAACAGTGATTATATTGAAGTATTTCTTTTTATCAGAGAAGGTGTTACTGGGCGAGCCTCACTTTTTTACATGTGTGAGACATACTCCTGGTGTCCATCCCTATCTTTCATGTCTCAGTTTTTCTCGCCCCATCCATCTTCCTCTGTCTCTCCGTATCTGAGTAAATTTGTAGCAGGCCTGAGGTTCGGGCAAGGCCCAGGCCCTGTGCATGTTTCACATTGCAGGCATACTTCCACACTGTGTTTTGCTAACCTCTGCCTGCTGATAAAGGGCCAAAGAGCCTCAAAGTAGGGGGGGACTCCTCCACACTTACAGTGACCGAATGTCTGCTGAGCAACTGGAAAATAACAAGAGCTCATCTGACAGAGGCCACACTGTATAATGTGGTGGTCAGGAGCTAGACCAATCCTGAAGGGAGAGCATCCAGTCCTACAGAAAAGCCTCTGCTTACGTGGGTTTGAGCCTCTAGTGACAGCTACATTTGTCAACATTTCCTCCGTTCATGCTTTGATGAAGTGAGTGGAGAAGAGGCAACTCTTTAAAATAGATGCAGCTGAGTATGGAACGCCTTACCCTACTTTACAAAGAAGATGGTGAAGATTTTCCAAGGATGGGCTATAGTAAAAACAATAAGAATACCAGTGCAGAATGAAGAAAAGAAAAAGGGAGGATTTCTCAGTTAGCCAGAGAACAAACCTCTTCCACTGCACATTTAACATTCAGTTATTAATCTTAAGACTTCTTTTATTTTTCAGTAAATACTATGAACGATTTGGTAATGACTATGAAAAGTAATATTCAAACTGTCTACTTATAAGTATGAGGAATTGAACTGTAGGCTCATCATTTTGATGGTACACATAAGAGAGAGAACGGTATCTCTTTTCATTGCCACAGAAGTCTTGCTATAGTAGTATAGTGTAGTGTAACTTTGGAGGAGTGGGCAAAAATCTCATGCAAGAACTGTGTAATGTTTTACAGCACCATGTCACACATCAACAACTATGGCTCTTCAGCCAGCTTTATAAAGAAACTAGCTAGGTAATCCCGAATAAGGCCATCATGGTAAAAGGGACCAAACGATGCTGTCCGAGAAAACAAGGAAGCGAAAAAGAGAGTAAATCCTGGACTGGCTTTTACTTATTGGTGAGAGCTAAAACACAATACAATGTCTCTTGCAACATAGGCTATAACCTTATCTGTGTCATTCCTGTCCCACAGAGTTTTGTAGTTTTTCTGGATGCCAAGGCTCTTCTAACCTCAGTCCTGTTTCAGTCCTTTGTTACATGCAAAGAAATAAATTCATCTCTCATGCCAAAATGTTTGGTACGTCAATCTTACACCAAATAAGCCCTGAAAGTTTGCAACTTCCTGTAATAAAATTCTATAATTATACTTTATCATCATTACATCATTCTTTCCAATATCAGTGATGCAGTGATTTAGACCAATCACAGGTAGGGGTAGGTCTTAGAGGTAATGATACAGTAATCAGGACCAATCACGATCAGGGGGAGGTCTCAGATGTAATGATGTGGTGATTTGGACTAATCACAGTCTGGAGGAGGTTTCAGAATCAATGATGTGGTGATAAGGACCAATAACAGTCAGGAGGAGGTCTCAGAATTAATGATGTGGTGATTAGAACCAATCACAGTGAGGGGGAGGTCTCAGAATCAATGATGCAGTGATTAGAACCAATCACAGTCAGGGGAGGTCTCAGAATCAATAATGCAGTGATTAGAACCAATCACAGTCAGAGGGAAGTCTCAGAATCAATCATGTGGTGATAAGGACCAATCACAGTCAGGAAGAGGTCTCAGAATTAATGATGTGGTGATTAGGACCAATTACAGTCAGGAGGTTTCAGAATCAATGATGCAGTAATCAGGACTAATCACAGTGAGGGGGAGGGTCTCAGAATCAATGATATGGTGATAAGGACCAATCACAGCCAAGGGGTGGTCTCAGAATCAATGATGCAGTGATTAGGAGCTTTGTTCAGCAAACAGTGCTGATAAGAGCTCAAGCTACCACCACTTTATGACCAAAAAGACATTGTTTTGCTTCAAACCTTAATTTTTCTGGCTTTAGGATGTAAAAGAATATTTCAGTGTTTGTCAGCATAATCTGCTGCACAGAGATCAATTATCATAGATAATAATGTGGTAATGTACAGTATCTAACAATCAAATTTAAAAAGTGTATTGAAATTTTACATTCAATCAGTAATCACCTTTCTCTCTTCTGAACATTTTTCATTTGGTGTCTTTTGTGGAAACTTCTGTCCGTTAGTAATGGCTGAAACACTGGTTTGTCTGGTGTACTGGTTCAAATTCTTCTTAAGGTATTAATTATGTCATTACTGTTATCCTGGTTATCCGCAGCAAGACTGACACTTGTCTTTATATTGTTCATTTCTATTTCACCCAATAAAAAATTCTATCTACTTCAGTTGCTATGGTTCTTATTAAAATGAAGGGACATCCCAGGATAATACATCACTGTTAATCTACCAATCTATCAAATAGATTTACTCACTTAAGCATGTTAAGCATCTAAAGTGCATACAAAAACTGTCAGTAACCTTAATTATGCTGAGATACATATATTTTTGGACATACCACCCACTACTCCTGTCACTGATCAGAGGAGCAGGTGGGCAGGAAGGGGGTAGGCCTTATGACTGGGCCATTTTTCTGAGGAGCTTATATATTCGAGGGGTTTTGGTTTTGTTAGAGGGCTGGTACAGCAGGCACTGAAAAGGCATGATGAGAGGTTGGGAATGGTCCTATTGGGAAAGTCTCATACATTATCCAGCTGACTGAGAAATCCTCTTTCATAAATACACCCCTGGAGAGAGTGCTGAAGACTGTAGAGTTAAAAGGATCCACACTAAGAGAGAGAGAGGTGCAGTAAGGGGATAAGGACTGAGCCCTTTGATGGCAAATGCCCACCAGGTTTGGAGACCAGTTCCGTGCAGCCGTATTATACCCTCTATGGTTAGACTGAGGAAGCAGTAAATGAGATTTTTCCTTACCCACATTTTCAGTACACACATGATCTTTTCTATCAAGTCTCAATATGTGGAGCTTTTAAAACACTGGACTTCATCTGTGTGTTTTTCAGCACATGTTCATAAGCCCAAGGCTTGAATAAACATATCAGATCAGGTTTACAAGCCAGACAGTGACAGAACTGTAAAAGCACAGCTCAGACATTCATTTCAGATGATGAGAGTGATCCTATAATAAGCTTAGGTACTGATGTGAGAAATCCTTTTTCACTTTTGTGTATACTAGAAGTGGCTTACATATACAGTCCCTGGGGTTTAAGAAAAACAAGAGCCCCTCTCAACTTGAAAGGTGCACATATGCATGCGAACACACACACACACACACTCACATCTGTACATATACACCGAACTAGGTCAAACTCCCACAATAAAAAATAACAATGTAAAAAACAATTAAGTAGTCAAACCTTACACATTTCCATGGATTATGTTATATTTAAACCCAAGACATTAACAGAGAAAGTAATAAGCTAAATACATACAAAATCATCACTTATAGGGTACTTCTTGTTGGGAGGTGGCTGTCCTAAACCGTAACACATACATTTCAACTTGTGAAAATAATATTTACTTCTTTATTTTTTTTCAGTCTAATTTTTAAATAATAAAACTAATATGAATCTAAATAATAAACAATTCAAATACTAGTTAAAAATACTGCCCCATGTTTTCATATTTTATTTTAGCCACACCCCTGCATTTTAGAGCAGGAAGAGACTGCATCCCTGTCCCTCATGGCCACATGGTGAGCAGTGTCAAAAATCTGAAAATCACTGGGCAAACTTTAAGAATGGTCACTACTGAAACACATTTTCTTAATTAAATTATAAAATTTTATAAAGATGTTTTTTCATGGTGTACATTGGTGGGAGTGGGACTTGCATGTACAAGAAATATCCATGCTATTGTATTATCATTATTGCCTTTTTTACAGAAATTAAACAAAAAAAGTTATTCTTTTTTTAAAAACTTGCTTTATCTAAAATTGTTGAAAATGCATATACAGCATTTTAGAATTAAACTCATTAATATTTTTACCTCTGAAAGCATGAATTCAGTTATGACAATCATTTCATAATATAAACTATACATATTTTCTTGACCTTTCTTAAAAAAAAGTACTGATTACATGCAGTGTTTAACAGTTTTAAACATTGGCCATAAAAATCTGATAGTGAGGCTTAAAATTAAACAGTCACTTAATTTTAACAGTTTTATCGCTGCGATAAAAAGAGAGAATGGAAAATGGACCAAAAGGCTAATACCTGTGTTCCTATATCTTAAATGAATATTCCAGTGTTTACCAGCCTAATCTGTATCTGCAGCATTCAGTTGGCCTGTCCCAATCATAAAATTTCAGCTGACAATTAATTGTCACATAAACCAATGGAATTAATTATTTAATTGTTCTTTTTTGTTCATTGCAACCATTAAAGTACAACCCTAAAGTGGTCAATCTATCTTGTTTTCTAGTGTTCAATACTGAGGACAAATACAGTTGGAGTTCAAACAAACAAATATTACTAAATCCAGGCTTCTTTGTTACAGCACCAGTAAGATCTCAGGACTTCTGCTGTTTTTTTTGCTTTCTTTTTTACATTTACATGCATTTGCCTTGACCCCACTGATGAAAACACACCCAATTCACATGCCATGTAAAACCATGTGAAACCTAACAACAGTGGAAAAAACCTGATCACAGGGGATTATGTAAAAATTGTGACAGGCACACATAATTTCACTTACCACAGATAATAATAACTTCAACACAATTTCTTGCATTTAGTAAAAGAAAAGACATTCACTCAAAACACACTTATAGTAGAAGCCAATGGGCACATGCCTCAGCAACTAGGCTGAAAAACTTGATCATTAAATCATGGCATAGATTTGAGCTGCACTGCACTGGCCAAACTGAGCGACTGTTATTGGGTTAAATGTGTTAAGGGGTAGACAGACAGGATGCTAGTGGTGACTGCATGTATGACTGGGTGTCTGGACAGGACACACACAGCCTGGCCTGGAAATAGCTCTACTGGCCTGGAATGCTCCTGAGAATGCATGGAGGCAGAATTCCATGCCCAGAGAGGGAATAGTGGGGCACTGGGTGGGAGGCCTGGGGGGAGATACAGCAGAGTGACTTGCGATCGATCAATCACTCTAGATCATTTGGAACATCCCTGATGTGGTCTGCTGGCTGACAGCTTTGACTTAGGGGGGTCTGAGTCCAGGCCACAGGCTGTCTGCACCTTGTTGCTGACTTGCCAGTCACCTCTCCCAGACCCCAGTGCTGGCAGCGCAGGGGCATTCTTCCCTCAGCAGAGCTTTGTGAAACCAGATCCCCATCGTCCATCTCCTGGCACCAGGCACAGACAGGCCTCCCATTAGAGAATCTGCCAGCGGATGACCTTTGGCACAATGACCCCTGGCTCCCCCTCCCTGCTTGTCCAAATGGGGATGAAAAAACACAGGGGTCATCCATATTCTACTGGGTCATCAGCAGCTACTGACCAATCGGTATCTGCTATCTCGGTACCTACCTCATCAGGAACGGCCACAGGCTCATATTTTTATAAGAAATCCTTGCATCACTTGAGGCAAATCTGAGTTGAGCTTTAAAGTTTTTAGTGGAGTGTTTTAGTTTGTTATTAGCTACAGGCATTGAGTTATGCAAAAGTAAACCCTTAATATAATCCTGTGAGCCCTGACATGGTTTCAAATGATGAGGACAGAAGTAAAACACTGCACACAGTGTTACAACTTGAAACTGTTGGCTAGTCTGTAGTTTGTACAGCAAGTATGCTAGGCAGTTAGTGTAAGAGCTAATCCAGCTGAGTTTTAAAGGAATGTAACTAGACTAGCTAAAAACTTATTAGTTACTGCGCAAACAAGCATATTAGCTATTAAAACCATGCTAGCAACCAAGTTGTTTTGCTTCTTTACTTTAATGTACAGTAACGGTTTATTCAGCTGACTGTGTTTTATTGTGCCGGGCTGTAGGTTAGTGAGTGTGGGGGAAAAAAATGTTTGTCTATTATAGAGAGAAGTTGTATGGTTAGAAGTGACCTCCGCTGTTATTTAGGCTGTTTTTCAGTGTCTTTTTCCATTTTGTTCAATTAAACAGCATTTCCTTGGACAGAAAAAAATGGTATTCACTGGTTCTTCTTCACAACAGATGCTAGCTGCAGAGGAGAAAAAACAATGCCAAAAAAAGATAAAAATAATGTAGGGCTGTGGGCTTGTAAGAATTCAGTATCAGTCAGATGAATGCAGATATTAGTGAAAACACTGGATTTATTTACATGAGAAAGTGGGGAAGTCCAAAGGCAGGTGTGGGTCGAAACTCATACAGCACATATGATCACCAGAGTGATCATGACACCAGGCAGACAAAAGCAAATGGATAATCCAATACGCAAGGTAATCAAAACAAGCAAAAAGGTCAAAACCAGGAATCCAAAAACATGCAAACAAAACCAAAGGGGCAAGGCAAAAATCAAGGTCGAAATGAACAGGCAAAGAGTCAGGCACAAAAACAAGAACAGGTTAATCAGGAAACCACTCAGCAAGTTCATAAATGAAACAATACCTCATAATGAGAGCTGGCTAAAGCTCGGGCTTAAGTACTATACTTGCGAGTCACATGATCACCTAACACAGGTGCGGAGAGTGAGTAATCTGGTGATTGTGATCGTCACCTCACCCAGAGTCTCCTGGGAAATGGAGTCTGCTCTGGACTCCGAAGCTCTCAGAAAGTCTGAGGTCACGTGTTCTCCCAAAGTATCTTGGGAGATGGAGTTCACAACACTCAGAGGATCTGTCTGCAGTGTGACAGAGCTTTGTTTTAGGTGATAGCACGGGTGTTGCACAAAAATGTAGCATCACACAGAGAAATAATTTGAAAACATATTTAATTATTCAAAACCAGCCAAGGGAAATCTGTAGGTGTTTGTATTACATGTCTCTTCAGATTAGATTAATTATTTCAGGACCTATAACATCATCTAGAGTGGTTAGAGTAGTGGTTAGCCCACTAAGTGATATTTCTGCTTTCTCAGCCACTTCCTTAGCAACACATCCTTGGCAACATGCTAGTGGTGAGGCACTAATGTAAAGTTACAAACTATAACATATCTGAGCAAAACTATTGCGTTTACTAAACCGTTAACCTCCATAATTTCTCTGTGTCCCTGTGATTAAATATAATTAATATTAAAATAATAATTTGGCACCTCAAACACTTAAAGGGGACTGCTATTATCCTTTTTGGGTTTTTTCCCAAAAAGGTTACGTAGCTTTTTGTGCATGCAAATCGTCTGCAAAATCACAAACCCACAGTACATGTTACAGAGAGAAACTGTCCCCCACAAAAAGCACTTTCTTCTTCTTCTTTCGGCTGCTCCGTTGGGGGGTCGCCACAGCGGATCATCTGCCTCCTCTACTTTTACACCAACCATCTCCATGTCCACCTTCACTACATCCATAAATCTTCTCTGAGGTCTACCTCTTCTCCTTCTACCCGGCAGCTCCATCTCCAACATTCTTTGACCAATATATCCATTATTCCTCCTCAACACATAACCAAACCATCTCAACCTGGCCTCTCTGACTTTATCACCAAACTGCTCCACCTTCACTGTCCCTCTGATCTGCTCATTTCTAATCTTGTCCATCCTTGTCCCTCCCAACGAAAATCTCAGCATCTTCATCTCCGCCATCTCCAGCTCAGCCTCCTGTCTTTTAGACAGAGCCACAGTCTCCAAACCATACATTATAGCAGGACGCACTACTGTCTTGTAAACCTTCCCTTTCACTCTTGCTGCTATCCTTCTGTCACACATCAGCCCTGACACCCGTCTCCACCCACTCCATCCTGCCTGCACGTTCTTCTTCACCTCTTTTCTACACTGTCCATTGCTCTGGATGGTTGACCCAAGATATTTGAAGTCATCCACCTTTACGACCTCTACTCCTTGCATCTTCACCTTTCCACCTGCCTCCCTCTCATTCACACACATGTATTCCGTCTTGTCTCTACTGACCTTCATTCTTCTCCTCTCCAGTGCAAACCTCCACCTCTCCAGATTCTCTTCCACCTGCTCTCTACTCTCACCACAAATTACAACAGGTGAGGTGACGATCACAATCACCAGATTACTCACTCTCTGCACCTGTGTTAGGTGATCATGTGACTCGCAAACATCATGGTCCATGGAGCCTCCTGCCTGACCTCATCTGTCAACCTTTCCATCACCATTGCAAACAAGAAGGGGCTCAAAGCTGATCCCTGATGTAACCCTACCTTCACCTTGAAACCATTTGTCACTCCAATCTGGAGCTCTCGCCTTAGCCTTGCTTCAACAACTCTTTCCCATACCTTCATGGTGTGGCTCATCAACTTTATACCTCTGTAGTTACTGCAGCTCTGCACATCACCCTTGTTCTTAAAAATGGGGACCAGTACACTGCTTCTCCACTCATCAGGCATCCTCTCACTCTCCAGGATTTTGTTAAATAACCTGGTTAAAAAGTCCACTACCTTCTCTCCTAAACATCTCCATACCTCCACAGGTATGTCATCTGGACCAACTGCTTTTCCATTCTTCATCCTTTTTAAAGCTGCACTCACTTCCACCTTACTAATTCTCTGCACTTCCTGATCCACTATCTCTCCCCCCGTTGTCCTCCTCTCTCTCTCGTTTTCCTCATTCATTAGTTCTTCAAAGTACTCCTTCCATCTACTCAACACTCTCTGTTCACTAACTAGTACATTTCCCTCTCTATCCTTTATCAGCCTAACCTGCTGTACATCCTTTCCAGCTCTATCTCTCTGTTTAGCCAAACGATACAAGTCCTTTATTCCTTCTTTACTATCCAGCCTCTCATACAGCTCATCACAGGCCTGAGCCTTTGCCTTTGCCACCATTCTTTTCGCTATGCGACTAGCCTCACAGTACTCCTGCCTACTTCCTTCATCTCTCTGGTTATCCCACTTTTTCTTAGCTGCCTTCTTCTTCTGAATACTCTCCTGGACTTCCTCATTCCACCACCAACCTTCCTTGTCTTCTTTCCTCTGACCAGACGAAACACCCAACACATTTTTGCCAGTTTCTCTCACCACCTTAGCTGTAGTTTCTCAGTCCTCAGGTAGCTCCTCACTGCCCCCAAGGGCCTGTTGCAATTTGTAAAAGCACTTTTCTCAGCTGCCTAAATGCCTCGTTGGAACTCCAGGCATTTTCTTTTGTTACAAAATTATGCACTCTCACACACACATCTTCTAACCCGCTTCTCCTTCTGGGTCACGGGGGGTGCTGGAGCCTATCCCAGCGGTCATCGAAGGCAGGACACACCCTGGATAGGTCACCAGACCATCGCAGGGATGAGGCTATCTCATAAAACAATACTTATTGCCTGCCTACTGGCAAGTTTGACATGCCCTCTCACAAGAGAACTACAGAGTAAAAAATATACCACTCTGAAATGTCCTGCAGAGGACTATTTTCTAGCTTGCAAAGGAGGAGATCAGGTCTACCAACTTGTTCCACCTGACTTTCAGGATGGGACACTGGCTCCATGTGATAAAACAGATATGACGCCACTGTAAGAATAGCCACAGCAGTGTAAAGGCAGAACTTAGCAGGATGCTGCTCTGGCTGTTGACCAATCAGAGCAGAGTGGGTAAACTGATTGAGGGGGGCTTAAAGACACAAGAGCTCTAACAGGGCATTTCATACAAAGGATAAACACAGTACAGTATTAGAAAATAATGTGTTTTGAAACACTGAAGCATGTAAATGTCATGATGAATGGACCAAATTTCATTTTGTATTTCTTGTAGTGTAGTTTTGAAAATTGTCTACTCTTATACTTCACACTACAACATCGATCTGTGGTTATGTTGCATGTCAGTTGAATGCTGTTAAAGTATAATAATGGCCACATTAAGGGACAAAACTCTCTAACCAGTTACAATGATGCACATATCATATATTAAAAATTGGAAATCATAGGATTTATTCATTTATGGCTTTAAGGTTGGCGTTAATCAGTTTTGTTTATGTTTTTATTTCTCCGGCTGAAATTTCACAGGTCTTAAGTCCAACTTCTGTCATGATTCAATTTAGTCAACAAGACTGAGTCACTGACATAACAGGTAAATCCACTGATTTTTCAAATCTTTTGTATATAAACTGCTAGGATTTACGCTAATGTATTTAGAGTGGTCTGATGTGAAATGCTCCTCTCTATACAGTGGGTGTGATAGTTTTTAGACATCTGAAGAGTTTAATGCCTCTAAAACCTCCCTCACAGAAAATTATTGCATAAAATGGTTATAAATATACTGCCTTACTCTTGAGACATCATGCCAAATCTCTCTGAATGCTATCTCAATGAGCGAATTATTTTATTATTTTAAAAATTTTAAAAAATTGGTGGATTCCCCTTTAAACATCAGTTAATCTACCAATTTTTATTTCAAATAATTATGGGTCACTTTAGTTGGTCCATTGGTCATGGAATGTCCCTTCAGTGTATAAGGCAATTGGTAAACAATGACAGTGATGCCATATGTGCACTTACATACACATGCACACATGCAATGCTGGTGTGTCTTACAAAGATTCATCCAAGGAATGTCATATCTCCAACAAGTGAAACGCATTCCCTTCATTCTTAATAATTGAAGCATTAAATCTACTCAAATGGGGTGGGCGGACATGTGCACGAACTATAACACACCACCGACGGCTGTGGACTGCCTCAAGTTTCAGAGAGCGCTCAACTGTAACTCGAGTTTGATTGGTATTACTGCCTGCTTCCTCAGTCCAAGCACTGATTATCCACTTTATCCAGCCATTCCATATGCAGTGGACAGAGCAGATTCCTGGCCTCACCCCCGGGGGGCTTCTGGCGGTGCTGCCCATAGGGCCTCAAACTCCTGCCACAACAACATGGCTGGGAGGACAACTCCCTCGGCCATGTTTGTTCAGCTGGGCTGGCTTTGTCAGTCAGTATCAAACTCCTTGTTCCTGCCCCTCTACTGTTATTCTTCTTCTTGTTTGGTTTCTTTGCATTCGTACGGTTTGTTGGTTCTTTCACGCTTTGTGTTGCATCAAAGTGAGCTCCATTGTTTTGTGCTCTCTGACAAAAAAGAGGTTGGGAGGTCACTGATAAAGGAGAAACACCTATTACCTGTGGAGTTGGGGTTGCTATAGGTGAAATGAACCTAGACATGTAACATTTGCCATGATTAAATGCTGAAACTTTGAATTCTTGAGGGTACAGTGATTGACTTTGTATACTGATGACTGTTGGCTACTTAAAAAGTAGTGCATGCTGAAACAGCATTCAAAGAGAACGCAGTCAAAACTTGGAGAAGGACATGTCTTATATATAAGATGAATCATTGTCATTGTATCTTTATCAGCACAATGTTGGTTTTGCATTTGAGACCAAACAAGCCGGATCTTCTTTCTGAACCTCTGCATGTGACATTAATACACATGATGATGTGACAATGATATGATATGGTCCGAAAAACTGTTAAACCCGACCTGACACCTCTGACTTTTAGGTTATTATTTCAGGCTTTACAGGGTAACTCGCAGCAGCGCGCACACAAACACACACACACACACACACACACACACACACACACACACACACACACACACAATATCTCTGCATGTTTTTTCTCCTGACTCAATAATGATGCCTTTTTCAATGTTACATAGTGCAGTGACTCCCTACCAACAATAAGTGAACAATATTACTGACCTGCAAAGATACGTAAACGTTTGCGGCGTGGGGGTGGCCCAAG
Organism: Pygocentrus nattereri; assembly: GCF_015220715.1. Taxonomy (NCBI): domain Eukaryota; kingdom Metazoa; phylum Chordata; class Actinopteri; order Characiformes; family Serrasalmidae; genus Pygocentrus; species Pygocentrus nattereri. The sequence continues at coordinate 19,421,318 of NC_051218.1, forward strand.
TCCTGAAACTCCAGTACACTCATCTTCATCATCACAGTCACCACTCTCCAGACCCTCCTCATCCACTGCCCCTTGGTTCTGCCGGTTCGGATCTCTTCTCGCAGCTCCCCCCCCTGGACGAGCCTTCCATCGCTTCTCTGGCGAAGTCACCATCCGTAACAGCTTTGAAGACAACAAATGGATGGGCATGTAAAAGAGCCTCAGTGACCAAACAGAAAATATTTTAAATATTTGAAATAATGGCTTTAACTGTAATCTGCTTATTACTTATTGTGTCTACACCCTTACACAACATCACTGCTACTGAAATATATGTATTACACAGTAGACATGTTTATGAACCCATTTAGACACATATTGGACAAACTGAGCTCTCAAAAAGGGTCTTCTTTGCAAAATAAAACTTAATAATTAAAGTGCCATAATGCTGTTATTTATTTCTCTAATCTATACTTGCTGGTGAGAAATAACAGTTATTTGGCTGCGGTTAGGCAGGGATGTGTAATTTGTTGACTGGGTCCAACTCTTCCAAGCATGCTGTTGATGTTGTTGTTGGCACACAGGGCTTTTTGGATTGGTTATATCTGTGCGATCTGAAAACATGAGTAAGACAACACAAAACGGCTTGCATGCTGTGAGATCATTATTGAATTTGGTTATGAGTTTAGATTTCATTATGGTAGAAACGGGCCACCTGCATCCTGTTCAAAATTAAATGAAACATATTTTTGTGTTATTTACACTGCCTTCACATGCTCTTTATAAGGTCTCATTTCCCCACTTGCAAAGAGAATTTCTGCATTGAAGGCAGAAACATCATTTCCAAAAAGTCATTTCATAAAAGTAATTTTTTAAAAAGTTATTTAATTTGTTATAAATTATAAATTTGTTAGATTTTCTGTAAATTAAGTTATGAAATAAGTTTGGGAAAGGGACCACACCTGAAAACTCCTCCTCCGGCATCATACATTCTAAAAATTCTCCCCTCTCTTTTCAATTTCCTGTGATGCAAACGTTGCACACCACAGCTACATCCGCACTCGAATCCAAGATCTCAGACAAGCTCATGAGAACCTAGTATCAATCCAATCTGAAGTTCTTTTGGGAGTTCAGGCTTCCTTGCCCACAGCAATGCTGCTCAGAACTTCTCCCCGAGTTTCTCAGAGTTCACCTTCTCAAGCTCAAGGGCATAGTCTAAATTCACAAATACACAGTTAGATGTTCACTGATAAAGTTGTTTGACTTACATTGCAGTTGCTTGTAGCGTTAAATACTTATAATTACAGTACCTGTTAAAAGTTTGGATGCACCTGATTGGACATGGTGGCCTTTACTACGGGCCACATTGCTGTGAGGAGCTTAGACATCACTGTTACTGTTGTTGCTGATGTTGATATTATCAGTGTGTTGCTTGGTGTAAATTGTGTCCGAGGAGGGTTGGCTTTATACTTAACCAGTGGTTAAAAGCGTTTACCCTCCTTGAAAGTTGTGTCCTCCTGCATTACCCACCCTCCCCCATATTTGGTTTTGGGTTAGCACTGGACTGGGCATTTTTTTTGGTCCTGTTGAAGTGCCTGTTTGGTTAAAGAGCAACTGCCCATATGCTCAATGTTTTCTCCATCATCTTCTGTGCCAACTCTACAGTATATTTTTCTTCTTACATCAGAATTCCACAAGTTTCTCAAAATTCCAAAAGTCAATTTAAGTCATTCAGAGTGGTTTGATGTTAAATGGTGACTGCAGAGGAACATGCAAACTTGGATTTCTTTACAGTAGTGGAGATTAGAACCAAGAGTCGCAATGTCTACATTTATTTACTATGGTAAAGAACCAGCAAATAACTTTCTGTGATCAGTGGTGGACAGTAACTAATTAAATGTAATTGGTTACTGTACTTAAGTAGTTTTTTGTGTATCTGTACTTTACGGAAGCATTTCCATTTTGGGTGACTTTTATTTTCACTCCACTGCATTTCAAAGTCAAATATCTTACTTTTTACTCTGCACACGTACAGTACAAGCACAAGGTTCAACATCAGTGCAGCTGTGTAAAATTTTAGGAGTGTCTCAACATAAATGATGAACTAACCCAACTCTGTGTAAATAAACCACAATATAGAGATATGTACACACATGCAGTTGTGACTGATGTGACTTTTTTTCTGAATTATTCAAACACCATTTCATTTTATAGTAGATTTGTTTAGCCTATTTTATGTTTATGAACAGAGACCTATAGATGCAATATAGTAAAGGAAAACTCATTTATGAACCTGTATTTAAAGTTTTTATTAAACTTAAACTTTAAAAGTTGCATTAAGTGAATTACTCTTTTAGTACTTTTACTTTCTAGACTTAAGTACATTTGAAGGCAAATACTTTTGTACTTTTACTCAAATGGAGGTCTAAAGGGAGGAACTTCTACTTTTACTGGAGTAATATTTTACCTTGGGTATTTCTACTTTAACTCAAGTACATAGTTTATGTACTTTGTCTACCACTGTCTGTGATGTGGCTTTTATTGGCATTAATCTCTTCAGACGATTTATTCCTATCATCATCACTGTGAACACTCCGGACTAGTTTTTCTAGAATGGTGAATGTCACATTGGATCACTCGGAATGCCTTTATTTACATCTTAACCATTTACCTATGCAGAAACGGTGAAAAACAGATGGAATTCCTATTTTGCAGTACAGTCCAGTTACATCAAATGTCTTCATTCAGGCAAACAATTAAATAAAATAGGCAAAATCTAATAAATTCTTAAATTGATTTATTCTGAAAGTATTCCATAACAATAAATGAGCATTTTAAAACTGTACCGGCATTTTTGGTCTTTGGATTATAAGATATAAGTTCATTCACAGAAAAACTCTTTCTGACTGTTAGTCTGTTTGCTGATTATGCATATGACGCATGCGTTTCATTCACGTGACATTACAAAGTACAAACATAAAAAATAAAGTAAAATAAACTAAACAATCCAGTACTTTCCATTATCTAGCAAAGGAGTGGAAATAGAAATGCTTAGTCCTTTTAGCTGTTCTCATCTGCATCAGACTTGATATCCTCTCTTGCTTATACATGTATGCTAACTGCTAACTGTGTGAAGAGTTTTGAAAAAGAGAACTCAGCAAAAAAAAAAACTGTAATCTGCTTTGAATTCATCATTTTGTTTTTCAAGCTCTTGGTTCGGTCCGCTAAACTACTTTACTGGGTTCACATCTGGGCTGCGGTCCAACAGTTGAAGACCTCTGGTCTAAAGGCACATGCTTAAATGCCTAATTTGTTTCTAAGACTACTATAAGCTGCCAACCTGATATCTATGTATGAATTTAAAGACATTTTTCATATTGTTTACATGTCTTGTCAATGCACAGTTCCACGTGTGATTTCGTAGCTGTGATCGTTATGATAACTTCATTATTCTAAAAAATAAAAAATGCATAAGTAACTGTAAATCCATCCACACATCTAACTGCTTCCGAATACTGAATATATTTGCTATATTTAAAATATATCTAAGTATTGAATGGCTCTTGAATTCAGCTGCTTAATGCCGCCACTCAGAAACTAATAACTTAAAAGACTGTTCATATGAATATTCCCTGCTGCGATTCCGATAATTCCAACAGCACAGTATGGCAAGATGAATAGCTGTCTGTTATGGAAAGTGTAATACATGCAGTATTCATTTACCGCTTGATGATTCAGATAATATTCTTTTAAGTCATGCCAGGGTGAAATGAAAGAGAGTCCATTTCTTTGTACTGGGAAATGCTAACATGGGAAAGTGAAGGGGGGTGGGGGGTATTCAATGAGTTTTCTGTAACAAACAAATTCTATGGCTTGCCAAAGTAAATTGCTCAAAATTCCAAGCCTTCTGCTGTTCCTTTCATCTATCCATTCTGTCTTCCACCCTCTCCCTCTTTTATTGATTTCCTTCCGATGTGTGGACGCGAGCATGTGCTTGTTGTTGGGTTGTTTTTTTGTGTGTTGTTTTTGTCTACAGGACAAAATTAAGATCAGATGGGTCGTGCTTTGGATGGCTTTCGTCAGAAACAAACTCTGGAAGCTGTGGCCCATGACCCGGACAGAGACCGCAATAGAGCGAAACCCAAAGAGCGATAATCATCAAATTACGTCGATGAGGACGCAAACAACTTCATCCTGCAAACCATCCGTTCGATTCTGGACGGTTTTAACAGCGGTTCATTTTCCAGAGGTCAGCGGGGACAGACGTACGGCATGTTCCACCAGAAGTCCCACACAGGCCTCCATTCAGGCCCAAGATACTGGAGCCATACACAGCTCTCTCTCTCTCGCTCACTCTCTCCCCGAAAGCACTTCAACCAGGCTGTTGAGAGAAACTAATGAAAAACACTGATTCTTTTAAGCGGGCTGCTCACCAGCACTCACTGACACTGAAACAGCTTCGAAACGAGGAAAGAAGACATAAACAGAGCCGAGCCCAGCAGCTGCAGGCCTTCAGAGGTGCCACCTAGTGAAGCTCCACTCTGCTTGGTAGAGTGCTGCACCGCTCCTCTTTGTGCAAGAGAATAAAAGGCAAACATTTTTTCCCTGATCTTGTTTTACAAGAAGGAATGGGTCATGAAAGGAAGGAGGAACACAGCTTTAGAAAAATCTAATTTACACGTTTTTCCCCTTACGCCAAATTTAGCCGCTTTGCCAAGACATGTCTGGTGCTTGAAGCAGCTTCTTTTGTTTTCCATTGGAGCTACATGGCTAATGTAACTAACATTGGTTTATATGAGAGATTGTTATCATAAAAAAATGGCAAGAGACAAGATTCAAGTTTTTAGGCAGTTCCTGCTGTTTCTCTAACACAGTTTTGTCTGCTTGTATACATTAACATTGTATCACACAGTGTCAGAAGACACATAAGTCTCCTGTAGATTGATTAGGAGACTAATGTGTGATGGTTTAGGCATGTAGTTTGCACAGTGCTTGCTGGTAGCATTTAGCTGGTAGCATTTAATTTCCAAAACAGCCAGTACGTTCTTTAATTTACATAATCAGAAAAAAAACTTGTTCAGCAAGTTCAAGAGACTTGCTTTCAGAAATCTGCAGAAATATTTGTCCAGACCTCCAAAGTTCAGACTTAAGTTGTATTTTCTGCTTTTCACCATTCACATTTAGCGAGGCTGAGGACTGGAACTTAGTAGCTATTTTGATCGAATATTAAACAAAAAATGGGATTCTCTGACGTGTACTGCACCTTAGCCACGTAGCTCCAGTGCAAAGCTAAAGAAGCAAAGATCAAAATATAAATGTGTCTTGGCTGATTGACTACGTTTGCAAAAAATATGAAAAAGACATTTTTCACCCAACATTTCTCATGTTTTAGTTTGGGTTTGTGTGTCCTGCATGTCCTGGAGGCCTCAGTGCATTTACCAAGATTCCTGAAGCTGTTTGCAGCCATGTTCTACTGCAAAACAGATGAAACTTTGAGGCAAACAGTCATGAAGCGGGAGCGAGAGTTGTGGTGTTGGATATTTCGCAACAAACTCCCCTAAAAAGAAGGCAGAGGCGTAGACGGCAAGAAAAGCTTCCCTTGCCTGGTGGCCTGTTTTGACAAGGAGGATAAGCTGATGGAGCCAATCAACACGCTGACATGTGTGCTTACATTCACACTAGCACACGTGTGCACACTCACAGTGTGGTGGCACTGGATGCTTGGGCAGAAAGTGACATGGTGCTCCAGGCAGTCCTCTGCAAGTTGGAGCCTCAGAGTCACCACAAGAGGAAAAATCTCCCTTACTCTGGATTCATGTCTCATAAAGCATGCTCTTACACACACACACACACACACACAGGGTAACAAAGCAAGAGGAAGAGTGAAGGAAGCACGTAAATGAAAACATGCCTGAGAAAAATCAAGAACGCAATACAAATGCGAGGGGGAAAAAATAAATAAAAAATCACCCCCTACTACCCCTCCTTTCTCTTTGCGGTCTGCAGCCATGAGCCACATGGATCCTGTGGAATGCAGCGACGTTGAAGAACACAAAACATGCAATCAGTGCGTCTGCCTAGCCGCAGCGTCCTCCCCTCCCACAGCAGCAAGTCACAAAGCAAAACAGAGCGAGAGGTCCTACTCAAAGGCCAGCATGTGGTGGATTGCTCAATGTTGGCCAGACGGAGTGACCGCAGGCTTACTGTAGCCTCAAGCCCCACAGAGTCCTGCCAATTATCAGAGCAGTCAAGAAACACACTTTCCAGTCTTATAAACGTAGTGGCACAAAAATACCAGCAGGTGAATGTTGATCATTGCTTTGAGTCTGATTCGTTACCAAGAGGTAAGTGACTGAGTAAAAGAGTAAGAAATGACAATACAACTCCTCTTTTCTGCTTCACTCCTTCTATGCCTTGGTTTACATAGTAAAACTTTCATGTAACTTTAGTAACATAAAACTAAATCATACTTGAACTGCATAATGTAAAGCAACTCATTTAAAAACTCAGCCACAACAACTTAATGGAACACGTTTCATGAAACAGCCAATCAAAACACATCAAAACATACTTCCAAATGATTAATTTCACTGGATCAATAAGCCCTTTTCACATTTAATTTTTTTTCCTACTGGAAGTAGTCGTTGCTAGGTTAAGCCACTTCTGCTAAAGCAACAACAACAATGCAGAGTCCAAGAATAAGCGCTTTTGCTGCGTACCCAAGTGTTCGAGCTCAAAGCAACTTTACATCAATTTTAATGGCTTCTCAGCTGGCAAGGAACAGGGAAAGTGGGTTTGTGCAAATAGCAGAAACACAGGATAAAATTTCTGTCATACAGAAGAGGAAGTACTTGTGTTAGCATTTCACTACTGCTGACTAACCTTACACTTACAGCAGTCTTATTACACAAAATAGTGTATTATTTTGTTCCATGTTGCACCATGGTCCTGGAGTAATGTAATTTTGTTCCACCGTGTACTTGTACACAGTTGGAATGACTATAAAAGCCTTTTGACTTTAATTGACTGCTCTTCAAAGTCGGTGCTGTTTCCAGCCGCTTTCAGTGGAATACTTTTCATTGCTCCTCAAAAGCTGGTTTCATTTGAGAGAGCAAGTTGTTTACTGGAAAATGTCTACAGTAGTACCACTGAGCACGACAATGCAGCGCGCCCCCATTCCAGAATGTGTGTGTTTACCTTTTTGCCTACTAGTTTACTGTTAGCAAGCTTTTTCAACATCCCCCAGCTAATATGACTAATCTACCTTTTTGGTTGTAGTTATTTTCAGATATCCATCATTTTGTAGATGTTAGCTGACATTACTGTACTCTGATCGCTGTGAAGGAATTCGTCCACAAAGACTTTATATCGTGTTTGGTGTTCTCCAATGATTCTGGAAACATGCCCGATTTCAATCTTGGCAACAATGACAAAGATGAAATGACACACCTTGCCATGATGAGCTGAAGTGATAAGAATGCCAGTGTCTCTGACAGTAATAATCATCGTAAAGCAGTAGCAGAAAAGTGGCTATCGACAAAATAAAAAAGAGGATGGTTTATTGGGCAGTTGAAAAGGAGACCCCCCTCAACAAACATGAGTTTCTCAAGGCTAATGTTTCTGTAACCAGCTGCATTAACTACTTGCCTATTAGCTATATTAGCCTCATAGCTTCAGCACAACTAAAGAAGCAAACTTCAGACACCAAACATATCTTGGCTGACTGACTCCCTTCAGGATGAGGGACGTTTTGTGTAAATTATTTTTTTGGGCTGAACTTTAACCACTCCCATGATCCCACCCCTACCCCCTGCTTTTCCCTCTCCAGCTAATAATCACAGAGTCTCCACCTCAAACAAAAACCCTGTTTACAGTAACATCTGAGCGAGAGCCTAGCACAGCTCCCTGTTCTCTGACATGAGCAGACATGTTTTTTTCCTTTTTGTTTCCCCCTCTCTGGTAACCACAACACACAGTGTGGAGGCGGCAGATGAGCAGCAGAAGGCTGTGGAGGGCCATGGGTGAACAGCCCCTGAGGGGGCTCTGATAAGGCCTGTGGTTTGGTCCCATGCATCATCCAACAGCATGTTAGTCCATGTGTGTGTTTGACTGTGTGTTCCCTGCTGAAATTAAACCCAAACAGGGTCAGAATGTGGACAAGCCTTCTCTACATGAGACCAGGACAGCAAGTTAACTGCGGAAAGTGAAGCTGTGTCTCAAATAGAGTATTTCTATAGTCCTAAACCATGTTGACAAATCTGTGCTGTCTTCATGAAGACCTGGATGTGGTTTGGACAAGTTGAGAGACGTTTTCGGGGTGTATTTGTGGAAGACGGTGTACTGAGATCTACTGCTTGTAGCAATGTTAGCCTCATAGTTCCAGAATTAAAGTAAAGAAATAAAAAAAATCTGAACATGTCTCTAGCGAACACTAAACATGGCTAAATTAGATTTTTCACCAAATATTCCTTCAAACTCCAAATAATGTACTACAACTGCTGGAAAAATGAGTGTGAAACAGCCTATTGTTAGCAGGAGGAGGAGGCAAATTTATGGAAAACAGTGTCAGCTCTTTACTGAAGGAGTCCATGTAAAACACCTAAAAGTGAAATATATGTTAACATGTGTGTTAAAAACACACGGGATGTCTTTTATCTGTGTATACCTACAAAAATTGTTCATGTTGATCATTCTAAGCTTTGTGCTAACATACTAATAGAACCCTATAGGCGGGCTAGCAGAAACAAACTCTGTTCAATGCATATGTATGAAAATGCCTGGCAAAAGCATACAGAACACTTTAAACATTCAAAATGTGATGTCAGATAAAATGAATAGATCATAGGCAGTAAAAGACTAGAGCAATTACTGGAAAGCCCTTTATACACAAGGCAAGGACAAGGTCGATGGTGTTCCTATTGTGAAAATATTGCACAGACTGCTGTACAAACACAACCAAATACAGAGTGAACAGTGTGATATTATAGTGTGTAGTGTCTGAATTGAGTTTCCTCTGCCTCTCTCTGCGATTAGCATCAGACCATGCACAGATTCCCTTTAGAGAGTGGACGTGTCCAGACATGTGGAGAGCCTCTAAAGCCTCTTATGGCCTGCGGACTGCAGCCCAGATATACTAGAGCCACCACAGCCAAGGTCCACAACTAAACAACTTACATACTGTACTATTCTGTGCTTTAATTAGCAGCGGCATGAGCGCTTTCAGATCTGTTCAGGGCACATCAGTGCAAACCTGCCATACTTTATTACACGAGCTGAATAATCAAATAATCTCTGTGCTTAACTCCTCATGTAATTTTGTTTGAATCACAATTTCCTGCATTCTTCAGGTCGTTAGGTTATGAACTCTAATCTACAGTCCTTTGCACGCTAATATGATACATGCACCTTCACATTCATAGTGTCTGGTGTATGTAGACGGGGCTCAGATCTGGGCTGATTATGGAACATAGCTGAGAGAGGTCGGGAAAAATGAGGCACATTTTCATTGTCTGAGTCATGGAAAGCTCTACAGCAGACCAGGTCTCTCAAACAGACACACTCCCTTTATATGTTACTTAACCTTTATTAAATTTCAAGTGTGACAGGAAAGGGCCGTCTGTGCACCTTCCCTCCTTCATTTCTCTATCGCCATTCTCTCTCTCCCTCCACACATGTCCCTCACTCCTCTGGCTGCAGACACAGCAGTCATGAAAAACAGGCAGAGCAGCACCACAGAGAGAGAGAGACAGACAGAGAGAGCATGAAAGGAAGAGATGGAGAGTTGGGGAGAGATGGAGAGTTGGGGAGAGAGAGTGATAGGGAAAGAAAGACAGCGGAAGAGAGAGAGAGAAAGGAAAAGAGAGTGACAGGGAAAGAAAGAGTGGAAGAAAGAGACAAAGAAAGAGAACGAGAAAGAAACAGAGTTATATAGAGAGAGGAGTGAGAGAAGAGAGAGGGAGGTAGAGAGATTGATAGAGAATGAGAGAAAGAAAGAGAGAGAGAGAGAAAGAGAGGAACAGAGATGGAATGACATGGGGAAGAAGAGGAAGAGAGAAGAAAGAGAGAGAAAGAAAAACCGAGATACATGGAAAAAGAGAGAAACAGAGAGAGAGAGAGAGAGAGAGAGAGAGGGGACAGTGTTAGAGACAGAGTGAGAGAAAATGAATGCAGAGTACAAGAAAGAGATAGATGGACAAAGTGACAGAGTGTGAGAGAGACAAAAACAAAGAAAGAAAGAAGGACAAAGAGTGGGAGAGTGATGGAGAGAGTGCGAGTGTGTGTGTACATGTGAGAGAGAGAAAAATAAAGACAGTAAGAAAAAAGAGAGTGAGAGAAAGAGAGAGCAATGGTGAGAGAAAGTGAGTGTATGTGAGAGAGGTAGAGAAAGAAAGAGAAAGAAAAAGAGAGTCGGAGAGAGTGAGAGTATCCGCGTGAAAGACAGAGAGACAGAGAGAGAAGAAAAACTTTTAAAAAGTTATTAAAATATATATATGTATATATATATATATATATATATATATATATATATATATATATATATATATATATACTTTAATAACATATTTTATATATGACTATATATATACTATATATATGACTAATAATACATATATATTTATGACTGATATATGTATTGATGATGGTGATACACAGATAGAGAGAGAGAGAGAGAGAAAGAATGAGAGAGAGAGACCGACAGAGTCAGTGTGCTCCACTGGGCATGTTAAACTGGGTGTGTGCTCCTCCTACAGTGAATTATTACATACTCTCCACATATTTCTGGGTCAGATTAAAATCTAAAATGCATTTTGAGGATCCTAACATTTCTCTTTGTTAACGCTGCTGCCTAGACTGGAGATACATTCTCAACAAAGGAATTTTATCACATCTCTAGAGAAAGTCACACTTCAGTATTTAACCTACTTAACTAATGTCTTTTACAGTCTAATGTCCAACTAATGTCTTTTACTTTTACAGAAAATGAGCAGCTTTTAATATTATGTGGGTGGAACTCTTGTTTTACTATTACTCGTCCAGCCAGCTTGAAAAACAACTCACAAACCTCTGATCTGCCCAAATGTAAATGTTGCCATGTTGGCAGTAAATGCAGGCATTTGTTTTGAATGAGCTAAAAAAGTTTCACTTCACTGATGTGAGTGCTGGTGGCTAAATCTGATTAGTATCTGAAAACAGACGCTGCTTGTCTCTTGCTCCAGGCCTCAACACGTTATCACTGCAATTCCCAGAGTCATGCGGTCCGGTGCAGTCCATCCGACATCACCAGACTGTCCGCTGCAACCCCAGCTTGCACTGAATCACCTCATGATCTCATCAAGTGGTATGTTACAGGATCACTGTCATTTCTAAAGCCTGCATTTTTTATGGTTTTCTCTCTATATATACACTGCCTTTCAAGAGTTTAGGTCTAGGGTGCCAGATTGTTTTTGATATAAATGAGCATGTTTTCTGTGCTGGTTTGTGATAACATTTTAATGACTAACCATGTTTATTTTTGTGGAAAACAATTTAATGTGTACATAATTGTGACAATATGTGACAGTTCTAACTTGGCAACAGGCAGGGATGGAAAAAGTACAGAGCAACAGTACCTGAGTGTAAGTATACATACTGTGTAAAATCTTGCTCAATTAAAAGTGGAAGTCTGGAGCCATTAAGTAGCAAGTAATGTTAATTATGAGCTGATCGATGGAATTCAAATACACATAAACAGAAATCATACCTGTAATAAGAAAAATTACAGGGTGGTACAGTTGATTGCATGAAGACAAATAAAATATAGTTTGGCAAAATTTTATATTATATTGACTATGTGGATTGGATGTGTAAAAACTCCACTGATCTATGAGAAAAAAAGAGAAAATCTGCTGTTGGACATTTAACATGTTCTTTGAAGATCTAAAACTGTAAGGAGTGAAATGTGTTTTTTCTCTTGGAAATGTAACTGAGCACAAGTTGAGTTAAGTATGAATACTCTGAGTATTCTACAAATCTTCCAAAAATAATACTTAAGTATAGTAATGAGATTCAAGTACCTTAATATTTTCTATCCCTAGTAATAATGAACTACCTCATGATGTCAGCAGGCAAGCCTTACAGCTATTTAACACACCTTTGAGCCAAATGACATTCTTGAGCTTTTAGATTGGAATGGCCAATTGGATGACACTTTCATAAAGATGAACATGGCTGTAAAGGCATAAAGGCATTAGTAAGCTTTGGTACTGATGAGTAGTGGCATCTGAATATTGTCCTAAATGTATTCAGTAACATTTCATTACAATACATAAACACATGAACATATTCTGGATAGATTTAGAAAACAATGATGCAGCACATGCTGTTCTCACATTTCCTCTCACATTTACTGGTTGGCTTCATGAAAAATATTTGCTTATAATCGAAAATCAATATGTCAAACACAAGGCCTGTGGGCCAGATCTGACGTGGCACAATCCTGTCCGTCCTGCAAAATAATTTTGATGTTCTATTTATATTAACCTGTTTCACAATGCACTGCACTACAACACCCAGTATACCCTGCAACACAATGTGCCCCCCCCCCCAACAATGTAATTGTTGTAGCTAATGTATAAAAAATGCATGACAATTTCATGATGGTTTGACCAGGAGAAATGCTCCAAAAATGCTTTAAATAAACTCTCTTTGCATTAACTTGCATCAAAAGTAAATAACGTTTTTGCCCTCTCCTGTAAATTTTGAAGATATTTGATTTTCTTTTTACTACATGCTTGTTTTGACAGCAACAATCTAAATATATAATAAACTACAAGGGCCTTGTTTTGCTGTTGATGTTTTAGTGCATTTTGAACAAACAAAAGCAAGGTTGGGGTTTTGGGGTTATAGCAAGAAGTTTTTCAAAAATGAAATAACAGGAATTCTCTCGCCCATGGATTTCAGAGTCTGTCTAACAAGCATGTTTGCTGCTTTGATTTTAAAAGAAATAATAAATAAGCACAGATTTGAAAGATTAAGTATTCTCCTAAACATTAAAAAGAACTGTATTCTTTATGTTGCTTTTTCAAAATGTAGCCTGGACTTAAAGAGGAATTCCACCAACGTTTAAAAATTTCTTTACAATTTAACGTTAAGATGTAACCATCTTAACATTGGTCGTTGAGAGTAGTTTGATGTGACATGCCATTCTAGTCTAGGCAAGAAAAGTTTATCTAAATAGCGCATCTCATACACAATAGCGATTCTGTGTGCTTTAAGTAAATAAAAGCAAACATTAAAAGAAAAACATAAGGCCCTGAAAGTGCAATACAAAGCGTAATAATTTAAAAACATAAAACAATTCACTAAAAGGAAGCACATTAAAGCAAAATACAGAAACAGGAAAAGGAAATTAAAGACAAAGGGGCTTAAGTGTCATTAAAATGGGCTTATTGGAAGGGGTACTACTCAAAACAAAGTGCAGTAAGTATAAAGTGCAAGTCTTAGAGCACAACTGTAGGCACACAAAAAAGAAATATTTTTAACCTGGATTTAAAATATGCTACATCCAGGGCACATCTGAGATCGTCTGGAGGTTTCTAGAGAAATTAGCCAAGATAGACTTATTCACAGTGGGAGTGACCGGAACCAGATATCTGAAGTAACGAATGCCTCTAAAAGCTACACCACAGAAAGTTATTAAAATAAATGCAATAAAGATTTTTGCCCAATAAGTTTTTTTTTTCTCAAAACTATTTGTGGCAGAGAGGCACATGCAAAGCATCATCCACAAAGATTTCCCGTTATTTTCTATATTAACATGACATATAAAAACTCAGAAGGCACGTGTAGGTTCACTGGTTTTGTATAGTAACTAAAATGGCTATAAATGTGTTGCACACATTGTGGCCTCCGGTTGCTACCGCCACCGCTGTAAAGAAAATCGGTAACACTTTATTCGAAGGCTTCCCACATAAGGACATTATAACACATGCATTAGTATTGAATAACACAAAAGCTTATGTGAATAATTGCAAGATACCATAAACTGAAGTAAATGGCATTTTATTAACATAAGAGTTTTGTACTTTAACATGTGGGCATGTGTAGAAGTGATATAACTAGCCAACTTCTAAACTACATCTTCCTTCTAAGTTCCATTACTTTTAATGAGGCTTCATAACAGTGTTATAGATGGAATAAATGCCCTGTAGTTTAAGATTCTTTATGTTATTGCAATGTCATTTACTTCATAGAGCATCTTATGTTATATTGTGGTTACTAGCCTGAGCTAGCCGTAAATACTCAAATATTGCTTCAGAAATATGTTATTCAGTGCTTATGCATGTGTTATATAGTCCCTATGTAGGTAATCTACAAATAAAGTGTTACCAGAAAATAAAAAAGTTACATGTTTCTCTATAATGAACATTCTACAAGAAACCACTCTGCATGACTTTGTTTACATCTCATTGATTGAATTATGCAGAAATTTGAGATAAAATCCACGGAAATCCCCTTTCCATTTTACACTTCAAGAAAAAGAATGTACTGAAGTGGGCTTGGTGTCCCTCTTGCCACTAGGGTGGTGTGCTCATTAGTATGTCTATAATGCTTTTAATTATGGAACATAATTATACAATAATCCAAAGAAATCAATTTTATTGTTCGTTTTTAAAGCAGTAGGTCATGTAAAGGCACAAATATGTACACATGTACACAGTTGGACCTTAAAACCATTGTTGCATCTTTGAAGGTACATATAGGCTACATTGTTTGTACTTTGAGAAACAAAAAATGTACCTGTACAGCACTTTTTTCTGATGTATATACATATTCTGAATCCTTGTGTTCTGTTACATCCAAACTCTGAGAGCTGTTTTACACTAACAGAACCTTCAAAAAGCTTAATGAACTGAGAAAATTCAAAGGTCAATAAAAGGAAAGATGTCCCAAGCTTTGATGGGCAGCATAAAGTGAGCTGTTTATTCATGATGGAACCATTTGTCAGTAAGAGAGGTGCGTATTTTAACTCCTCCTGTCTCCCTTATCACTGTGAGACACTGACACAAAGAAGTGTCATTACTATGTGTGAGCTCCCCCTACCCTTCTCCCTCTCTCTCTCTCTCTCTGTGGGGTGTCAGGTTGGGTCGAGAGGCCCCCATAACAAAAGGAAGGAGAGGCGGAGGGGTGAGCGACCCTCGCGAGTAGACCCGCTGATGACCCTGCACAGACAGGAAACAGGAAGTGCGGCCTCTGACCTCGCCGAGAGGCTCCTGCTGCGCTTCCCGGCGAGACCCGCTGACGGAGGGCCGTGTGAGAGACGCAGACGAGCCATGAGAAAGAGCCAGCATAGGCAAATCTCATAGGCACCCCAGGGGAAGGCTCTGGTTACACTGCAGCCTGAGAAAAGAACGCTGCCACCTGTAGGCCTCTTCCTCTCTCAGGCCTTGCTACCACGGGAAGCAGAAGCAGCGAAAGCTAAATCTATGCTAAACAACTGTTGCCTGAGGAACACTGCACATGATTCATCAGGCTTCAGAAAACATATTTAAAGACCTTCACTCAGACAAGAGGAACAAACACATCACTACCTTGAAGGGTAATTCTGCTGATCGTTCCACATTTTTGCAGAACTCAACTGTTGAAATGGAAACAAAGTTATTTCGGGTGGTTTGATGTGAGGTTCATATGAAACAAAACTTAGTGAGTCAGACTGCTTTACAGAGGTGGTGATAGCAAACATAATGATTTTGTTTACTCTTCAAAACAACCGGTGAACCTGCATGTGTCTTCAGAGCATTTACATGTAATGATATTAATTTTTAATGAATTTTTAATTAATTAAAAATCAGAAAAAAAAAAAAATTTTTGGACTTCACCAAGACTGGCTTTTACAAAATACATGTAGGCCAAAACTTAATCTCTACTATCAAAAAAAACAATTATTCAGGTATCAGGCAGTGAATTCATAACCACTTACCTCTTAGTGGGGTTAAACTCAAAAGGTAAGTGGTTAGGACATCTGGTTCTTATCACCACCAATTCTGGCACTGCAAGTTTCTCTGGAACATTTCATGTGTTTTCGTGTATAATGTTGATGATGGTAAAATAGTGGGATATCTAAAAAACGTTTTTCTGTGGGTGCTATTTTGCCCTGCATGTACCTCTCCACCCTGAATGGAGTGTAAACTATCTCAAAACCATCTTAAAACAATATCTCAGGCTTTAAATGTACTAGATAACTGATTACTGTTACCACCACTGTGAACAATTCTGATGTGGTAAATTTAACTAGAATGATGCATTTCATGTCAAATAACTCTGAATGATGATGTTTTTACTGCTTAGCGACTTAATGATACAGCTATTTCGAGAAATCGGTGGAATTCTCCTATAAACTTGAAAATAACTCATGAAAGCCTGGTAGCCGGCTCGCTATCTGCCAATCCTGTTCTTATGTAGGGTTTGTCTGTAGGGTTTCAAGCTCTTTACTTCAGAGTACAGATGTCCACATATGCGAATAACTACGCTTGTCCTTAGTTCATTTTCTGACTCGTAAATTTGGGCTACTGTGACATTTATTCTATACCCAAAACTAAACTGAGCTTTCATGTTTGACACACAGAGTGTTAAAGATCACACTCACACAGTGAAATGAGATGTTCCTTTTTCTTATCTTTATCTTTTATCTTTAACTTTTAACAATTCTAAGAACTAAGAGTGCTTTTCTTGAAAAATACATGGACAATTCTACACTTTCTACTTTTGGGATAGAACAATTTGAGGAAGGCCCTTTTCTGTTCCACCATGACTGAGCCCCAGTCCACAGAGCAAGCTTCATAAAGGCATGGCTGGGTGAGTTTGGTGTGCAAGAACTTGACTGGCCTGCACAGAGCCCTGACCTCAACCCAATCGAACATCTTTAGGATGCACTAGAACAGAGATTGCGAGCCAGGCCCTCTCGTACACTATCGATGTCTTTTCTGGATGAATGGGCAACAATTCACTCAGACACACTCCAAAATCTTGTAGAAAGCTTCCCAGAAGAGTGGAAGCTGTTATTTCTGCAAAGGGGGGCGGGGGGGGACACTCAACTTGTAATGGAAGTTAATGTATTTTTTTCCAAGTGATTTTGCACCATTTATCATAAAAAAAAGAAAAATTTACACAATGTAAAAGTTAACTGCAGTTTTCAAAAAATATAAGACCCATTACTCTCACATTAGCAATCTACAACTGTCAAAACCTTCCATTCCATTACAGCTCATATTCTAATGGAAACGTTTATGGAAACTTTATACCAATTTTAGAATAATTATAAGAACAAGTGCTATTCAGTATTTTTTAACTTTTCATGACAGCCTCACCCTTTGAGTCTTTATGTCTCTGTATATAAAAAAGGGCTCGCACTGAGATGGCCGAAGTTGGACTTCTACTACAGCCCGTGTGTACTGAAACACTGATTACAACGGAAGCAAATGTGTTCCGTTATGCAGACAACTAAAAAAACTTTTCGCAAGTTCTGCCTTTGGTACTTCTGAAATGAAGTAACATGACTACAATGACTTCATTGTAGGGTAAGCATATTTTGGTTTTTAAAAAAAAGAGGATGCTGTGGTCAGGATGGTGGCACAGGACACACTGTAGAAAGCAAATGTCCACATGAAAGCAAAGCCAAACAGTGGAAACTTGGAAAACCTGTCTGGATATGGGTTTTTGGGCCCAAAATGACATTATGGACATGTTGTGCTGCCATTACCCTACTTTGTTGTCAATGAGATGAAATTAAGACTTAAAGATCTTCAAGAACTGCAAATCTTAAGATTCTTTGTAAGTGTTTTCTTTGGAAATCTGGAATTGTGAATTAGAAAGTACTGCGACAGGAAGATCATCGTAAGGTGATGCTAGTTTAAATACTTTCTCTAACAGCTGTGATGAGCTTAACAGTATGGTTCCATTGAGAATAAGGAAGCTGCTCTGTCCTTGACACTGCAAATGTATTATCAATCACAACACACAAGTGAAGCAAAGTGTGCACCCCCAAGTGCACTGCACTCTGGCTGGAGGGCTGTTTTGGCCTACTGTGTGGTAATTGCTGCCTGTTGGGGGGGTAAGGTGGGAGTCAGGACGTAGAAGGTGAAGATGTGAGGGGGGCAGTCTTAGGCCCCCAGGCTGGGGGGCTAGGAGTGGACTGAGAAGGAGGAGGGCATGAGGGGTTCAGCCTCATTAGCAGCCAACTAATTGGAAGGAAAAGACCTCTCACATGCTCTGTCTGACCTCCTAGCCAGCAGGGGAGAGAGGGACAGATAGAAGAAGTCTGAGAGGGGGATGGAGGATAAGGAGAGCAAGAATGTGAGTACGGGTAGAAAAAAGGGAATCGCAGAGGTATGGAGGAGAGAGAGAAGACCACAAGAGCAGAAGATGCAGGGGTCAAAAAGTAAGGTCATTTGGCCTTAAAATCTAGGCTCATTGTTCAATTATTAAAGTTAACACTTTTTAATAACTAATTACTCTCAATTATCCACCAACTTCAGCTACGATCCTAACACGTAAGTCATGTAGTTAAGGTGAAGAAGAGACGTGGGGGTCCACAAAAGATGTCAAATGAAAAGCCCTCCAAAGAGGGAATTATCAGCAACATATTTTTAAATTTTGATGCGCAAATGTTATTTTATCATAGATTTCTACAACTGTATTGAAATTGTTTTACACTTATCTAAGTGAAATTGATCTACTCTTATTTTGGTGTATTTTTAGGTGTGTTATAGTTTATGAGTGAGTTGTTGATACTGAATATGCTAAACATATTCCAATTTAATATAATTTGCTTGCTCAAAACATTTGTGATGAACATAATAAAAATTAGGGCATTTTTGCTTTGTTAGATCACTTTTTTTTCATATCAATACAAGTGTGACAACTGCAGAAGGTGAAGAATAGATTAAAATCTTATCACAGACTAGACATTTTTCCAGCCGTAGAGCCTAAAATAAATTCACATGATATCAGCAATCAACTACCTATGGCATTCTTCAAGGCCCCATAATCTAGCAGATCTATTTGGGTTTTATTACAGACTAAATCCAATGATATTTAGTGCTGGTTCAACAAACTATTAACACTATTCTTATACATTTCTGTAGTAATACATTACTGCGCCCACATCATGGGCAATATGGCAAAAATAAAATGTCATTATACCTTTGTAGGTTTTCATAATACATAATATGTCACAATTAATTTTTTTTCTGATATCTGATAAGTTGTAAAAGACAAATTAGTGTCACATTTAAAAACACTATCAAAAACTACACATACTATGATTTGTCTTCAACATTTCACATACTGCCTTGCACTAAAAACAGGACTAATTATGTTCTCTTTCTGATCAAATAGCTGGGACCTGTTCTTAAGCATTGATTATATCCACAATATAGTTAATAAAGCACACTGTGACAATATATCATGGTAATGATAAATGTCATACTGCCTGTTCCTACCCCCAACCATCATTACCAGCACACCTGATATAATATAATAAATGTACTGATTAGATACAGGCATTAAATATTGAAAGATGTTCACAAATATTGCTGCGTGTCCACAAAGAGATTAAAATTTCAAAAGCTGCCTAAAACCTTTGCACAGCACCATGTATGCAAATTATTCTTTGGCCTAGTTTGAACAGTAAAGCATTCAGTCACACATGACTAACTTCTAATCACGCAGTTGAACTCATTAATGTATAAATGTATAGAAAATGTATAAGGAATGTAAAACTGTGTTTGATTACACCATGTAGGCACAACAATTCTGGTAGTTTTCAGGGGTCTACCACCCAGCCTGAAAAACAATTTAGGGGAAACACTTTAGAATTTACAGTAAGAAACAGAGAGATAATAGAGAACATAGAGAGAGAATGAACAAGAGACCGAAGAAAAATGGTGGAGAGCCAAAGAAGGACCAAATGAGAGTTAAATTAGCTGGAGAAAATAAATATCCAGCTAGGGGGAAGGGTATTTGGAGTTCCCCCACATGAACATAAGCAGGCACCTATACAAAGAGGTGATGGGGAACATGAAAGAATGAAAAAGAAGGAGGTGGAGGACGGGGGCAGGGGTTGGGAAGAGGCGCCCCATGGCGCACCTCTGGTTTTATGGAAGGTCTGCAGCTCTGCTTTTATATCAGGTGTCACACTTCATTTGACGAACCCTCATGGTTGTGCCCCATTCAACAAGCCAGCCACCCATCAGAAAAGAGGCTAGACTGCCATCTAAGGGTGCATTTGTTTTTGGCATGCATGTTCTCTAAACATGGTTCCTTTAAGCCACTGGTTCATTAAACACAACTTAACCTTAAATACGACTCTGCTAAACCTCTGGCTCTCTCATAAGTTAATATATACAAGCTCTCAAAGTAGCAGAACAGCATTTTCCTTTTTTGTAGGATATGCAGGGCATATGTCCTATACTTTCCCCTGAGGTCCTTTTATGATGTTTGTTTAGTTTTATGTAGCATAAACAGTCCAGTTTTACATGACCATTTTCCAACCTCTTTACACCTCAGTGTTAAACAGGTTGTGCAGTATTCTGTCTTTAACACTATGACTTAACACTTAAGTCCAATGGTCATTTTTACCAGTTTAAATATCTAAGATGTGATAATGAACCACCCCATGTACTGTTCCCAGGTTTAACTAAATTAGTGCATATTTAATTTTGACACTGTTATGAGATCAATACACACACACACACACAATAAAAGCCATTATTGGTCATTTTCACTATATGCATTACACTGCATTTCATCTCTGTGGACCTTTTGCAGTGGACAATCAGTCTCCTCATCTTATCTGAGTATTTTTACCTTGAAAGGACATAGTGCTCATTTTGACAGTATACATTGTGCTGTGTTTTTTGTCTGCTTGGGCTATTTATTTCTTGCTGCTTCAGTGAATCAAACGTTATTGCAGAGGTTATTCAGTAGCCTAATCTCATTTACCCTGAAATATCTGGAAAGAAGTGGAAAATGGTTTATAACATAGAGCAAAAAAAAAAATTTCAACAGAACGGGAGATGTTAGACAATACAGGCTATGGCAAAAAAACAACCAATTTGTTATAAAGTTTTGCGTCACTGCAAATATATACATTTGAAAGTAATTCATGTAAAATCCTTCACTGTTAATTTAACTGTATAACATGTCAACTTTATAGTACAGCATTTTTGTAAAATAAAAATTAAGAAATAATAAACAAAACTTAATCATTCTGATATATCTCGACATAAAATGATTCTATTTTCAATTATTTTCTGTTGTGCACTTCTTAAAATCTAAGCTATAAAAACGACCTCTATACTCATTCCAGTTGTTAAGGAATTCTGATGTATAGAAATGACCCCTGTTCTCATGAACCACCTTGTTTTGTGGTTCTTTCAGAAGCAGTCCAGGCTGAAACACTCCTTATAACTGCAGTGGGCAGAGCTAAACTGCTGTGCTCTGAGTCAGCAGATATATGAAAATGTGCTGCTTTTTGTGGCATCACAAAAATAATGAATTCAAAATGCAGCCTAGTTTCCATATACGGGCTGTATGAAGTGGTAGGTAAAACTAACAATGCCTGCATCCTGCATTAAACTGTCATTTGAGAGTTTTCCTTGTCATGGAGTTTTCCTTGACATGAGCTGAAAGCAGAAAGTGTGACTGAGAGACAGCAGACTGCAGCCATATGCAGGGCTCTAAAACAGTCACAAACAATAAAAGTATCTTCACATAAGCATTATGTTTTCCAGTCTCGAATGAACAATTGTATGAACAATATTCAACTCAGTTCGACTACTGAAACAACATGGTCCAGCCCAGATAAGCCGAAGGGATCATAACCAGGAAAGAAAAATGTGGGCAGTTCAGATTGCGTGGTTGAACAGACAGAGGGCCTAACTAAAGGTCTGGGGATGGAGCAATGCTGTGGTAATGAATGTACATGTTAATGTATATGTGAACGTGTATGCAGCTGTGAATGTGGTCGTGCTGCAGCAGCAGGATGTGAAACTGTGCGCTGGAATGCGGTGCAGTCAAATCTGGTTTGTTTTGCAGCATGTTTGCCTGCCTTACCTGCAGCTAGTGCTCTGTTCCTGGATCTAATTAGGGGAGAAGGAAAAAGAGAGAGGGAGGGAGAGATAGAGGGAGGGATAGGGCTGGAGTGTGTCACATACAGCTCAGCACAGCCGGAGACAGAAAGCGAAGGAGGAGAGAAAAGAAGGAAAGAGGTTCACAGGGGAAGAGAGAGAGAAAGCAAGAGGGGGATATAGAAAGAGACAGTAAGTAAGAAAGAGTGGCAGCAGAGGACAGCTTAAGAAGTCATAAGGTAAAGATAAAAAGAGAGAGTAAAAAGAAACAGTCAGGGAGGAGAAAGGACAGGACGGAGAAAAAAGACCATGAAGACGTAGAGAATAAGGGACAGATGTAGCCCTATAGACAGAATGGTTTTGAGCCGTGTAGCATGAACACTTTATTAGCTGATATTAGTCTGCAGTCCTACAACCAACTACAGTTAAACACTCTACCCTTCATCTAATCTGAATCTATACAGGAAAGTGCATAACATTCAACTTTCACCTGCACATTCCATTAAAAGGCCTATATCACTGAAAACCCCATTTTCCCTGCATTTTTTTAAACATAAGAGTTTGACATGGTATGTAAACATTGATAAAATTTCACAACATTCACTCCTCAATTCACACAGTCCATATAAGGAAATAAAGCTGCATAAATGGCCCGTTACAAATGAACTGTTTTTGTGATGTAATAAAAAAGGCACTTATATCAGAATTTTTGGCATTCAAAATATACATAAAACAGATCGTTTTCTTTGGCACTGCCACATCAAACACTACACTATAAATACAAAGGCCTACCCATTCACACTAAAATTATAAGGGGACTATCATCATGTACTGAATGATACACAATTTAGGACAGTCAGTCATAACAGAGAGCTCAGAAAATGGTCATGCAGGATGGAATCAGGAGTGGTTTGGTACTTTAAATCAGGGATAAAAATGCAGGAAATAGGCTCTTTAATTATTACTTCAATTCTTATTGTATGTAAATACTTGTAAACAAGCAGATATTCATAAACCTCTATTGTTGTTTAGTTCTCATGTTAGCTTTTTGTAAATTCTGTACATTTTATAGCTTCTCTTAATACATGTGTGTATTTTTGTACAGCTGTTTTTGTTACTGCTGTAACCTTGCATTTGTGAAATGAATAATGTTTCTAACTGTATTTTCAGTGCACATGTTTTATCTCAAATGAATAAGATCCATTTAATATCTGCAGGGCATTCCATCAAACTATGACACACCTAACACAAGCACTTAATACTTCCTCTCCAGCCCTGCATATAGTAGACACGTCTCATGCTTCCACGGTAAAGCTGTGGAATCAAAGGCTGATCAAGTTATTTGCAGTATTTCGACACTACCTGTGGTGCTCAGTGTGAGCGAGCCTGTTCCTTGCAGTAACTCTATACTCTGGGAATCCGAGGATGGCCTCGATGACGGCAGAGATGGCAAAACATGTTAGCCAAATATTAAAATCTAATTTAGCAATTAATGTAAATGAAACTATATACTAATGCAATAGGAGACGGATCACATACGTGCATAACCACACAACACACAGTCCTTCTCCCTTTCGTTCCTAGAATGCCTGCAAGCAGCACAAGTGTATATGCACACAGTGTATGTAATGCCGTAGGAGAAACATTTTCTAAAACTAATTATTTGAATTTTGCTGTAAGAAAAAAGAAACAATCATGTATGTATAGTACAGCTGGAACACCTAATGGCCATTAACTTCAGCATGTCATCACTTAGTTACAGAATATGTCTGAATTCAATACCTGATTGACATTATGGCCTGATGCTATGAAAAGCAGGTGAACTGTGCTTTGAGTTCTAGGCCTTCAGTTTGAAATAAATGTCAAAATAAATGTCAAAATAAATGTCAATAAAACTTGAGGAAAAAGAAATCAACTCTACGACAGTATGTATCGAGTAGTATGCTGAAGCTAAGACAACGGCAATCCCCTTTACCATTTTTTTGGTTGTTCTAGATTAAATGAGGACACCTGAAGCTTGTAGAAAACATTTCATGTTTAATGTCAAGAAACAGAGTAACATGCACCCACCAGCTGTACAGTCACTCTTCAGTAAAGAGGCGGGCATAGAGCTGCTGCTGCCGTTCCTAGCAACCAACTGAAACCTAGTTAGATTAGGGCTTGTATTCACAGTCAGTGATGTATCTAGGATTTCTGTATGGCCTAAATTGGTCCCACCTATTGAAAATCAAATTGTGATGGGATGATTCTACTGTTTCTATTTATGTTAATATGACCAGCTCCTGAAGTCCAAACCAATGAAAGAGTTATCCTGGCTGCATCTAGGGAAAAATCCAGCATGGACAGTTTTCTATTGGTCTTTCAAGAACTTACCACTGTTGTTTCCAACCAAAACTTGAAAATGAAATAAAGGTACTATAGTACTTGCAGAATTTAAATACAAAAAAAACATGATTATTCTATTAAATAGGAATGAATTAAAACTACACACATGTATTTTTACATCACAGTAATAATGCAGCCTTCTCTGAAGGCCCTGAGGCTTCCTCACTGATAAAAAGGACATTTGCATATTTTCCCTCTACACCAAATTAGACACAATTACAGCCAAGCCACTGCTGTGCATTAGAAAGATCAGATGACTTTTGACCCAGATCCTGAAAGGTCAGCTGACAAGCCTCTACGCAACAGGACGCCCTCTCAAACAGAATTCTGAACCCTGTTACCATGTGATGACCTATTTGTCGATGGAAAATTCTGAATAAGTTCTCAAATTCAGTTGTTGCTGATTGTTGGTTTGACTCCTGACTGAAACCTGAAACCTGGGGTAATATGTGAGTAATGCCTGGCTCAAACTACAGGATAACTGGGCCAACTTTGAGGCTGATTCGCTCAACCCATCAATCACAAAAGGTCTCCTGATATCAGGGTCATCTTAAACAATGATCTTGCCAGACTGTCCTGTGGTGTGGGGTGTCTATAATCCAATCTCTACTCGGTGTCTGGGCTTCCCTGAGTGTGAATCGCAAATATTAAACATGTTCAATATTTACGACTCCTTTAGTGTGGGGTGAACGCCAATTCTCTAGTGTGAAGCTCAATGTTCACATCATGCCTCAAGGACTGTTAACCACTGAGAGCTGAGATGACGGGAACTAGTGGACTACGCAAAAGGAGGATAAATTTGTTGACTTCTGGCAACAGCATAAAAGTCTATATAACATATGATGTAAAGCGTACCACAACAGAAGTGATAAAGAAAGGAGTTGCCATTTCATTTTTTGTTCCACTTGGCTTTTTCTGTGCAGAATGCACACACCACCAGCATAGTAACAGCCTTGCTGTCATCCACCATGTTTAAATCGAAAGTCATGTGAGAATCCTGTACTTTGGGTTTCACAAGAAACCCAAACAAGGTTTTTAGAATTGGAATAATTGGTCAGGACTCTTGTTTGTGTGCATGATTTGAATGTGTGTGTTGTTTCATTCAGGGCAGACTGTGTAATGTAGGGACTAACAACAGTCGAGGACAGAAAAAGATCAGTGGACAAATGTCAGTAAATGAGTGTCTCACATTTTCAAAATCGGTTAGTGTGGGCCAGACATAAGAAAATACACCAGCTTACCTCAGCACTAGCAAAAGAAAGTGAGCAGTCTTTGAATAACAAGCATATGAATTAGCCTTTGAAGTTCAACATAATGGCTGACAGCTCACCCTCATAACACCTGTACAAAAATTCAGACAGACACACACTGAATACGGGCCATAGAGGATTATGACTATGAATGTTTCGCTCTAGTTCTTGGCCATTCTTACATGGCTGATAATTACTTTCATATGAAGTATCTACTCAACTTTCCAACCCTAAATCCCATGGATATTTTTAGCACCAACAGTCCATACCGAAGTATGGAGAGAAGTCAAATTTCAGCATGTAGATAAGAACAAATAAGTCCTTTGCGCACTCACTGATGTGGAACAGTGTTGGAACAGTCATTATATTTCCTCTGTTTATGGACAGACGAGAGTTCAATTTAAACTTGGCCTGGCTCAGGCATTACATCAGCCATTTTGAGCGTGAGAAAGCAGATTCCAAAGAGCCGAGGGAGGCTAAAGTTTTCTCTTTTTCAGTGTTAGTATGGTCCCTGCTGTCATGGTGTCAAGAGAGGCCCTAATCCAAAGCCAACGGTTCAGCACCTCTCCGCCACAGAGCTCCAGACGCCAGCCATGGGAGAGAGGCAAGTCACGCTAGATCTTAAAAAGCACATCTCAAATATCGTAAAACAAAACTTTAACATTCCATAAAACTAGTTTAGTCCACACCCAAAAATGCTTTATAGTAGCGGACCCAAAATGATGGAAAATGCTTAAGAGACGTAGCATGGCAACCCGCAGATGGAGGAGTTAAGAGCACTGAACAGATCAAGCTTGAGAAGCTGAGGGAGATCTTCCTCAGAACTGATATTAATAATACTCCTCTGAGAGAATCTCACTTAGGGTTTGCTGTCCATCTCTACTGAAGTCTTAGCAAAGCTCCCAACCGTAGGAAACAAACTGTTGCATGAGAAAGTCTTGTAAATAATTACTTCTGGTTTTTATTGTGCTGTGTATTACCGCAGGCTTAGTGCAGATACACAAAATCCTTCTGTGTTGGTCTTATTGGATCTTAGTGCATCTTTCAGTACAGTCAACAACAAGATTCTTAACCAAATTCTTGAAAACTGAGGTAGGCTTTCAGGCATAGTTTTAGAATTATCACAATCATATTTAATGAACAGGCAGATTTTGGTGTCAGTAGAAAATAATTCATCAAAATAATTTAACATTTTCAGTGTGCTGCAAGGTTCGGTTTTAAGGCCTTTCGGCTTTTCTCCTATACTTCTTGGTAATGCTGTCAGGAAACGAGATCAATTTTCATATCTATGCTGATGACCCACAATTATACATTTCAATTTCTTCAGAAAATCTAGTCTCTTAGTCAGATACTTCTCAGTGGATGTCTCAAAATGTTCTACAATAAATTAAGAAAAAACTGAAAATTTGATTGTGAAGCAGGAAACAAGCTGCACCTTGCATTGTGTGAGCATTTGATGAACAGAAATACCCCCAAAAAAGTAAGGTACATGAACAGACGTTAATCTGAGAACAATTCTTTTTCCTAAAAATTTTTTGAGACTTCTTAAAAGAGCAACAAAATTGAGAAATATGGTACATTACTCTTCCAACATAACCCAGCAGAGCCAGATTGTCCCAGATGAAAGGTATCTCAGAATCACTAAGCAATACCCCAACTGGATATAAATTCAGCACGATGTTTGAGCCCCGCACTTCAGAATCAATCTTAGCTTCTTTAAGAAAACAAAATCAGAATCAAGGCTCCAACATCATTTAAATGGCAGCAGGTCATTTAGCTCTATTGTAAGTCTGAGGTATGCGTTTGTGTGGTTGAGCCGTGTTGTAACTTGTTTGGTTCTGACTCATTTGGAGCATTATGTGAGGCTCGCGGTTCTCGCTCATTCAATCACACTGATTGCTGATTTGCTCTTATGTGCTTGTTGATGTTTATGGTAGAAAACCACAGAAAACGACTCATACACCGATACCCATCCACAGACAATGCTCAGCTCCTGACCTGCATCATTGTGCTTTACACAGACGGAGTCTCTCTGGGTCCTGATGACTATGCGAGTGTGTGTTTATAGGGGCGGCGGATGTGTATGTCTGCTGCGTACAGAGAACTCACTCTTCTCCAGCGCTCTATACAGCTGAGCCATGATCATGTGATGCTGTAAGTATGTATGTGTGTGTGTCAGTCTGTGGTCATCACTTTCATAAGAAAACTTCAGAAGTAAACTTTATCTTGTTTTTTTTTATTTATATTATGCCTAAAAATGCCAGCATTTATATTTTGAACCTGTCATGATTAATGAATCAGTAACACCTTTGAAAAGTTACATTAACAGATGGAAAGTGAAAGAAAAAAAAACCATTTTCCTAATGACCAAATCCGAATGTTTCTGAACATAAAGACTGCCTATATTTCTAGGTGGATAACTGACATCCAGTCAGTATGAAAGCTGCACATTTTAAGTGGCAGTGAATAAAACCAGTACAGAGTGAACAAAGACAATTGGCAATAATGATAAAAATCCATAATGTACTAATTCAACAAACAACACAATGGATTAGGGCACGGCTGTACATTTGAGCAGGGACACTAGAAAAGGTTCAAGTGTTGTAGCATGAGACATTGTAGCACTCACAAAAAGTGCATAGTAACAGTTCTAAAAAGTGTTGATTACCACAAATAAAATAAAAAACATACATGTAGTTCATGAAATATTCAGGCAATTAATTTTCTCCAAAATAAGACTCTTCATAAGGGGGTGCAAATAGCACTAGTAGAAAGAAGAAATCCTAGCAAACAGCACCTTAAGATTGTAAATGTTTGAAGTTAAATGGCAATCCAAGAAATGAAAGGGTTTATTATGTAAAAATGAGGTTCAATCTTATTTAATATGTATTTTTCAGTTAGGGTCTTCTACAAAGAATATAGTACAACTGTTAAATCTGTTCTGTAATTTTGAAAAGAATGGACTACAACTACCATAATCACAAGAGGATAGCTTAGGTAATGTAATGTTTGATATGGCAGAGTATAAAGAACAATTTCTTTGAATTATATGACTGACTACGACTTCCATGAGTATTAGGACTTCACAAAATATCTGAATGGAGAAAATACATATTCACACATGTTCTTTTGCACATCTTTTGTTCTTTCTGCATTTGTACAGGATTCATTTCTCTACTTTTAGCATGTCCAAAAATAATCCCTGAAGTAGGGTTAAGTTATTTCTCATTTGTAATGCCTGTTGCAGTCCAAGTTTTCTTCTGTTTTGGAAAGCTTGCAAGCCTGCATACTCTTATCTGGTCTCGGAAATTAACATAATGGAGAATGTGCTTGCTATCTGCTTCAAATTAAATAGTTGTGAAAGGAGCTTTGCCAACAATGCTTATATGATATGAATGGATAAAAGGATAAAGGTGTAGTTTTTTCAAATTACTTTATTGTTATTTCAACATTTTAATGATCAAATTCATCAAATATAGTAAAATATTAATTGTAGCCCTACTCTCAAATAACTCTTAGTATTAGTACCATGTCCTGATTTACTAATGCAGCGTTATCACCGTTATCCACCTAGCTGTAAGTTCTTTGCTGTTGATTTGTTCTATGATGTTACTATTTTGGAATGTAAGGTTTTCTTATGACAGTGATGATATGCGTGTTGGATTGTCCACCTACAGTGATTTAGCGCTGATTCTTAGCTCTTGAAATAACATGGCCAACTATGACTACAGACATGATCCGCTCTAGAGGAGACAATGTTCTTAGACCAGCTTTGAGAGAGCTGGGAAACAGACAGAGGAAACTTGCTCAAATGAGGTAATGCAGCACAATAATTGAGAAAATGACGGCTCGTCCCATGGTAGGAGTGACCCCCCCGGACCCTTGGACCTCCCCCACAGCCCGGGGCCTGGGCCGGCCAAGCCTGCCTCTCTGATCTCCCTCTTTGCCCTGTTCAAACAAGAGCACCACGCTAATCCACTCAGACAACCCAGAAGAGCTACAGGCCACAGTGGACTCTCTCTCTCTCTCTCTCTCTCTCTCTTTCTCTCACACACACACACATATATAGCTGTATGCCAAAATTCAAACACAAAATAAATCACCACGTCCTCTAGAGGGAACAAACTGAAGTATGTCATTTTTCTTCAAATTATGTTGCAATATACATTTGCTGACTTTAACATATTGGACAACAAATAAAACATAAAATATGCCATAACTTTTGGACAGGCCATATTTCCATTGTGCATTAAAATGTGGAGAAGTCTGCTCTTTGTGTAAGATGTACTTATTTTCACTTATAAAATCAACAAAACATGGAATTTTGGAGTACCAAAACTTTTATAACCCCCATCCTCCCACACACATTTATATTTGAATATACCACCACTGCACACAAACATACATGTCCTTGCACACTAAAACAAACGCGCGCACGCACACACACACACACACACACACACACACACGTTTGCATGCACACATAGTTAGACTTACACAGCCACACACTGTATACGCTCTGATCACAAGCAGTAAAAATGTTTAAACATTGTAAGCTTTTCGTTCACTTTCATCACACACACACAGACTCACACCCTCTCACTTACACACACACACACATACACGCAATAATTCAGAGACACAAAGGGAAACAGGTCTAATCCTGACCTATGGCTCTGTACACAGACTTTCAGCAGCACATAACTTTAGCTCTGACCAAACATGCAGTGAGCCAGTCCAGCTGACTCCAGCACATTCCTCACAGTTTCCTCAGGACAAGCTGATAATTCACATGTAATTCACATATTGTTATTATTCATTTAATAATAATAATAATAATAATAATAATAATTATTATTATTATTATTAGTAGTAGTAGTAGTAGTAGAAGTAGTAGAAGCAGTAGAAGTGATAATAATAATCACATATGTAGCAATATACATGGCAAACCATAACTTTTATATCATACCATTTGTAAATTTTTAACTTAAGAACTTATTCCAAATTTGATTCCTACAACACTTCGCAACAAAAGCATGTTTATCACTATGTTTCGTTCCATTTCACAGCACTTAATAAACACTTAGGGAAGACACCAACTGATTCAGTATTGAAAGTGGAATTTTTTGACAATTCATCTGTTATGAAAGTCTTTAGCTCCAGAACCGGAGTCTTCATTGTCATATTTTGTCATATTTTTTTACTTTCAATTGGAGCCTGGATTGCAGATGGGTCAGGGTAGCACCCACTCCTCTGAGCATGAAGTCATGCTGTTGAAACACATATAGAATGTGGCTTGACATTGTCATGCTCAAATAAGCACAGAGGTCCCTGAAAAAGACATCATCTTGAAGGCATTGTATGGTTTTCCAAAAGCTGTATATATATTTCAGCCTTCACAGTTGAGCAAGTCACCCATGCCATGTATTTGTGGATGCAGCAATGAACAATGTTTATTGACAAATTATTCCTGAGCCCATGCTTTGATATACATCACAGTATGCCATTCAAGGGCCTTCAGTTGTGTTTTTCTGCTTTGTTCTTTATGCAGAGAGATTTTTCTGGATTCCCTAAATCTTTTTATCATGTTATGCACTGTAGAAGATGAAATATCTAAAATCCTTGTAACTGCTTGCTGTTCTTAAACTGTTGGATTATTTGCTGACATGGTGAGCCACAGCCCATCCTCACTCATAAAGAACTAGACTTTTCTTTGATGCTACTTTTATATCCAAGCATGATAGCTATGACCTGTTTAAGATATTTTTAGAATATTTCACAACATTAATAGTCCTCAATTACTCCTGTCCCAAATTTTGGGAAGGTATCGATATCAGAATGACAGTATATTTACAAAAAACATTGATGTTGATGAGGTAAAACATTAAATATCTTGTCTTTGTACTATTTTTATTTACTTACAGGTCAAAGTGAATATCACATACTCTCCCAAGTTTTTTGAAGTTGAGGCTTTCATGACTGAAAAGCAGTGTGACTTACATAAAATTAGAAGGTGAGAGAGTTTTTATCTTTAAGAATAAATATAAAAAAAGCATGATTATTAAAAACGATATGGCAAAGTAAATACAAATGTTCTTCAAATCAGCAGAATGTAATGTTATTTCAAAATTAGGAAAGGAATACATGAAAGCCTAAAAGGTCAAATATCAATGACAGTTCCGTATTTCGGCAAGGAAAACAGTCCGGATCAGAAACACAAGCAGACACACCCAGAGAGAGAGGACATACTGCCTGACAAAAGTTCAGGGATCTTGTCTTCTTTGAAATTTTAGTCTTCTTGCTGTTACTTTTCAAGTAAGACAAAATACGTGATGTTTTGTTAACATAAAATGGTCCGTTTATTCTTGACATGAAGTGAAGGCTGTGTCTAAGAAGTATTATTTTCACTTTTATTTAAAGCACATATTGAGCATGTTAAAATGTGCAGGACAGGACATTATTCTCAATGTAGGACTGTCACAAATACTATGGGATATGTGCGTCTTTATTTTTTTGCAGTATTGCTTTAACAGAAACTACAAAGAAATCATGCTCATTTGTATTTAAACATTTTGAAAACCTCCAACGTTTGCTGGGCAGTGCCTAACCATCCCAGTAATCATTCACTCACACACATTAAAAGTGATGTGTCAACCAGCTGTTGTATTGTGAAGAGACCTTATGCCTTTTGCTTTGTCTATAGCACACATCTGTGAAGGTACCTGCATCCCCCATTACTGCGTTCCTCCAGAAGGAACCTTCCGACACAGCCTTGTGTGCAGGTATGTGTGGCTGTTTGTGAGCTTTGTGATAATGTCAGTACATGATTAGGCATATTATTGACTAAGGCTGTCATGATTATGCAATCAAATTCAAATACTTCATTAAAAAAACACTTTAAGGGGGAATTCGTTTGATTTATCCAAAAGTTGGTATTGTCAAACCATAAAGATGTAAAGAAAGTTGTTGCAGTAGTTTGATATATTCTAGAGAAATGTGCTGAATTAGAATAGTTCACAACAGTTATGACAGGAATCACACATCCAAAGTGTTCTAAAATCTACCTCTCAGAAAGCTGTTACTCAAAATACTGAAAATAATACAAGGTGATGTCTGAGACACTGATTTTCAAAAGTTTTGGCCTAAAATTCTTTTTTTAAAGCCTTCATGACATAGACGTACAAGCATAGTGTTAGACACTTTTAGGTTTACTGCTTGTTTTAGATAGCAAGCAAAATAGATTTTAGACAGTGCAACGCCTGGTTCCTATCACCACCACTGTAAAGAAATCTAATTGGGGCAGTCTCTCTATATGACATACTATTTCACATCTAACTATTCTGAGCGAGTTTGTTTACATCTCAATGACTGAATTACATAGACATTTTAGAATGCCTTTGTAAAGTTCAGCACTCATTAATTGTCTTTTTAAAGGTTTCATCCAGTACAGTATGTTGGAATCTTTGAACGGCTATTTCATGAGTGACAGTTTTGTCCATTTAAATTGTTTGACTTTTATAGACACCCAGATAACTTGATTAACTGTCAAAATATTTGTATGTACAGAATCACACTCTCCTAGTCATAACTTACCTGGTTGATGTGCTTAAGTTTGTCAATGATCTGGCTGATGACAGGCTCTGGGGGCTTTTGTTTGGTCTCTGAAGCATGAGGGTGGGCCCTCCGCAGTCCTGGACCAGGAAACCTGTTCAAACACATCAAAGACATCAAGCCATGCACACACTTATACATCATAGAACCCAGTTCTACACACATTCAAGAAAATGTAAGCAAAGTCTGCTTTAAAGTCTGACTGTGGCCTGCATGTAAGTTATGAGTTGTAAACAGGGACTATATTGCCACCTAGAGTTGAAACAAATATGGCCTCAGGAATCTTATAAACTGATACGAGCCGAAGAAATGTTATGATTCAATAACGTCCCCAGTAATACTGCACAGTCAAAATCTCCAGTTCATAAATATGCTGAAACACATGACAGCGCTTCAGCATGAATAAATAAAGTAATGAAACACAGAAACACTCTGGATTAGAAAGGAAATTAGACTTCTTTACTTTCCCAGATGATCTCTGTTTTCTGAAGTGATTTCTAGATCAGGCACATCAAACCACCACACAGGCAGAGCACTAGGGATAATGACTCTAAATGCCTTCCTTCCAACATGTCTATCTAGACATAAAAGCAGTCAAACTGGGTCAGATATATACAGGAATATCTTAACGTCTCTGGAAATCAGTTACATATGATACGCTCACGGTCTCCGACTCGAGGTGTGTGTGTGTGTGTGTGTGTGTGTGTGTGTGTGTGTGTGTGTGTGTATTTAAGACATGCACCAGGCTTTCCTCTCTCCCACAGGACCAATTGCGCTCATGTTCCAGTAGATTACTCCCTATTAAAATGTAATTAGTGCTGATGTGCAGAGGCACGGTAGGACAAGCACTGAGGGAGGCAGAAGCAGTGAGAGTGACACTGCCACACAAACCAAACACACACATGCACATGGTAAAGGACTATGCAAAAAACAGACCTTCTAATTTATTAAGTCTCCAGTTAAAACCACCTTCAAGCACAAGTGATATTTCAGGAGATATTTCTGAAGATAAGATAATACATTTGCATAAGCAAGGGGAAAGTCAAGTTTCCAAAACTGGAGTTTAACTCTCTGGGGTCTCAGGGCATTCTCAACATTTGCATATCTTTTCAAAGTCACCTTTAAAAGCACTTACATTTAACATGATACCCATATGTTTCATATCAAAATGCTCTGTTATCTTGGTCCCTACTTTCCAAGACTGCTGCAGTAACTTCAGTGGCTGTAAACTTTTTGAATGCCGTTTCATAATATGTGTCTCCAAAGTCAACTGAATAAAGCATGAAGGGTTTCCAGTGTGATGTATCAGTCTTTAATGATTTCCTGAGTGTCCATTGGTGAGTTTCACACACAATGTAGATGGACAAATGAATCTACCAATTATATAGGGTGAGAGGCAGACAATCTCAACCCCTCTTCATAGCCACATAAATCCAGATGTGGATTACATATGATCTTGTGATGCAATGGAATGGAAAGTGTGGCACTACAGATCCGGGAAATATTTGAACCGCATTTCTGTGGTGCATTATCACAAAGATAAAGAAACACATAAACAACAAATTTGATGCGCAGGTGAGTTTGTGTATCTCAGAGGGTTAAAATATTATGAAAAGCTCATGTCCTACATTTTCAATTTGAATATTTTCCTTGGGATCCACTTATAATGTCAGGGTGGTTTTATGTATCAAATGTAGTCATAATTATTTTTTTCCAACCTCTTTATCCTATCGATTTAAACATGCTGTTTTTGTTACTGAGCCTTCATAATGCATTTAAGATAGATGAGATCATTTCTGATTGGCTGTCCTGTATACATTCAAAAAGAAAAAAGTATAACACTCCCTAAAATGTCAATTCTATGTTCATAGAATGGGTGGAGCTAAACTGCTGCACGCTGAATAGGTGGATTTATACATAAGTATTAATTCATCTTATGTGAAACAGTGAGTTCAAAGCTGGCCTTTTTGCAGCTTAGTTTCCACATATGGACTGTATGGACTGCATAGTAAATGGTACATTTTGAATTTTGGATTTCACTTCAAAACCTTTTTTTCCAATAAAAAAGTGGAACTCTAACTAACAACAGTGCAAGACCTGGTAAACCACCAAAACCATCAAAGTACTTCAAGCTTTCATCTTTGAGAGAGAGGAGAAAATCAAGCTCAACAGCTGCATCAGATCAAGATTCTTTCCTTCTTCCACTGTGAAAAGACATGTCAACACTATGAGCCTGAAAGGATGTGTAGCTGTCAAGATGCCATTACTGACATGAGGAAACAAAAAAAGGAACATTTGCAAATAATCTGCATAATAGACAGAGTTCAGATATCAACATCACTGAATATTTTTGTCTACTCTGCTGTTTCAAATGTAGATGATAAAAACTCATCTTCATTTCTGAGAAAGCAAAGTCAAAAGAGTGTTGATGGAGTGACAGAAAGTTGAAATTGAACCATTCTGTAGTGTTTGAGCTGTAGAACTGTAGCCTCCTGGGCTAAGCAAAAGAGGATAAATGTTTAAGCTAACTGATGCTCAAATAACAGGTATTTAGAAGACAGAGACTCAGAGAGCACAATATCAGGTGCCTGATGTTTTGGAACACAATAAGGTGAACAACCGAAAATGAGCGACAGCCAGAATCAAACATGTTCTGTAGCAACAAGCAATCAAATATTTAGCAATTAGCCTGTTATCCTCTGCTGAGCCACTCTTTTGTGTAGTTTTCTTTAGTATTTCCCGGTTCTGACTTAGCAGCACTGCAGATGGAAACAGAACCCATAAATGTCTGCACCAGCACAGAACAGCAATGGTATGACGCTGAGAACCATTTGGCTCTACAGTGGAAAAGAGGTACTTGACATCAGATAACAGCTTTAATCCCTTAGAAGATATTGTAATATGCTGTTTATCTGCCCACGTAAATAATCAAGTATCTGCTCAAAATCAGACAATGATTGTTTTTAACTGTTTTATTAGTATGAATGTAAAGTTTCTTATTAACAAATGTGACTATGGCAGAACCCATTAGCTGTGATCATAAGCCACAGACAAGAAACATTAATCAGCATCAAACTAAGTAATATAGATCAATAAGATTAAACACATGTACAGAAGTTAATAAGTTGAAAATAGAGCTGATCAGGGAGCGAGGCAGAAATATGAGATCATAGTCCATTCTTGGCAATGACATAACCCTGAACACTTCCCATTGAGTCATCTTTCATTGCCTCATTGCTTCTTTGCCCTGCTTCTTCATT
This sequence comes from Pygocentrus nattereri, assembly GCF_015220715.1. Lineage (NCBI taxonomy): Eukaryota > Metazoa > Chordata > Actinopteri > Characiformes > Serrasalmidae > Pygocentrus > Pygocentrus nattereri. The sequence goes on from NC_051218.1 coordinate 19,457,909, forward strand.
AAGCCAAATTACATTCCCATGCTTATTTTTTCTCCTTATTAGTCCTGATGGAAGCCCACCTTCCGTTCTTAATTATCACATTAATAATACAGGCACATACTCTATTAGAAAAGGAGGTGATGTGAAAATTTAGGCAGAAGAGATGAGACAAACCTGCAGTGTGCTCACTGAGGCAGAGGTACCTAATTGTAGTTCTCAGACTGAATCAGTAAACTATGCAAAACAAAGTTTAAAAAAAAAAAAAATTTTGTATAACTGTCCGGCAGACCAGCCACCAAGAGTGTCTGTCTCTTACTGTATCACTGACTTACCATGTTTCTGACTGATTGTTGCCTGAGACAGAATCTGCATTCCAAAAGCTAGGTCACTGCTGATAATGTTGGGTTGTTGCTAGCCCTGCCCTATGAAGGCCTCTCGTTTGTATTATTGGGGTGAAAATGGACCAGAATGCCCCAGAACCCCATTCATAAGTTCAAGCTTAGATCCCAAAAACCTAGGCGACTATTTTCATAGGGAAAACATATATAGGAATGAGACCACAATAAGTTTCCACAATAAGAACTCCCTAAAGTCCTGTTTGAACAGACTATTTACAAACTGTCTTACCATTATTATTATTATTATCAGTAGTATTTTTGTCTGAAGTAACAATAATACTGAAGTTAATCATTTAGCTGATGGCAGTCCTGCAAAACTACACTTGCCTAGTCTTGTTTGTCTGATTTTTTTTAAATTAAAGCACTTAAAATTCTGGTATATGTGTCCTCTAATAATACACAAAATCCAGCACAAGTGCAAGACAATTTTGGAAAAGCAGCAACTTATATTTCACAAAGGTTTAAGAAATTCCTGTAACTACATCTGAAATGACTTCACTTCTCCATTCTCACTGATTTATATATAGCCACCTATTCAGCCTGTAGCAGTTTATCTCTGCCCATTCAGACTAAAGGAGTGTTTTATCCTGGACTGCATTTTGAATGAGGCACAATACATAGCAGCCAATCAGAACAAAGTTAATTTGCATATATTAATCTTAAAGGCATAGTAAACAGTGTTTAATTCTAAGGGGTAGAGAAAAGTTGAAAATAGTCATGTAAAAATGAATTAGGGCAGTTTTTGGTACATGTAGTAATGTAGGATATGTAGTGGTGTAGGATTTGGTTTTTCCATCTTGTGTGACTGAATGGGGCTTTGCATGTTCTCGTGTATGTGTGGGTTTCTTCCAGGTTCTCCGGTTTCCTCCCAAAGTCAGGCTGATTGGACATGACAATGAACATTTCCCCTGGGTGTGAGTGTGTGAGTGACTGTCTGTGTCTGTCTGTCTGTCTGCCCTGCGATGGACTGGCGACCTGTCCAGGGTGTATCCTGCCTTCCACCCGATGACCGCTGGGGATAGGCTCCAGCACCCCCGCGCAACCCTGACGGAGAAGCGGCTTCGAAAAAGGATGGAATCTAGATAAGTTCTAGATATTACCAGGTAAGTGTGAAATACAAACTCCAAAGTTCTAGATTATTATTTTGGCCACCATGATGGTAAGTTCTAAGATAGTTTACCTAAATTACACTGAAATGCCAAACAGGTTCTAGATATTAACGTAGCAACTTTTTGTACGCACTTTGCACCTAACCAACCTGGTTAATATCTAGGACTCAGGGGGCTGTAAGTGCGTTTCCAGTTAAACAACTGGGTTAACAGCTATAACAGGTTACATGTTTTCTTTACAGTCTTTAGCTATTTTTGATAACCCAATTGTTATGTTAATTGGAGAGGACTGTGCTGTTGTTTATATATGTTGTTTTTTTTAGATGATCAGCCTCTCTATCAGCAGTAGGAACCCTGGCCATGCAGGAGCCCAATCAACCACAGTGTAGTGAGACTTAAAGAATGTCAGGTGATGCAAATGTGTACATAGTTTGATGCACTAAATGATTCAGGTAGAATCCAATGTCATGTTTGTAGTGTTTTTACATTACAAGTTTTCTTTTTCCACCTGCCATAGTGAAAGTAGAGGCTACTTAATTGTCTATTATTAATCAGTAATGATGTTCAGGAAACACCAGACCTTTTTCTAACAGCCTTTCCTCCCTATAGTGGAGGGAAGTTTACATCTCTCATGTACTCATCTCTATTTTTAACATGAGTTACAGATCAGAAAAATAATAAAGGACAAACCAATAAGATTTGAATGCTTATTATTCACTGCCCTGCAATGGACTACCGACCTGCTTCTGTGTATCTCCTGCCTTCTGCCCAGTGACCACTACAATAGGCTCCAGTGCCCTCCCGTGACCCAGAAGGATAAGCAGCTTAGAAAACGCGTGCTTGTGTGTGTACTTATTATATATAAAAATATGAATAGAAATGTATATTTTAAAAACACTGGTTGAACTGTGCTCTTGGGAGTGATGGAATACCATACTATACCTTTGGGATGAGTTGAAGTGCTGTTTGTGATGCAGAGTCACACTAATACCATGCAGGCTAAATGCAATCAATCTCACAGCAATGTTCCAACATCTTTTGTAAGGCATTCCCAGCAGAGCAGACTGTGATTACAACACAGACAGGGAAACTCCCTATTAATACATTAATTTTTAGAAGAAATGCTGGATGAGCAGGTGTCAACAAGCTGCTTGATATGTAGGGAGTTAATATCTATATAAGTTATGGATATACAGGGTACAAACTCTTGAATAACTTTTACATCTTTTAAATACAGGATGTGGTTCACAAACCTTTTTTAGTTTTGTTTCTGTATCTTACCTGCAGTCATTAAGCTATCATGTTTTCAGCCTTAAAAATAGCTACTACACATTCAACACAGCTTGAAACATTTAATTTTTTTATTTAAAAACTAAACTCATTGTAAATCCAAATTGGAGCAAATTATTGTTTTCAAAATAGTTTTACTGTGGGACCACAGTTTGTTAATTCAGTAGAGTGGTCCATAAGCAGCATATGCTAGTTGTGATATGGCCCGTTTCTCCCTCTCCTATTTCTTGTCCTAATTACCTCCAGAGGGTTTGAGTGGCCTCTGCCACTGCTCTGACTGTCCCCTGAGGCTAACGGCTTATCAGGCTGCTGTGACTGGGCTGGTGTCTGCTCCATACCTCCACACTGAGAATATAGAACACCTGAATGAGCAGCTCAACCAAATAATGCTGACACATACAAACAAACAGTCAAGCACAATAGTGTCATACAGACTGTGCTGGACTGCCAGGTATATCAGAATGAGGACACATTCAAGGACCCAATGAGGATGCATACAAATGTAGACAAATACACTCCAGGCAAAGCTTTAAAGTTGTTACTAATGACAGAAGACACTGAATCCCTAGCTACATGGAACAAACATACACATAACAACAGCAGGATCCTCATGGCCTGTCCATGCAATGTGCAAATATTAAGATGAGATGAGATCCTGTTCTACTTAAAGCTTATATAATAATGCACTGATGCTGGAATGGCCTGCATTACCCTGGCTCAGATTGAAAGCAGGACAAAGTTATGGTACAACGAGGCACAGGGACACGGGGCAAAGTGAAATATAGCAAACTTCAAATTGGGTTCCACGGTGTGCGTGGAGAGCCAGGCAGAGGCGTGAACGCGATCGAAGGAGCAATTAAGCGAGTGGAGGGAAGCAACAGCGCCACTGACATTAATAACCCTTCACGCAGCCCAAGCCCAGATTTACGCCCCGACGCCTGTCAGGTGTGGGCTGGAGTGTGCCGAGCTCATCACTTCTCAACAAACACAACCTTCAGCTCACCTAGCTACACTCTCTCTGCCTCAGGCAAGCATGCCACAGCTTCATTCAGCTGCTTCTAATATAAACACTACCTCAGTACTGGATTACAAACATATCTATATAATCTCTTTCTTCAGGACTTTATGGCATGGCAAATATTCTTGGCAGCAATGTGGTAGGATAAATATATAACATTCTGCCCTACTTAACAAATAGTATTTCAACTTGAGACCAGGGATGGATACTGGGCAGAAGCCCAGAGGCCCCTAGGGGGACCACTAGGGGGCCCTAGACCTCCAGATTTTCTTGATTTATAATAGATTGGTCATTTTGCTAGTTTATTGCTAATAAAGATTTTTTGCCATGCGTCTTGCACATAGTGAAAATACATGCTGAAATCAAAAGGGGGAAGATCCAGTACTTAACCATACATCAAATGGGAGGTACTTACATTTGGGTTTCTTTGGGAAAAATACATTTAACCCATTAAAATCCTGAGGGATTCCTTATTACTGAGGGCTGTTATTCAGTAACAATGCAGACCTCAATGTAAACTGGCTAAGTTATTCTTAAGTTATAGAATTGTGCAATAAAACTTTAGGCCCTGGCCATTTAATGAATTTTTGAGTTTAATGAATGTATATATATATATATATATATATATATATATATGAACATTCAGTATGAGATTGTTATATTGGTTGAATTTCTTACACTTTTTAGATACCTACATGTCAGGGGCTGCTGTAAGTAAGTCCGTCCATGTTTAAGAGAGTTGACACAAACTGGTTTGAAAGGCATTTTATTTTAGATGCCGGGTCAGCACAACCTCTACCCACACTTTTTGACTCTTTACTAGATCACAATACTCTATCCACTGAGAATATTACAGCATACTAGGAGCAAGAATTAGGGATACAGATTCATTTCTCATTCTGGGAGGATACACTAGAGGGTATACACATGTGCTCAGCAAATTTAAGGCACCATCTAATATAGTTTAAATTGTTGTATAGGCTACACCATGCAATATCTAAGCTGCACAAAATCTTACCCCAGCTGTCTCCCACACATGACAAATGTCAAGCTGAGGTGGCAATACTTTTTGATAGCTACATCCTCTGAACCAAATGAACACAATTTTGGGTGGATGTTTGCAAGACTTTCTCAGAAATCTTGGCTAAAGTACTGCACCATGACTGTTGATAGTGCTTGGAAGAGCTGTCCAATCTTAAGAGATCCCAGTAATAATTGCTATCTGATATGATTATCATAGCAAAAAAACTTATGCTAAGATCCTGGACGACAAATTCCCCATCTGTAAACGTGTGGCTTAATGAAATAACTGGCTCTTAGACTTTAAGAAAAGTTGCTAAACATTAAATTAACAGATGGCATTGCCCTGTATCACGACTGTGAATTGACTTAGGTGGAGGTCCCTTGGCAGGGAGGGGGTTTGCAAGGGGCTGTCTCCATGTGAGCTTTTTGCTTCTTACAAAAAACTATTTATAATGTTGTTATGATCATGTGTTGTTTGGTAGGTTTTGAAAAATGGTAAAAAGAAGAAATACCTTATATCTTATATTACCTTAGAAATACTGTAATCTGTTTATCATAACCCCCTTAACAAACAAATTATAAAACAGATAAAAAATATACAATATCTTGCTGATATACATACAACAACTTCATTTCACTAGGACTCAAAAATGGCCTTCAAATCTACCTTTAATTTAACTCTGGACAGTTTTTAGCAACCTCAGAATGAACGGTTATCGAGGGCAGCAGCTTCGCTGGAATGAAAATATAGCTCAGTCCTCACTTCCCACAGCTGAGTTCCCACACTATGGAGTTGTTCTCAGGTAATAATACATGCAGCTAGTATTCCATGTGCTTATTTCTAAAAATAACAAAAAAATGTGGACAAAAAAATAAACAACCAGAAACATGAACTCATGCTGCCATGGCATAAGTGCCCAACATTGCAGTCGGTGTGAAACTCACACACTTGTGAGCAGGGGCCCTGAGGAGGTTCGTGCCCAGGTGGCCCAGGATTTATTAATCCATCCCTGCATGAGTCATGGTGAATACGCAATGCATGAATGTATGCACCATATCGCTGCTGTTGGGAGAAAACCTGATATGTCCAAAATGGTAACTTTACAGGAGAAGGAAAACACCTACTGTAGTTTTAATGGAAGTCAATGGAACCAGACGTCTTTCCAAGTCATTTTGGGCCGATTCTTTTGGTCCATTCATCATGAAATTTACATACAATGTAAAGAACAACAGGTCGTTTGAAATTGAAACTGAACAATGACAAAAATGGAGATACGAGGTTCTCTTCCGACAGCAGCGATACGTTAATATGCCTTGAAGAAATGAACGTAAAACCAAGCTGGGATGAAAACTTTATTGATCATAACATCGCTCTTGTTTACTCACTTGTCTGTCATCTCTTGCCCATTCCAGCAGAGGGAGCTGTTGAGTGCTGCTGGTTCTCGGTTGCACAGAGCCTCTCCAAGCCCACCGTAAAAAAGACTGAAGCTCTTCAGACTCTGGATAAACTCTCTGAAAATAATAAAATAAGACATACAGAAAAGTCAAAAACGCTGTCTGGAGTGATGGTGTAATATATATATATATATATATATATATATATATATATATAAGCAAAATTATCAAAACCCATGCAAATTAGCAAAATGCCAGGAGAGAAAAGGAAGAAAGTAAAAGCAGAGAATAAAAAAGGCAAACAACTGAGCAAAGGAGCTCAAGAGGAGGGAAAAGCCTGTGAAATCAGATCAACTCTGTTTCATCTCATTTCCTTTCAGAGTAAGTTGATTTGTGGTGTTTTGATGGCTAATTGACATTGAGGCTCAGACTGCACAGCCTGCTGCGCCAGCCCAGCCTCACTCATCTGTTCATCAGCAAGAGGGAGATTGGAAACACACAGGATGGAGGGGTGCAGCAGGCGGCTCAATGTCACTGTCATGGCAGGAGACAAAGCCAGTGTTAATGAGTCCCTCTCTGTCACCATTGACCCATACATAAACACGCGCACACACACACACACACACACACACACACACACACACACACACACACACACACACAGTGTGTGCACACATACAGAAACTGACATAAAACATTAGGGATTCACTGAATATGAATTTCTAAGGCCACCAACTCCAATTCAGATTTCAAGCGTGACTGATGGACAATTTTTGGCTGATTTTTATTTGCCTTCTAAAAATACCCAAAGTTCCCACTGTATGAGCTAAATGAACACAAGGAACACATTATCACATTTTCAGTACTTTCTATTAGCCAAGGTCTGAGTAAAAATTATCCTATTTTCTCTTTAATAGGTCAGACTGGCCTTTTTAACTTGAATGAAAAATGAGCTGCCTATTTAAGTAACACAAATCAAATAACTTCCTTGCTTTTTTAATCAAAAGTAAGAGGGAATCAGCTATTTAACAAAATGAGCCATGTATGATTATGCAATAGTATTTTGGTACAGGTGTAGCAGCAGCATTCAAATATAGCACTGGTGCTTATCTGGCTCACATTATTTATGCCACAACATTGCAACACAGATCAGACCAAATCGAAATAATAAACTGCTGATTGCATGTTTGGAACAAAAAGTTTATGCATCCGTAATATATACACTCACACATGTATGGGTACATACATATGGAAACTGACATACCCACACACTCAAACACTACATATTCATAAATCACAGATAATCTTTCAGTTATTTCATTTCAAAACATCATACAAAAAAAGTTATTAATTTTTAGGTATTAAAGAATATCAGGAAACATTTTAACGATACTTCACAAAAACCTCCAACACGGGTATAATTTAAAATCTATCAGTGTTTAATTTGACCACTCTACTCTGCACTCTGCTGCCACTTTGAGGAGTCACTTTAATTTCATTCCCCTTCAGAGAGACACCAACACTCACACAAGCAAACACCCAAACACACCTCAGCTGCCCTTTCTTTCTCATGAGCATCCAAATAGGTTAAAACTATATAACTCTATGGCTCTAAAGGATGTATAGCTGAAAAGAAGCCACTGCTGGGAAAAGCAAAGAGACCATAAGAAGACAATTTGCTCTAGAACAAGCAAACTGGACAGATGAGTTGAGATCTTTGGAAAGGACAGAAGGCACTATGTATGCCAGTGAACCAATGAAAGACCATGAACCATGTCTAAAACCACCAGTAAAGCATGCTGGAGGATCAGTGTAAGCTTGGTTATATATAACAGCATCCAGAATTGGTGATTTGTTTTTTGATTGAAGACATAATTAATACTGAAAAGTACAAACAAATCTCAATACTTCATGCAACACACTTTAGACAATGTTTGATTGGGGTGAAATTCAATCTAAAGCAAGATAATGTCCCTAAGCACAGGAGATGAGGAGATGCTGGTGTTTTTAACAGTGGACTGACCACCTCAGAGCTCAGTCCTCAACATCACTGAATGTGTTTGGGAATACTTAGAGCATAAAAATAAATACATGAAATGGTGGCCACCATACTTTTTCCTATCTTTACTGCGCTTTTAAAACAACCACATCTTCGGCAAAATATTGTTCTGCTCTAACTGTAATCTTACGAACTAAAATAAATAATACCTTTAATCTATTTACATCTTTCTTATGAATGCTGCATTCTTGTGCAAAAGAAATATCCATATGAATACCATAAAAATGTCTTTGCAACATCAGAATGTTCATGTTTTCCTTGTGGTTATTTGGCCCCCACAACCAGAGAAGTAATAACACAATCACACATACACAAACACTCCCACCCACACCCACTCAGCTGGTCTAGTCCGGGGAGCATCACTCATGCCATCATTAAGTGGACAGCCCTGTGTGAGCTGAAAGCAAGCCCTATGGAAAGGTCAATGAAGGTTAAGGGCAGAAGCAGAGGACAGGGCTGACAGTAAAGCTGGTTAGAGAGCGCCGAGAGTTTCTGGAGTGCTGCACTGGAGAGTCATCTATTACAGCATGACAGTCAGCTCTCAAGGCTGCCCTCCTAACAGACAGCAGCAGATTGTTTGAGTTGTACAAATGGCACAAATGCACTGTGAGTGGGTCCAATCATTATTCAGTCATTAGATGCTATATTGACTTACTGTCATTTTTCCCTCCACAAGTGGAGTAGAACATGGCTGGGGAACAAAAGAGGGCTCCACCAGCATAAACTGTAGCAGCATTATGTATACTTGAAGCATTTGTATCTGAAGTAGCCAAGCGTTGAGAATTGTAGTGTGTGTGAAATCCTTCTGGACAGGTAATCTGATTTTTGAAGGGTACAGCAAAAGTCAGAGATCTTGTTTCAGTAATTTAATTTCCAGCCAACATGGCCATTAAATACAAGTTATTTATTCATCAGTGTCAGAAAAAAGCAGAAAATGTATTTAACAGACAATTATCCAGAAGCCTCAACAACTATCACAACTATCAACAAATGTCACATTTACTGTACTGAGAGTGTCTATCCTTTGCCTGTAATATCTTCTTTTTTGTCCAATCTTTTTCTCAATAACGGCTTCTTAACAGCTACACATCCTTTCAGACTGTGAAATTGTCTTGTGAATAGTGCTGAATTGTCTTCTCCTAGTGGAAGAACAGCCAGAAACACGTGGATTTTTTTCAGATCTGAAGCAAAAGTGGAACTTAATATTCTCTCAAAGATGAAAGCTTTAAGTACTGTTAGTTTCTGTGTATCTTTAAAAAAAATGTCAGCTTCACTTATTTTCTCCTTGCTTATGAAAGCTGATTATCTACCTGCCTGAGAAACATCTTCTAAAAAATGAATGACTTGTTTTCAATGGTCATTTTGCCTGGAAATGAATAAATAAAGGGCAGACTTGGACTTTTGCACAGCACTGTACATCAAGGCAGGGACTTTATGCCTAAGACACTTACAAACATAAGACCCTTTCTACGTATGGTCTGAACTCTGACCGTGTTAAGTGATGTGAAGACTGTGATGTGATGTGAAGTTTACAGTTTACAGTGTTAACACATTTTCATGATTTTCCGCCAACTGTTATCTATAGATTTAATGATGATTTGCTATAAACTGGCATTGAAAAAAATTATCTTGCTTTTTTTGTTGAGAGGTTTTTAAAATTACTTTTTTTCTGCCAGACTAAATTGGGTGTAGATTAGCCAAAGTACCAGTCAGAGTTATCAGTATGTATGCACCAACTACTCACTTTCCTCTCCCTCACATGAAGTGATTCCTCTCCTGCTGCCCTCAGTCCCAGCCAAAACTCGCAGCTAGAAGTTTATTTAAGCCTATTTGAAATTTTTAACAGTGCTTATTACTACTCCGTTGCTTGTAATGTAGCTAGATGCTGCTTCCTAAGTGTATTAGCCACCTGTTGCAGGATCCTACAATAAGATTATTTATCATTTACGAAAGAGAAGATAAATAACTAGCGGGCCATTTTAACCGTAGCAATAAAATGATACAATAGCTTAGTAACATGTTAGCTACCCCATCTGTGGTGTTTGAGACTGTAGCATTTAGCTAATCTAAAGAGAGCTTAGTTAGCAGGCCAAATGTACCAAACATCATAATACAGGCTTGGTCCCAGCTAACTGATGCTAAACTGACACCTGATTTGCCCCTCTTTCTATCAGTGACATCTACTGGTGAGCTCTCACACCACCAATCTGTGAGCTCTTGTAAAATATTGTGGCACCACGCTTAGTTGGACGGCATTTATTTCTTAAAACTGTAAGTAAAGATTTTCAGTTGCATTTTCAAGTATTAATATTTTCATTATGTTATGTGAATGCTGGAGAAGTTTGGGTAAGTACTGTGTTTGGGAGTATTAGCTACCATCATCCAGGTTGGGGTCCTGACTCTTAACCCCCAGAATTATGTTGCAGGATGCAGACATGCTAGATGGTTAAGGAGTATATCTCCTCTCTCTGGAAGTTAAAGCGATTTCCCTCTCTTCAGTTCCGGCTGCTGAGGCCGTTCTAAACACAGCTGTTATGGACATGAACTCGAGTTGCCTATGTCTTATCAGTTCTTCAACTTCTTCAGAAGTGACAGTACAAGTAGTGAAACATTACTGCTGATGTTACTGTAATTTGGCACAACCTTACAACCTGCTTGGGGAGGCACTTGGTGCTGATATAGAAGAAATGGTGGTGCTTACTGATGAGCATTGGTAGCAGTGGCCCGTGATATCTTGGCTTTGGATGTGTTCCTAAAGGTGGTAAGGCCAGTAAGACTTCAGTCGTGGCTGGCCATGCCAATTTGACTGGAGGAGGCTTTACAGTGGGCAGAAGAAATGGAGGCAATATTGTGAGAGTTTGCTAGTTGCAGCCAGGTTAGTACAGCGGTGGGCAGACAGTAGCGACAACAAGGAAGAAGAGGCCATCAGGTCAGTTTCCAGGGCAGCTGGAGCACTTGAAGGCCTATAGTCATGCCTTGGTAAAACAGCAGCAGGCAGGAGTCGAAGAGGGTACAGCCGCCGTGGCTTCTCCCACTACCAGACAACTCAGGTGACTGGAGCATACCCAACAGGACACCTCAGTCATGTGCTGTCAGCTCTGGGGATCGAACCGACAACCTTCCGGTCATGAGGCTGGTTCCCTAACCTCCAGCCCATGACTGCCCCAGTTCTGCTATGCAAGTGGTCCTGGTAGCCAACAAAAGTGAGACTACAAACAATAAAAGGTGCAAACTGCCCACATGGATGGTAAGCAATGTGTGACACTCAAGACTGAGTGTAGACGTTGCCCCACCATATAGCTGAGGTGGGTGATGTTTGCATTATGGGGTTTGATTTCGTAGCAGCCCTGATTACGTCAAAATAACTACTGGGCCCTGGGCTGTTGGTGGACAGGTTCCATTTGATATGGTCACGTCAACGCTGATGACAGGGCAGATACATAGGTATGGAAAACTTTCCACTAGTAAGCAGAGGATGGAAGCGGTCCATCAATTGGCAATTAGCACCTGGTCCAGATGAGGTTCTGGCAAAAGTCAAACTATGTCCTGTGGGTCAAGGGCATGGAGTTTAGCCAGGGGAGAAAGCCTGGGTGATTATTCCACACTCCCAAGTTGGACAGTGAATGGATAAGTCAATTCATCAAGGTGGAAAGCTCCCAAACATGGTGTATCGGGTGTGCACCATAACCCAGTGTTACATAGTGTTGAACCAGGACCATCTGGCTGTGTATCTGGAGGATCAGGATGAGCTCCCTAATCCTCAGAGCCCTCTAAATTGATGCCCCCAGGGCCCAACCAGTGCTCCCCAGTCACCAGAATGCTGCCAACACTCCTCAACAGGTTTAGAATCTGCTTAATGCCGGCAGCCTGGGAGGATCACAACACCTTGATAGCATAAGCGGAGAACCTACAAGCTGTGCATCACTCATGAAGATTTCAAAACCTTCAACACTTCATCAGAAGTTGAGGAACATATCACTGGAATAGAGAAGTGACTCAGAAGAGCAGCAGATGAGTAACATATTTCTAAGTATCTTGTTCAATTGCAGCTAGAACTTTGAGCAATTCACGCTTGGAAAACACATTTAAGTTATGAATATGGTTAAGATGCTGTGTTTTATTGATTTCAATTTTCTACATCACTAATGAGCTTTTTAGTTTACATGATACTTTGTTGCCTTTCTTAAAGCTTTTTGTGTGTGAGACGATTTTATGAGTGAAGGTTAGCGGTAGAGTGGCTCCTCATTGGAAGACCAACCTAGAGCATTTCTGTACAATTATGACTGTACACTCATTTCTCAATTGGGCAGATCAACAAGTATCAATTCTGCTCACGCACAGAGTAGGAAAAGATTACAGGACTTCTCGGAAGAGCTAAATCTATGTGATCCTTGGAGGAGAACATACACTGATAGAACTCACTACTCTCACTACTCATCATCAGCAAAGTCTTATTCCTCAGCAGACTATTTCTAGGTTTTAAACCATTTCTTTTCTCTAATTCATGACTGTCTTTTTGAATTCTGACATCAAGACTTGATTTTGAATTGTAATTTATGACAATAGCCCAGTTTTAAAAATGATTAAATGAACTTATAGATAGTGATTACACTAAAAATGGCTTCACAGTTTAGAGTTCATGATGCTTACTGGAACTAACACCAATTTAATTCTTTTCCACCCATCTGAAAGAAAGTTATAAGGTGGGTACCGTTCAAGGTCAATAAAAGAGGGCAAATCATTAGTTACACTAGTTCACAAACTAACAAAACTTAGATTGAAACTGCGTTCTTTAGAAAATAAAATTAACGAGTTTTAATAAGACATGCATAAAGACAAATCAATCATCGTCATCAAGAACTGCTCTCTCTTTGGGCTCAATACAATTTCTCTTTTGAAGGCTGAAAATAGTCTTATACATCTTAAACAGACATTTTATGAGCAAGACAATAAGTCAGTCAAACTGCTAGATTGGCAGGTTAAAAACCTTGAATCAGGCAGAGCAATCAATAATACTCAAGCAGATTTTGGGAAAATATTAACTAGAGAGATAAATGAACCTTTTGCAGTATTTTTTAATCTTCGTATAAATCAGAATCTTGAGGGTCTTGGAGAAGCAAAGTACATTTTTAGGCAGCCTTCCTGTCTTTTAGATTAAGCCAAAATTTATGAAATTCATCTTTAGATAAAAAGGACAATTCAAACAATTTTTCTTTCAAAGATAAGTTAGCTGGTCCCTTAAAAGAAATGTATATAGTGCCCGTAAAAACATACTACGTCCTTCCTCCCTGATCACATGATATTATTCCAAAACTAGGAAAACCTCCTAATAAATGTAAAACATTTTTGCTTAAAACAAATGTAAAAATTATTGATCGAATTTTTGTATCAAGACTAGAAGTACGTCTTCAGTCTCTTATTAAAGTTGACCAAAATGGTTTGGTACACAATAGACATGTGTTCTGTAATATTAGATGAGTCTTGAATATTATTTATGAAAAGGAGTGAGTCATAGGTACTTGTATCTTATCTCTGGATGCAGATAAAACATTTGACAGTTACAAGTTTGATGAACTGTCTTGTTTTGAGTAGTGACTTGTCAGTGGGTTGAGCTACTGTATTGTGAACCAAAAGCTGAGGTTGTCACAAATAATTAAATCTCGAAACCTTGTAGTGTTTTTTTTTCAAATATTCAAATATTGTGGGAATTAGTATATTTGAAAAACCGCTTCCCACCAACACCAAACTAGTAATTACTCAGATGCAAGACATCATTATTAGATATACACATTACTTATCTCAGTCTATACTTGCACCCCTTCAATTTTTTCTTATATGGAAAAGCTCTTTAACACATTTATTTGGAACAATTGACAGCCAAGGCTTTGTTTGTCATTGCATTATCTTCCATACAATAGAGGTGGCCTAAAACTTCTATACTATTTCTAGGCAGCCCAACTGAGGTCAGCTTTCTTTTGATTCTGCACTTCACTCTATCATGTGTTCAGATGGAGGTGAGTGCTAGTGGAGAACTGGATCTCAGCACTTATATGTACTCTGACTCCTTAAAGGCACTAAAGTAAAAGACATCCAACCCATTTGTTATAAACACTGTTAAGGTCTGGCAGGAATTTCACATTATGCTTGGAGAGATGCCTGCGATATCCTAGTTTTCCCTAGTTCAGAGAAATGCAATATTTACTTCTGGTAAATCTGATTCTGGATTCAAAATGTGGGCACAGATGGGTTTATGAAAAGTGTCAGACCTCTAAGTTGATAGAACACTGATATCTTTTGAAGGTCTTAGAGAAAAAAAAATGCATTTCAAAGACTGACCTTTTCAGATATTTGCAAGTGTGTAGTTTTGTAAGTTCTAAAATCACACTCCACATAATGGCTACCTTTAAGTACTATTGAAGAAACAGCAGTAAATCATGCAGCAAGATCTCTAGGTAGATATTATGAGTGGAGCGCTATTTGCACTCAGGCACAAACCTTGTCAGTTAGTACACAATATATACACTTATTTAACACCTAGAATCCTGAACAAGTTTAATCTCAATGTTCAAAACATTTGCACAAAACATAATAGATAAAAGGGGACCCTACTGCATTATATTTGGGAGTGTGAATTTATGCAAAGATTTTGGAATGATGTAATGAGCACTGTTTCCAAAATTATTGGTAAGGCAGTTCCAGTATGCCTCAAGCTTTGTATTTTGGGTCTTAGCCCAAAAACATTGTAATTAGAAACCACAAATCCAAACTTAAAAATACAAAGCATTGCCATGCATTGGAAGAATGTAACCTGCAGGGAAACTGTCCTCCTGTTTGGCAGTTGAGAGACTTACATCCACAATCAAAAAGAAAAGTATATTTTTCATAAAACCTGGGCATGGTTTATAAGTTTCCTAAGTACCATCTCTCCTCTCTTTATTTTCTGCAAGGTTCTTAAAGGTTAGGAATGGGTGTGGAAAAATTAATACAGATAAAATAAAAAATAATAATGTAAGCATGGTATTGCATTTTTGATGCCCTTTGTTTAAAATAAAGAGTCACTAAAACATAAATAAAACATATTTGGCATATGTAAAAGGCTGTACAAAGTAAAACAGAAAACAAAATAATAACTGAACATGCAAAGGTTAATATGTCTTTTCTTTGGAGAGTCTCTAATATTTGACACATCATAATTTTAAAATCGTTTTAAATACTAGCATCATTTTTAAATACTGTGGGATATCTTATTACCGCTATGCCACCAAACCCTAGTGCTAAGGCGCTTTCCATCTATAAGGGACAGAGAGGGCTGGGGTGCGGTAATGAACTAAGCTTTTACATAACAGGTGGTATGTGCCACACGGTGCCAATGTGCCATGTGATTTCTGTGTCATTTCTGTGCCAAATAGTCTGTTACGATTTCCATCCCCCCCATTGATTCATCCATTACCTGCGTCGCCCGACCAGAGTCTGGTCAGGGTCAGGGTTGCCGGACTGTGGGTTGCGGGCCACCGGGGAGGCGAGTGTGTGTTCTGCTGACGATGCTACAGCACGTGCCACGCGTTGGGGTGTGTGCGCACACACGCCACTCACCTGGGAAAATAAGAGAGGAGGAGGAGAGTGTTTAAATCTTTCATTCCTAGACATGAGACTGGCAGAATTCCAAGAGGGAAACCAATTAATGTGACAGAACGTCCCTGAAACTTTTCCCCTTATTCAGCTTAATCGCTCAGCTTTACGCCACAGTCTTCTCCTCCGGTTTGTTTATTTCAGGGACAGGGTGACAATGGGATTTACATAACAAAACGGCTCAATTGTCGGGCTCGTCAGCTACTTGCACTGTGTTCTTTCAATAATCATAACCCTCCGCAGACCTGCCGCGATTAAAACAGCCTCTTGTTCCTCTGTTCTCCCTGATAAACGCCATTGTTTTTATACGCGACGACATCATAATAATAAACAAGGAGGCTCTCTGTGGCGGGAAGATAATGGAAGGCTTCCATTGTTTTCAGGAGCAATAAAAATGCAAATGCCTGTTAATGTTTGGCTTGTGGTTTAATGAATTGCCGCTGGTTTAATTTCCCAAGGGGACTGGGTCTCGGGCTTAATTCTGCCGTGTAATGTTAGCAGCTAATTGTGCCCGGCTGGCCGTAAGTGAATATACAAGGCCGGGTACACGGGCTCCAGAATACTGATGGGACCAAAACGAATGCGGACATCTTGATGAGAGGGAGGTCGGGCCACGACAAACTCACACCCAAATATAAAAGCTCTGAAAATCCACAGCATGTGGACGAATGAAGAGCACTAACATACCTGTCGGAGACATGACCGAGCACCACTGCTGTACACAAACCACTGTACAAGCCATATAAACTGAACCAACAATTGAAACGTTCACTTCTGTGTGTTGCGTGTGTTGGAATTTTTCTAGGTGGAAGTGAATCATTCCCAAATTCTAGCACCCACATTCTAGATTTTTCTTGTTTTTGAGTGTTTTCCCTGAGTTTTTATGAACTAAAAACAGTCATAATTTATTTTTACATGACTCTTTTGCAACCTCTCTGTATCCCTAGCGCACCTATAAGATTGATATCTGTAAATGACTGATTGGCTGCCCTGTGCTGTGCCTCATTCAGAAAGTAGTCTGTGCTGAAATACTCCTTAGAGCTTCAAAGTAAATGGGTTGGCCTAAATGGGTGTAGGCTGAAAAGGCGATTATATATAGAAATGTGATTTTTTTTCTAACATCACAAAACAATGAGCCGTTTACATGTGCTTAGTAATCCGATACCTGCGGAAAATCAGATTTTGTCATAGATCCGATCAATGCGGTTACATGCATATAATCAGAATATTATGATAAACTCTGAGTCTACGCAAGTCAGTTGATGGTGGTTTACACTCATGGGTCATGTTATCAGCTCCACTTACCATGTAGGTTTACTCTGTAGTTCTACAATTATTGCAGCTTTGTGGCTGCCTGGGCTGAATGCTCATTCAGCGCTATGTAGTAGCTATGTGGCTGCCTGGGATGCTTGGGTGATGTTGCAATGCAGCTATGAGCCTGCCTTGAGTTTGGCTGCATCTGCAATGTTACCCCTTCGTGCTAAGGACTTTCTGGCCTACGAGGCTTCCTCAGGCATCTGCCTGTGTGATGTTACACTGTAGTTTCTGGGCCATCCAGGCAGATAGAGATCTTCCCCTGTGGCTAGAGACTTTCTGCTGCCTAAGTGACACTGCCTCTGGCCACCCAGATGCAGCAAGTGTGCGTCTGTATGTTATGCTTTTCTTTACGTATTGCTGATTGCGTATTTTGTTACTTTACATTTATATTATTATTTATCTCCTATCAATCTTAGAGGCACAGTAATAAAAACAGTCTGTTTAATTTAAGGAATAAAGATGGAAAATAGTAATGTAAAAAGAATTATTTACCATTTTTCTATGTAAAACCACACATTATACATGTTATAAGTGGAAGTCGAGAGGGGTTGGATGTAGTATATGGGCCTTTAAGTACTGACAATATCCCTGAAATGCTCATGCCGAATGTTGTAACATGACATAAATTATCATAATAGTGACGAATATCATTATATTACCCACCCCAATTGCACATCTGCATCCGCAAACTATTGTGCAATCATACACATAGAACCAGTCTGATACTGCTGTTGAGCTCAGTGATATAATCATCAGTGTAGATCAATGAGACCTCTTTCTAGCAGGCAGACTCCAGCGGGAACCGAAATACACGTAAAGACAGACAGAGACCGAGAGAGAGAGGCAGAGATAGAAAGCGAGAGAGAACCTGGTGATCACACATTTATAACACAAACGCAGTCCTGATGCAACACACTGTATTTCAGTGCAAGGCCAGACTCTTCAATACTCACAATCGTCCCAAACACACTCCCACACCCACCATGTACACACTCTCCCTCTAATGCTCTCTCTCTTGCCTTGCTCTGGGGAAATCATTAGTGGCTGGCCTCTCTCTGTGTAATTTTGCCGCACGCCCCTGGCCTTGATTAATGCAGCTGGGGCGTGTATTTCTCCTCTGTGTTTGCGGGCCGTGTGCGGGGAGGGCTCTGGGGAGCCGTGGCGCAGGGGAGAGTAAGTGTGATTGTTTCTCTCATTAGCAGAGCATCAGTAACTGGAGAGGCAGCGCCCGTGCTGCTAGATAACACACGAGGAGATAAGAGCCATATCAGCGAGAGGGCCCTGAAATATCCACTGCCTTTTATCTGCACCTTGCACACCCCGCGACAGCAGAGAGAGAGAGAGAGACAGAGAGAGCGAGGCCAGACATACATTCACACATTTTCACTTTTACCAACAAACACACAGAGACATGCGTTGACAGAACCACACACAGCCCAGCTGCCCAGAAACATTATGAATACAGCATGTTTAGTAAAGCTCATACACTGCAAATGGCAGAAGATAGGAATAAACATCACACATTCAAACTAACACGTTGTCATGATAGGCTTTTAAAAGTAGTCACTGATGTTCACGGATTTAACTCTCATTTGAACTGTGATGTGTTTCTAACATTAGTCATGTGTTTCCATGATCTATTTGTCATTTGTTACTCTGAGAGGCCTGTAAGGTTAAGGGAACTCTCAGGGCCTTCAAAAAAGTCCTAATTTATGGAAACTATAAGTACATGTCTGTAATTTTAAATAAACTTTTATTGAAAAGAATCATGCTAGGTTTTAAACTGCAAGTATTATAGTACTATTATTGTTTCATTGTAAAGTCGGATGGAAACCAAACTGTTAAATTCTTAAACCACCCAGTGGAAAATTGGCAAATCAGGTAATTATTTTTGTCTTTGTTAGCTAGGCAGATATAGTTAAGCGAACTCCTCTAATGATTACAACTTTAAGACCTGCAGTGCACCTCAATACCAGCCACTGCCTGTGTTTAATCTGGAATTGCCTTCTATGAAATGTCCATCCAACCATTCCACCTTAAATACTGCAGCAGTTACATTCTTAATGCTAACAAACTACTAGAATCCTGTAAGGACATTAGCAAAAGTTAGCATTATCATTGAGGTGGGTTTCGACCAAATATTAACATTTATGAGCCAATCTAAAGCCTAACTCTAATACTTAAGGTTCGTCATTAACAGCAGGCACTGTTCAAACTTGGCATTAACATGCATCTCGAGGGATCTGATCATAAGTGGACAGCGAGATGTGGAGCCATTTATATGTGGTCTTTGTCTTGAATGCATTACCAGTGATTAGAATCAGAAGGGTACCACACCTGTCAATCTCTTGCTGTGTTTGTTTTAAGACTGTACTGTGAATCCATGTTCATCTGAATGAAAGGGCTATTATAAACGTTGAAACCACATGAGCTGCTAATGTAACCAAATTGTAAACAAACAGTAGAGGCAAAAAATGAAGCTACACAGCTGCTTTTGTCTTTGCTATGATGACGCAGCTGAGTAAGGTGCTTAAATTGCATGAAATTGCATGAAGATGTTATGTGGTTATATGCGTTCCCAAGTGCCTCCAAAGTGATTGAGTCACAATGTGTCCTAAAAGATGCCTTGTACCCTGTTCACACCTGTACGTAGCGCTGCAATTATGATTGGATCACCCAGGACACATGTTTGAGTGTAAATGTGACTGAGGCCTAACAGCAGTCACTTATGTTCATGGATTTCACTGTGATACACTTTTAACAGGATTAACTGTTTTTTACAGATCTATTTGTCATTTGTTACTCTATTAGACCTGTAACAGTTGTCAGTGCCAGGACACCCTAATTAACCTCTTGAAACCAATAAATGTGCCAAAATCACAATTCTGGAGGGTCTTTGAAAATAAACTTCCTGTAATGTAAAACAGAGGCTCAAATACTAACTCAGGGAAGGGTCACTGTTAAGCTGCTTCACCCACAAAACAATGAGCTTCCATCTATGGTATTCTTAACTATCTACAAATGCAACGATGGCCTGCCTCAGAGTGGCACTGTAGCAAAGTAGTTCACCCAGCTGGTCCTTCATAGCCTAGCAAATGTAAAGATTCCTGGTGTAATTCTGAAAAACTTTGCAGCGCGATGTAGTGAGTAACTTGTCCGCTTTTCAAAGAGTTTGGTGGAAAGAGTGAATTGTTTCTCATCTGTCAAACCAAAGACAAAAGAGGAGACATGTAAGATCTCAGCTATTGTGTGCAAGACCTCTTCACCAAACTAGAAAAGAATTAAGCTGAATATTCTGTTGCTACTGAAGCTAGCATCAGCACTGCTATGGTGAGTGAGTTAGTAGACAACCAACTCTGTGTTACCCAGCCAACATGGACCCCCAAATACCAGAAGGCATTTCACATACTGACAGCAACAATCACACTATCACTGGTTTGTATGGAGCTATTTCTCAGATAGGCCTAACAATCATTAGTCATCAGCTTTTGGTGGTTTACTTAAACATCTCAAATGTTAAATGATAGGCTGGTTTCTTTCTGTATTCACTACTGTGTATTAACTGTCAAATGTTATCCATTATTCATATTGCTCTTGCTGTATTATCATTTTGCTATCCGGTGCTGACCAGACAAGGACTGGGCCCCCCATTTTGAGTCTTAATTTCTCCCCAAGTTTGTTTTTCTTGCTCCTAGGGAGTTTTTCCTAGGCGGTGTTGGACTTCGCTTGCTTATATGGGGCTTAGACCAGATTTTTGTAATAATATATTATGATAATGCCTATGGTAAAAAAATGTAAATAAATCTTGACTTGACTATCATCCTTTCCCTCCTACCTGCAGCCCACTTATAATGTTTATCTGGTTGTATGTACCAAAAACAGTCAATGGTGACCACTTTTCCTTATTTCTATAAAGTCTATTGTTTTAACTGTGACTTCAACATGTAGATGGGTCAATCACAAGAATTTTTTGTTTCCAAATAATTTTCTTGTTAAATAATTCAAGAACTACATATCACATTATTCTACAATACTTAAAATGAATACACTATCACTGCATCAAAATGAAATTTTTCCCCATTACAGGTATTTATGGCTCCCAAATTCTACAGTGTATTTACGTATATGTAAATGATCTCTGTTCTGATTGGGAGCTCTATTCTGTGACTCATTCAAAATTTAAGGTAAGACAAGTTTACTTACACTATATTGCCAAAAGTATTCGCTTGTCTGAGCTTCACACACATATGAAATGAGTGGCATCCCATTATTAATCCATAGGGTTTCAAAAGATGTTGACCCAGCCGTTGCAGCTATAAAAGCTTCAACTCTTCTGGGAAGGCTTTCCACAAGGGTTAGGTGCGTGTTTATGGGAATTTTTGACCGTTCTTCAAGAAGTGCATCTGTGAGGTCAGACAAGAAGAGACGAGAAGGCCTGGCTCATAGTGTATGCTCCAATTCATCCCAAAGGTGTTCTATCAGGTTGAGGTCAGGACTTTGTGCTGGCCAGTCAAATTCTTCTACACCAAACTCGCTCATCCATGTCTTAATGGACCTGCTTTGTGCACTGGTGCACAGTCATGTTGGAACAGGAAGGGGCCATCCCAAACTGGAGGCATGAAATTGTCCAAAATCTCTTGGTCTGCTGAAGCATTAAGAGTTCCTTTTAACTGGAACTAAGGGGCCGGGCCCAACTCCTGAAAAACATCGCTAAACCATAATCCCCCCCTCCACCAAACTTTACACTTGACACAATGCAGTCAGACAAGTACTGTTCTCCTGGCAACCACCAAACCCAGACTCAGCGTGATTCGTTACTCCAAAGAACACGTCGCCAGTGTTCAGTGCTGACGCTTTACACCACTGCAGTCAACACTTTGCATTATGCTTGGTGATGTAAGGCTTGGATGCAGCTGCTCAGCCATGGAAATCCATTCCAAGAAGCTCTCTATGCACTGTTCTTGAGCTAATCTGAAGGCCACATGAAATTTGGAGGTCAGTAGTGATAGACTCTGCAGAAAGTCGGCAACCTCTGCACACTATGCACCTCAGCATCTGTTGATCCAGCGCTGTCATTTTACGTGGCCTACCACTTTGTGGCTGAGTTGCTGTCATTCTCAATCAGTTCCACTTTGTTATAATATTACTGACAGTTGACTGTGGAATATTTAGTAGTGAGGAAATTTCATGGCTGGACTTGTTGCACACGTGGCATCTGGTACCACGCTGGAATTCACAGAGCTCCTGAGAGTGACCCATTCTTTCACAAATGTTTGTAGAAGCAGTCTGCATGCCTAGGAGCTGGGTTTTATACACATGTGGCCATTGAAGTGATTGGAACACTTGAATTCAGTGATTTATATGAGTGAGAGAATACTTTTGGAAATATAATATATAGTGTAGCACACATCATACACAAAGAGTCTCTCTAGTCTTGTTTTTGGAATTTTCAGCCATTCTTGCTTGCAGAACGCTTCTAGTTCTGCAATAATCTTGGGCTGACTTGCATAAACAGCATATTTAAGATCTACCCACAGATTTTCAGTGGCTCAGGAGAGTGTGAAGTCCATTTTAAAAGCTTCAGCTAGAGTTTTTGAAGTAGTTCATGGTGGATTTTGAGTCTCGTTGATCTTACTTTGACTTCCACCATTCTCCTTATCTGTCATTTCTTCACATTTTGAATTTTGTAAATTGCGAGCTGGAAGCATAGTGATATTTTTATAGCCTTCCTCAGCCAGCTGCTTAGAGAAGTCCTTGGTTGTTAAGTATTAAAAAAGATTTGTCAAAGAATTATTACATTCTGGAGCTGTCATCAAAATTATAACTCCTAATCATAATTTTTGACCTACCTAACCAGTTCAAATGAGCTAGCTAAGGCCAAACAAGTTATGAGGCTTTACATCTTTGCAATCCAAACTTTGTACACACCACAATTACTATTAGATTTTCTGTTTTTTTTAAGTTAATCAAATATAGACAAACTATGCATTAACATCTGCTGATCCTTTAATAGTTTAGGCTGTGTTTATGTCTTTTCATCAACAAAAGATGTCATTTGGCCAGGGCATATAATTGAAAATAAGTGCACGGTCTAGGCAGTGCTTAATTATCAAAGGCTTTAGTGTAGTCTTGAACATGACTAAATTTAGGGCATATCTGAGATCCTCTGGCAGCTGCTTCCAGCTTTAGGGAGCATAAGAGGTAAATGCTGCCTCACTGTGCTTTGTTCTAATTCTAGTCACTGCCAGGTGACCAGTCCCTAGTGATCTGAGAGGCCCATTAGATTTGTGTTTAAGTAGATCAGAGCATTTTGGGCCTAAGCTAAGAGTGACTTATACTTTAATCCCTTAAACCTTAAGGGTCCACATGTTGGGACCCAACACCACATACTACATCACTACATAACTATATATATATATATATATATATATATGTATATATATATATATATATATATATATGACTTAAGTTATTAAATAATATTACAGAAATTACTCAACAAAAGTCTTTATAATTGATTTCATAAAGAAGAAACTTTTTTTCTTATTATTTTTTTTCACATATTTTTAACTTTATTGTAGTATTTTGAGACAAATAACAATCTAGGCCCCAACTAGTTCAAATAAATTATTTAATTAATTGACATTGAGTGTAGAGATTTTAATATTGGGGTAATAAGCTTTCATTTGTAGTTAATTTGTACTGGTGAGTGCTGCATTCTGAATAATGGACAGTAAGCAGACCGTTGCAGTAGTCCAACCAGATGGGGATAAAGGCATGGATGAATTTCTTAAAGTACCACTTCAATTAGGGGAAAAAACAGTGCACACTGAAATGTGTAATATCCAGTCAATTTTGGACTGAAATTCTCAGGGACATCAGAAAAATAAACTCCAGGCACTGCTTTTGTATATCTGTATCCTTTGGAAAGCTGCGGTGATGCATTTCCTTTCTGACAGCCAGGAACAGCACAATACTTCATAATTTTCTCCTTTATCTTCCACTACAGTAACTGCTACAGACTGCAGTAACAACATTTCTCATTACTTCAGTGCCAACAGTGGAAAACAAAACTGCTGTAGTCTGAATAGGCCATAATTCTGCACTGAATATGTTTAATATGTAAACAAGTGCTTTGTTGTATAAAATCCTGCTTTAATCAGATCCCGGTTTTTAAAATCCCGGTTTTATCAGAAAAAAAAACTTGTATTCTGCCAGTTAGCAACACATGAACAACCTTCAATGTCAGACAAAATCAGGTACAATTAAAAGTGACATCAATACTATTTTCATCAAGACGGATAAAAAAAAAAAAACTGTAAACAAGCATAAATTAATCAAATAACTACAAATACAATAAATGGTAATGCTACAGTCAGTTTAAATGTGTACAATTAACTCACATTAAATTTCTGCTTCGTTTGTGAGCTAGAATTTAACCTATAAAAATGCGACCAATAAATCCAATCTTGCATACTCTTTTATGTTACATATGAGTTAACTTTGAATTCACATTACATCAAACAGATTTTAAGAACCACCTTTTTTCAAATAATTTTTTCCTGAAAAACCCTGAACATGATAGGCATATAAAAACTAGGTTTGTATTACACAAACGTACTTTATTGTAATCAAGGGCATTATATTCATTTGAGAGAGGAAAAGTGGGCTATTATGGAGACAAATGGCAAAATGATGCAACTGACTAAATGTTCCCCTCAAGCATACACAGAAAACTTTTCTGATATCTTTTGATGTAGGAGATGTCTGCGGAATTGGTCCGCTGAGGAGCAAGTAATAGCGGATTCTCAGAGAGTGTGGCTGACAGAGACGTCTGGCTGGGGGTTTGAAGCAGAAAAGAGAGCTGAGAGCTCTTTGTGCTCAAGTGCATCGGCCCTACTGTTCTTGGCGCCAAGAGGACCAGCAGGAGAGCAGGCATCATCCCTACAGCACTGCTGCAGCATCCAACCGCATCCAGCCACATTCACCTCCTCGAAGGTTCACTGTTTGTGTGTGTGTGTGTGTGTGTGTGTGTGTGTGTGTGTGTGTATGTGTGTGTTTTCAGGACAAAAGTATCTTTGCTATGTAGGAAATTCAGAAACACAGAAAAACAGGCATAAGCTTGCTTGTCAAGACTAATAAAGTGATCATGAGTGGGTAAAGTGCTTTTTCTGGTTTGATTTTTAAAGAGTTCATATTTTAGCTTTTTGCATATTTTGCATTTTTATCCCTGAATTTCACGCTTAGGCAGTTTTATGTAACAAAACAGTCCTAATTCACTAGCATATGACCACAGAAATAACCAGGATATTTTGGTTACTAACTCATGCAGTAGTATGCAAAAGTTAGAACACATTTTAATTACATAATTACATGTATTGTTGATTTTCTAAAAAAAAAAAAAAAAAAAAAAAAAAATATATATATATATATATATATATATATATATATATATATATATATATATACTGTCCCATATGTATAATTTAGCAAATTAATACAAAAACAATAATCATAAAACAGTCAAAATAAGCAGAAGTGCGTTTTCTGCAAAAAAATGTGTAAATTTTTCATTTAGAAAATAGATTTAGAATAAAATTACTTGGGGAGATTAGGAAGTTAGGAAGTACACAAGACTTTGTTCTGACGCTGATGATTTACTTCCTGACAGCCAGGAGCAGCACAACGTTGAGTCATTTTCCCAACATTTTCAACTACAATAACTCATCTACAGACTTTCTACAGTAATCCCACTCCTAATCACTTCAAAAGGAATGGGAGGTAAAACTGTTATATCCTGAATGGGCAGCCACATGTATGTTTTTAAGTTTCTGGAATTCAATGGAATTTGAAATGGGCTTTTTAATTTTCTAATATTTGGACTTTATCTTAAAATCTTCAACATCATGGCCATACTTTATACAGTACATCAAACTGGAGGAAAGGTGGGTTTCTATGATATGAGCACTTTGAAGCTTAAATTTTTAGAGGCTAAAGATAGAATTCAGTTTAGAATTACACTGAAAATTCTTGTTATATATATTGTCACAGTCATGCAAAAGACTTATTCCAATTTTTGTCATTTTTCCTTTTTTGCATTATTTGAAAACTAGAGTTGACCTGTGTTAAAACTGCATGATGACTTAAAAAATCATTACAATAACTTTAATTACAAGTTAAGGATGTTTTTTTACTTCTCCTATGAAATTTTCATGTTTTTTTTCTGATAGCAACAATATACAGTCCCTACAGTCGTATGCAAAAGTTTGGGCTCCCCTGGCCAAATGACTTTTTGTTGTCTTGTATGGGAAACCACAGCCACCAATCATAAGCCAGTAGCTGAAGAGGGGCAAATGCCTATATTTAATGGAGAAAGCAACTGCAAAATAGTCTCAATAGTTTCCTGTAATTGCTCATTCTGCCCAGACAGTCAGATAAACCCTCAGAGGCTGCCTACAGTTTTCTTTAATTAATGGTTTAATGGCACATGAACAGCCCCCTAAGCTTCCCAATGTGGAATGTTTCTTGCACGCAAAATGGTACATATATTTTATTGTAAACAGTGTTAAATGAAATGTAGCATACTGTGCACCATGAAAAATTTCTCAGTGATTACCAAAGCAATATGTCTTGATATTTTTGACGATATACTCACTTCTATTGTTTTATGCTTGATGAGCGTATTAAGTTCCAAACATGATGCACAATGGATGCTTCAATAAAAATTACAGCTTACATTTACAATTACATGCTGAAGAAAGAAAAACATAAAATGTGCCCTGTGCAAAAGGTATAGCACAAATTTTTGTTTTATTTTTTCCAACATGTTAAAATTAACCAATGAATAAAATTGAGCATTAAAATATGCAGACAAATGCCAAAAAACATGTAATTTGACCAGGGGTGTTGAAACATTTGCATTTAACTATATAGGGTACTGGACCTGTCCAGGGTGTATCCTGCCTTCCGCCCAATGACCACTGGGACAGGCTCCAGCACCCCCCCGCGACCCTGAGGGAGAAGCGGCTTAGAAAATGTGTGTGTGTGTGTGTGTAGGGGTGTAGGGTACTATGCATGACTACATGTCCCAACAAGACACAAAAACGAACGTGCCTGTGTGTGTGTGTGTGTGTGTGTGTGTGTGTGTGTGTGTGTGTGTGTGCCTGCCTATTCCTTAGGCATCAACACTTCAAACTCCTCAGCGGCCAGTTTTGCTCTCACCCTCACTTTGCACAATCCCTTACAGTGTGCTTCCTCCCATATACGTCTTTCTTTCGCTCTGGGCCTCTCTCTATATCTCTCTCTCGTTTGCTTTCCTTTTCTCTGTGTCTCTCTCACTTGCTCATCGTCATTTCTTTTCCACTTCTGCTCGGTAACTGGTAAAAATAGTGCTTCATAAATCATGCATCTCTCTCTCTCTCTCTCTCTCTCTCTCACACACACACACACACACACACACACACACACACACACACACACACACACACACACACAGACAGGACAGAGAACAAGAGAAATGATAGAAAGAATAAGCACACACTGTGGAAGATTTGATGAGTGGGGTTGTCATGGCGGTGAAGGGGAACTTGGCTAAAGGGCTCCTCCGGCTGCCATGCTGAGATGATGGTGCTCAAGTAGGACGAGTTACAAGTAAAGGGGAAATTCTGCTTAGTTCTTTTTTGCCCACAAGCGGGAGAGAACGATTCATTCTCTTAGAGCCATTAAGACCAACACCTCAGGCTTCAGTCTGACAAAGTGTCAGTTTTCAGCTTGGACAGCATCACTTAGTC
The DNA here is from genome assembly GCF_015220715.1 of Pygocentrus nattereri. Lineage (NCBI taxonomy): Eukaryota > Metazoa > Chordata > Actinopteri > Characiformes > Serrasalmidae > Pygocentrus > Pygocentrus nattereri. Next base: position 19,485,916 of record NC_051218.1, read on the forward strand.
TAGCACCTTGTAAATGTATAGCACAGATCTCTCCTCTCGTTTCACATCATAATCAATACAGAGCAGCGCACTGAATCATTCCCAAAACTTTCTCTCACTGTCGCTCAGCCACAGGAACATAAACGCACACAGATTCTTTTCTCTCTAATTGGCTACTCATGACATTTCACTCATATCTGTTTTGACAGCTAATGAACTGTAGCAGAACAAGAAGTGTGTGAGTGTGTGTGTGTGTGTGTGTGTGTGTGTGTGTGTGTGTGTGTGTGTGTGTGAGTGTGTGAGAGAGAGAGAGAGAGAGAGAGAGGAGAACATGCAACAGTGTCTGCAATGGTCACTAAGCCAGAGAATGGAAGATCGATTTTAGGCTGAGCATCATCACAATCTCACACACAAACAGATTCTGATATTTTGTCAAGTGAAGGTCATTTGGTGACCCTTCATTTCGTGACCCTTCAGTGGAAGAAAGACTCAAGTCTAGAGACCTGCGAGCTACAGAAAAAAGCTGCCTAGGAGAGAACAGTATAAGCCTGTTTAAAACTGATGAATGATGCTGTTCACAAGATTACACAGTAGTGTCCACCTTTCCTTTGCTGCATTTACAGTCAAACAGGCCATTAAATACAAGTTAATCAATTTTATTAGAGATATTTCTGACAAGATTAGATATACAATAATCCACCTGCATAAGGCAGGGTGAAAGTCAAAAGACAATAAATAGAAAATACTTCATCAGCTAATGATCCAGCCCTTTTTGAACTGAATCAGGTGAGTTATAGCAGAGAACATGCAAAAATACACAGCGTGGGGACTGGGAACGGCTCTGATGTTGGGTAAACATAATGTCTGGGTGACTAAAGCTGCTGCTGGAGTTTAGTTCCCACACTTGTCTAACACACATACAGAAGTTTGACATCAAACGCTGTTACTTCAAGCGGGTTGCCAGCTGACATCTCTCTCTTAATGCACAACATGGGGCTAAATTAAAGTCAAATATACTGGATGCAGAGGCTTCATTTGGTACTGCGTGAGAGCGTGAAGTGAGAGTGTATTTCCCCAGCCGAACATGCTGAAGTGCAGTGAGACATTTTCCTCTTATCCAAATCCGCTCTTAGCTTGACAAATCATACTGCTTGTATAAAAAGGCACAAACATGCTTGTAAACAACCTCCCAGTTCACTCACCACACACACCAAACTGGAAATCAAGTACAGCGGAATCACAGCAGCATTATAGACACAGAGCAGAGCATAAGTGAAGATTTGATGAATAATGCGCTGTGCAAGTATGAGTGTGTGTGTGGATGATGGGAAACTGGGTGTGAAAGTGAAAAGTTCAGAATGGTCCCACCATGCAGGAGCAGGATGCAGAACAAGCTTTTGCGGCAGCATTTTTTCAATATTTCATGAGCACTTGCCCTCACACACGCGCAAGCAACTGGAGTGTGTTATTGCTGTTTAAACTCTTTGCGCTCCACTGAAAGGGTCACCGCTGAGAAGGAGGGAGAAGTTGTACTCTGGAGTCAGGAAGCACTTCCTGGAAAGCGCTGGAAGCACTTCTGGCACTCCAGTGCTTCAGATATGTAGTTGCTGCCAGAGAGGTGCACTAAAAAAATCCACGATTCCTTAAAATCAGAGTTGGGCCCTTCAGTATATTTTTAAATCAATTTTAAGATTCTTTCAATTCTTTTTTTTTTTTTCTTTTTCATAGTCTTGGCCCTCTCTTCATTAACAAAATGATCATTATGTTACAGGTCATCAAACAACAGTTTGCTGGTCATTCAGCTGAAGGGTAGGGAGTTGATGACCTCAAGCTCTGTAAGTTACCCAATAATTACCAATGCAAGTTGCCAATATTCAAATTCATTTATAAATATGAATCACACTTCATCAGCTGGCAGTCTGGAGGATGAATCTGGGTTTGGCCTGGAGAATGTTACCTGCCTCAATTCATCCAACTAGGCCTGTGCTGAGAAGAGTATCCTCTTATTCAGGTTGCCATGTGGAAAACAACCAATGCAAAGTGTTTTGCTTTGTTCTTCCGGTTTGGGGTTGGCGTTGTGGGTGAGGGGTTTGCTTTTTTTCTTTGGTTTTACCTTTCATTAAGGGAATTGCAAATATTACACAAAACTGTACCATCTTGTGCCTTTTTGTCCAAGGCCATTTGGCCTGAAGCCCAGTTGTACAAGAGACATGACAGTGCTTTATTAAGACACAGAGCTGTTTTGTCTGATGTCTGAAATTTAACATCATGGTCTTGGGTGTGCTGAAATACACACCCACAGGCAGTTTTTTTGGCCAGGCATAATATCAGCCTGCCTCAACCATGTTCAATATTTAGTAGAGGCACATATGGGAACCTTAAAACCATAATTGGTAAGTTTAGAATTGATTTTAAAGTTCTCGTACTAATCTTTTACTATTTTACTTTTACTATCAGCAATCTTGCCCCTCTCTTCCTTTACATAATGATCGTTTTGCTAAATCAGTGAGGTCATTAACCAACAGCTATGTCTTGCTATGTCTTGCATAACATAAGATAATCCTTCATTAGTCCCACAATGGAGAAATTTATAGTGCTACAGCAGCAAAGGGATAGCAAGGCACTCAAGTTTATTATTTGTTACTATATAGACAATATATACTAAAGACAAAAAATATAAGGTAAAAATATAAACTCTATCTTTCACATGAGCTGTTCACAAAATTAACAATATAAATGATAAAAAAAGCAAAAAATGTGCATAAATGTTTTTTTGTTTTTTTTTAACTGGGGCTATAACTGTGGTAACTCTGTCAACCATCACAGGGCATAGGCCTACTGTCAAATAATGTCAAACGTTTGGTGGAGGAGGAATAATTTACTGCTTAGGTCCAGTGAAAGAAGCTCCATAAAAACATGGTTTTCCAAGTCTGGTGTACAAGAACTTGACTCACTTTCACTGAGCTTTGACTTCAACCTTAATTTCAACCCTTGGGATGAAATGCAGACTGTTAGCCATGCCTCATCATCCAACATCAGTGTCCAACCGCCCTAATGCTGTTGTGGCAGAATGGAAGCTAATCCCAGCAGCCATGTTTCAAAGTCTAGTGGAAAGCCATCCCAGAGGAGCAGAACAGAGGAAGCTTATAAAGCAACAAAATATGGCCACCTCCATATTAATGCCCACGGTTCTGGGATGAGATGTTCAACAAGCCAATATGGATGTGATATTCGGGTGTCTACATGCTTTTGGTCATAAATGGAAATGTTTGCCTCAGCTTGTTTTCATTTTTTTATGTTTGTGTGTGAGTTACTCACCTGTGTGTTGACTCTACTCTTGGCCCCTACAGCATGTTTGAGAGCCAGTTTGATGATCACATGTAGTCTGAGCACCACTGCCTCCATATCCTGCTCTCCCCTCATGGCGCTGTCCAAGGTACCCAGCCCTTCCACGTAGCTCCTCCAGTGAGGCTGTACCTCAACCGCACCTCCAAGGCAGGCCCCCATGGTGCTGAGGCACAGAGGCCTGCATGGTCGCGCCTCTAGTAGCCCCTGGCAGTGTGGACAGTACCACAGCCTGAGCAGCGCCCGCCCACAGTCCCGGCCAGCTCTCAGGTGTTGTGTTGTATTCACCACCTCAATGCCCAGATTCAGTGCCTGCAGGAAGACACGAGTGGCCGGCAGTGAGCGGGACAGGCGTGTCATCATCAGTTTGGGGTACGAGCTAAATGCCGAGGCCTCACGCCATGCACCCCTTAGGCAGTCCTCTGAGGTGCCTGGTGTTGCCCCGTTGCCCAGAAGACGGCGGTAGGCCAGGGAGAAGAGGCGAGAGAAGAAGGAGGTCACCATGTCATCCACATTTGCATCCGAGCCCAGGATGTAGAGGGACATGTCCAGGAAGAGTTGAGTGACAGCTCCATTAGCCCCACCTCCCAAGGCAGGGAACTCCTCCCTCAGCATTGCAAGGGTGGAGTTACGGCCCAGACGTAATACCATGTCGAAGGCCTCTAAAATAGAGAGGAAGAAAAAACAGGAAGTCAGAAAGAGAATCAATAGGACAATTATCCACAGAACCCAGAACAGAGCAGTTATTACTATTATTAGGGATGCACTGATACCATCGATGGTCTCAAATATCGGCCAGACACTCAATTTACTCAAACTTGTAAAAATTTACAGATACCATTATCCAAACCACCTAATACCCTGTGACGTAAAGCTGGCTAGTACATGCTGCTGTACTAATGAATAAATGACTCAAGTGGCAGTGTACGAGGGACTGCTAACACAAGCGTTCTTGACACCAAGCAGTTTAGATACAAAGTTGTTGGTCACTTTAAACATTCTGCCATGGCATATTTCTACATACACTTTGTTTTCACATAGCGTGTTTCCAAACAGTGTGACTTTATAAATCGTAGGCTTTATCCATACACTAACTTTAAACACACAGTGTGAGTCACCAAAGAATGATTTCTAAAATAGCACAGCATATGATGCAAAACTCGAAATGTAAGCTCTTCAGATGTGATTCCCAAGGTCATTGTGCTACAGAGACTATTGATGAAAGAGACAGACGAGGAACGAGGATCAAAACTATTAAACATACTTTACTTACAGCTGTACAGAAGTGCTTTTCTGACATGGAACAAAACTCACTCTTCTCCAGTGCAGTGATACTCTACCTAATGTAACTAACCAAGGCAACTAAAGTAAATAATGTAGCATAGCTAGCTGATGCATTTCATTTGATATGATCTAAATTTTATTTAAATGTATTATTACATTATATTGCACTTATTTACAACCCCAATTCCAAAAAAGTTGCTATGCTTTGTAAAATGTAAATAAATATAAATAAAACCGAATGCAATGATGTACAAATCTCATAGACCCATATTTTATTCACAATACAACATAGAAAACATACCTAATGTTGAAAGTGAGACATTTTCTAATTTCATGACAAACATTAACTCATTTAGAACTTGGTGGCAGCAACGCATCTCAAAAAATTTGGTACAGGGCCATGTCTACCATTGTGTACCATCCCTTCTTCTGTAAACAATATTCTGTAAACATGTGGGAAGTGAGGAGAGCAATTGCTTGAGTTTTGGGAGAGTAATGTTATCCCATTCTTGTCTAATGTAGGATTCTTGCTGCTCAATAGTCCTGGGTCTTCTTTGCCTGATTTTTCATTTCAAGATGTGCCAAAAGTTTTCTGTTGGTGAAGGGTCTGGACTGCCACTTCAGCACCTGGACTCTTTTTCTGTGAAGCCATGCTATTGTGATGGATGTAGTGTGTTGTTTAGAATTGTCTTGCCGAAATATGCAACACCTTCCCTGAAAGAGATGCTGTCTGGATGGCAGAATATGTTGCCAAAGCCTGTGTATTTCATTCAGTATAAATGTTTCCTTCACAGATGTGCAAGAAACCCATACCACGTGCACTAATGCACCCCTATACCATCATCGCCTTTTGAACTGTGTGCTAATAATAATCTGAGGGGTCTTTAGCCTGGAGGACACAGTGTCCATGATTTCCAAAAATAATTAAAAATTTTGATTCATCATCACACAGGACCCTTTTCCACTTACCCTCAGTACATTTTAAAGGAGCTTTGGCCCAGAGTTTCTGGACTGTGTCGACACATGGCATCCTCTTCGCATCATACAGCTTCAACTTGTATTTGTGGATTGTACAGCAAACTGTTTTCACAGACAATGATTTCTGAAAGTGCTCCTGAGTCCATGAAGTGATTTCCACTAGAGAATCATGTCTGTTTTTAATGCAGTGCCGCCTGAGGGCCCAAAGATCACAGCCAGCCAATATTAGTTATAGGCTTTGTTCCTTCCATACAAAAGTTATTTTCTATTTTACGTTGAGAAACATTATTCTCAAATTCTTGCACCATTTTATTGTTCAGTCTTTCAGTGGTGAACCCCTCCCAATCTTTACTTTTGAAAGTCTCAGCCTCTCTGCTATGCTCTTTCTATACCCAATCATGCTACTGACCTGTTGCCGATTAACCACCAGGTGTGTTTTTTAGCATTAAACAACTTTTCCAGCCTTTTGTTGCCCTCATCCCAATGTTTTTTGAGATGCATTGCTGCCATCAAGTTAATAAATGAGTTAATGTTCTTCATGAAATGCTAAAATCTCTCACTTTCAACATCTGATATGTGTTCTATGTTCTACTGTGAATAAAATATGGTTCTATAAGATTTGCAAATCATTGCATTCTGTTTTTATTTACACTTATTTACATTTTAAACAGCATCCAAACTTTTTTGGAATTGGAGTTGTACATTAACAACTACATAATTCTAATTAGATTAGTCAGTTTGGTACTGGAATCGGACAAAAACTATAATGGTAAAAGGTGGACTGACTGGTCAAAATGACCATAAAATGGCAGAGTTATTTAGTCATGATGCAGCAGCCAACCTGGTTTAGTTGGCTACTCATCCTAGATATATAGCTAACAATTTAGCTAACATTAGCCAGTCTGTTGTTATTTAGTCCCTTGATAGAGAACAAGCCAATCCAATAGTCCATATATGATATGCAAGTTAACATGGCTAAAATGTCCACCCAAAAAACTCCAATTTCACATGTAGATCTGTGTCACGTGTCCAGAGAACACATTCAATGCAGTAAAATTAAAACACTGCCTTAAATAATTCAGTTAATTAGCAATAGTATTTCACTAGCTATCTTGTTTTGCTTGTGTTATTGATTGTACTCTGAATGTTTAAAAAGCACAGACTTTGAGGGTGGATTTTTAGAGGAGATGTACCCTTGTTTGCAGCGCAATCCAGCACCAAAAGTTTAACAACATGTCCTCATTACTAGATTGTGTCTGGCCATGTGAGACTAGTTATATAAACTCATTCATAAATAATCATCAAGAAGAGTAACAGCATCAGCACATTTGAGGAAATTTATCAACACCTAATTTAATCTCACAGCAATCAAATGTCTATTTCCCGTCGGTAGACAAACTGACTTGGTCAACTCCATGAGCCCAGTGTGTAAATACCCCCTGGTATTCGAGGAATATTGGCTGGCTGCTAACTCAATTTCCATAGCAACACTGCTAGTTTCAATGGCAGCAAAATGTTTGGTTTAGCAATTCTTCTTCAGGAAATGATCTTTGCCAGTTTGGTAACGTGCTATTCCACAAGTTAACTGAGATCTTACACATCTCCTCTTCCATGTTCCTTTGAAAAACAGTAACAATTCATTCTTTTCACCAAACTGGCAAAGTTTTACAAATACACTACAGCATACTGTATCCTGGGCCTAGTTACAGTTGCTAGGCTATGAAGGACCAAGTGGGTAAACCAGTTTGCTACAATGCCACCCTGGGGCAGACTAGCGCTGCATCTATAGCTAAACAATGACCTTTCCCTGAATTTGCTTTCCTCCCCTAACAGACAGTGTAAGCTGGAGCCAACATAACACCAATGACAACATGCAGGAGCACTGGCATAACACTGGTGATATCTACAATATATATATATATATATATATATATACACAATATGAATTTTGATGAATTTTGCAACAATACACTATTATATATATATATATATATATATATATATATATATATATATATATATATATATATATATATATATATATATATATATATATAAAATAGTGTATTGTTGCAAAATTCATCAACAACAATGAAATATCCACATATTGTTAAAATACTATGTAAAAACTCGTATTGAATTTATGCTTCCAAATTGGTACTGTTTGTGTTCAATCAATTTAATTTTGATACTTTAGTTGAAGGCACAAGAAACATTACAATCTTCCTCTTCCCAATGTTTAAGCGAGTTAGGACAATGGATTTTTCCATGAAACATCTAATAAGTGGTTCTGATAATAGAATCTCTCACTCTGGAGCAGCATCAGCTACACAGATCTCTGTACTCCTGTGACTGATGACAGGCTGAAAAATAAAGAAAGTAAAGCTTCCCACATCAGATGGAAACCATGGACTTCACAGTGACCTTTTAGAACAACAAAAGGCCGCTTTTCAAGAGTCTTAAAAGATTTAAAAGGGGCGCATTCATCCAGACCGGAGGCTGTTTGAGACGCAGAGCCTCAGAGATGCCGAGAAAAGAAAAGTGCACAAAGCGTAAGCCAGAGCTGAGAAATAATCAGATGCATTTGAAAGCTCTCAGTGAAGTCTTATCAGCGCAAAGGCATAGAGGGGCCGCTTCCCAAATCCACACAAGCTACTGGGGGGAGCCAAGAGGAGAGGCAGAGGAGAATTAGGAACATGGGGAGAGGGAATAAGGGAGGGGAGAGAGAAGAGTCGAGGCATATCATCGCCACTGAGTGAGAGAGAGTCAGACAGTTACTTAGTTACTGAGTGGTGAGTAAGTGAGCAGACACCAATCTTAGTCAAGCACAGTCTCAGTGATCTCAGAAAAAAAAAATCAGAAATAAAAAAGACACAAATGCAGTAACACTAAGACGAGTGAAGCTAGATTTTCACCATGAGAAATATCAAGATAAAAGAAAGATTTCCTACAAAGAAATAGCAAAAATAATGTAAAATTTCTTCAAGTTTCTCTTTATGGGAAGGGGATAGGACTGAACTACAAGCCCAATTCCAATGAAGTTGGGACGTTGTGTAAAACAAATAAAAACAGAATACAGAAAACAGAATTTTCAACCTATATTCAATTGAATACACTACAAAGACAAGATATTTAAATGTTCAAACAGATAAACTTTATTGTTTTTTGCAAATATTCACTCATTTTTAATTTTATGCCTGCAACACGTTCCAAAAAAGTTGGGACAGGGGCAACAAAAGACTGGGAAAGTTGAGGAACGCTCAAAAACACTTGTTTGGAACATTCAACAGGTGAACAGGTTAATTGGAAACAGGTGAGTGTCATGATTGGGTATAAAGAGAGCGTCCCTGAAAGGCTCAGTCATTCACAAGTAAAGATGGGGTGAGGTTCACCACTTTGTGAACAACTGTATGAGCAAATAGTCAAACAGTTTAAGAACAACGTTTCTCAATGTGCAAGGAATTTAGGGATTTCATCATCTACAGTCCATAATATCATCAAAAGATTCAGAGAATCTGGAGAAATCTCTGCAAGTAAGCGGCAAGGCAGAAAACCAACATTGAATGCCCGTCACCTTCGATCCCTCAGACCGCACTGCATTAAAAACCAACATTATTCTGTAATGGATATTATCACATGGGCTCAGGAACACTTCAGAAAACCACTGTCAGTGAACACAGTTCGTCGCTCCATCTACAAGTGCAAGTTAAAACTCTGCCATGCAAGGCGAAAGCCACATATCAACAACACCCAGAAACGCTGCCGGCTTCTCTGGGCTCAAGCTCATCTGAGATGGACTGACGCAAAGTGGAAAAGTGTCCTATGGTCTGACGAGTCCACATTTCAAATTGTTTTTGGAAATCATGGACGTCGTGTCCTTCGGACGAAAGAGGAAAAGGACTGCCCGGATTGTTATCAGCGCAAAGTTCACTGATGGTATGGGGGTGTGTTAGTGCCCATGGCATGGGTAACTTGCGCATCTGTAAAGGCACCATTATTGCTGATAGGTACATACAGGTTTTGGAGCAACATATGCTGCCATCCAAGCCACGTCTTTTTGAGGGACTTTCCCTGCTTATTTCAGCAAGACAATGCCAAGCCACATTCTGCACGTGTTACAACAGCGTGGCTTCATAGTAAAAGAGTGGCTAGACTGGCCTGCCTGCAGTCCAGACCTGTTTCCCTTTGAAAATGTGTGTATTCTGTTTTTATTTATGTTTTACACAACGTCCCAACTTCATTGGAATTGGGGTTGTATATAAGGAAAATAATCAGCATCACGCTCTTTTTTTTTTTATTAATATCGCACCTGCAATCTTAAATTAAGATCCAGGTGTGTTTCTTTGGCCAGGAAACAAGCATATCCACTTTTCTGGCTTGAAACATGTGCACTGACTGCCATTTATATGTGGTTCTGTTGTCATCTACACAACACATGGGTGTTTGTTTGCTTTTCACTGTTCTAACTCATCTACAGGTGGTTTACAAGCTCCTCCAACACTAAGTATAATATCAAATCTATCAGTAATCGTCTACTCTTTACTTCTGTGCTTCGGAAACTGTCCAGGAAGATTGGCTGCTACTGCAGACTATGAGTCAAGTGCGTTCCCCCAGCACAAGGTCCCCCAGGACCCAACCAATGCTCCCCAGCTGCACAGAGTCAGCTAGAGTGCCGCTGATACCCCCCAACTTGTATTTATGTTTTTGGCTTTCTTCCTGACAATGAAAAACAAATAACTTGTACTAAATGCCTGTTTCAAATCCATAAATAATTTTTGCACAGTACTGTAAGCACTGGCATTTTGTGTGTGTGTGTGTGTGTGTGTGTGTGTGTGTGTGTGTGTGTGTGTGTGTGTGTGTTTGTGTGTGTGTGTGTGTGTGTGTGTGTGTACGCATGTACATTTCCCAATTTTTTTTAAATGTGATTCTGGCATCAAATTCAAAATGCACATATATATTTCCAAAACCAATAAAATTTCTTAAACATCTGATATGTTGTCTTTGTACTATTTTCAATTAATTGTGGAACTTAAAATATTTGTAATTTAATTTATTTACAACCCTGGAAACAGGGTGGTAAGCGAATCAACACCAGGAGGGAAAATGAGTGAGTGAATCAGTAGATGCTTAAGTGACTAAATTAGTGTTAGAAACAGAGAAAATCCAGTGGTGGCACACAATGAAAACTCCTGTCTGGTTCATTAGCTGCGCTGGCCAGAGAGGCTGAAGGTGATCCAGAGGAGCAGAGACTTTAATTAGGCCATGCTGCTGGAGCGCTGTGACATCAGCATGCTGCTAAGCAGACTGTCTGCAGCCACACTCATTAACCGCCCCATCCATCTTACCCGGTGAGGCCCGCTCTCAGGGGCCCGAGCTGCTGCTACATCAACACATGCTGCATGAATATATGACTTTCACTGACGCTGTCTAGATAGAAATCACTTAGCTTTAGGCAATGTCACTGAGTAGTTAAAAGGTTTAAGGTGGCCAACAGATACTCTCATAATCAGAACAGCTTCTTCATACAGATCACCTAGCACAGATGTTGGAGATACTTGTGTGTAAAATTTTCAAGTTCAGCAAATTGAACTTCCTGGCACAATTACAAAAAGAGAAAGTACTACAAATTCCTACTGCTGTTATTAAACAGGCTGGTTCAAGTTTGGGAGAGTAGCATTCAGATCACATGAAACTTCTTGGTATTGGAAAGGTCCCATCAGAAATACAAAAACAAAGCAGTGCCGAAGCCTGAGGCCAGTGCCTACAACTTCAATTATTTATTTATTTTAGTGTCAGACAAAAGATTGTGCCCTTTCCAACTGGAGCTTAGAGATACAACTAGAGAAGAGTCAGAAACATCGAGAAAATAAAAAAGTAGACAGTTATCAAGTACTGGCCATGAATATTACTCAAGTATTGGCTACTGGCCTGAGAACAGACCACCGTCTCATCAACAACTACACACACTAAACAATGCCTTTAATGTTTACTAAGCAGACAGTTTATTTAACAAAAAAATCATGTTGCAGTTTACTGTATTTAAGCTTGTTTGTGATGATTGTAATGTTATTTAGCATTTTTAGTGACAGAAACAGACTCACTGCTAAGACTAATAGTTTCTCTAACTATCCAAGACTTTAACACAGTATTGTAGTGTAAAATTACTATCGTCAAGTTAAATATTAACATTTGAAATGACACATATATTCAAATTGTCCTTAACGGGGAATTCCACCAGTTTTTTTTTTTAAAACATCTGCATAATTCAATGTCTAAGATGTAAACAAGATCATTCAGAATCATTTGGTCAGAACTGTCCACAGCGGTGGAGATGGGGACCAGGAGTTAAATGCTTCTAAAAGCTCAAATAAAATCATTACATAACTATGCCCAAGACATTGATTTCTGTACTGAGAGAGGTAATTTGACTTAAAATGTTTTTTTTTTTTGGAAGATGTACCACTATTTTAACATAATCAACATAACACTCAGAAAAACTCAGAAAACTTGTGTAGATTTACTGATGATCTTGGTAAATAAGATATATATTGTTAGTTATAGCTGTAGACATCATGACCCCTGGTTCCTATCTCTACCACTTTAAAGAGTCAGTAAATTTTCTACAATGAAACATTTCACATTAAACCACTCTGAATGACCATTTACATCCCAATTATTTAATTATATAGAAATTTTGATAAATTGGTGGAAAGACATGGGACGAAGTAAATGATCTATGATACAGTTGCTGTGCAACCGTATAAGGCCTTCATTGTAAAATTTTGTGCTTGACACATTTTCAATGGGAGACAGGTCTGGACTGCAGGTAGGTCAGTCTAGCACCTGCTCTGTCTAATTACACATTCTTGCTGTTTTCATACGTGTAGAATGTTTCTTGCAGTTGTCATGTTGAAATAAGCATGGATTTCCCTGAAAAAGATGTCATCTAGAAGGCATCATATGTAGATCCAAAATGTGTATATAGTGTAAATAATGTCTTCACCATTATGCTACCTATGTCAACAGTAATACATCCCCATAGCATGACAGACCCTGCAATTTGAACCTTATGCTGGTAACAATCTGGATGACCCTTTTATTATTTGGCCCACAGAACACAACAACCATTATTTTCATAAATAACCTGAAAACGTGACTCAGAGCACAACACACATTTCCATTGTACAGAGACATTGTTGACATATGGCTTCTGCTGTGTGTAGTACAGTCTTAACTTGCATTAGTGCATACAGTGATGAACACTGTTCATCAACAAAGGTTTGTCAGAACATTCCTAAGTCCATATGGTGATACCACATGGCATATTCAAAGAAGCACGCCAGTTTTTAAAGCAGTGCCATCTGAGGGATCCAAAATCATGGGCATTCAGTTGTGGATTTACCATTTATCTGATGGTAACAGTTTTGGTGGTCTACCAGGACTTGCATGGTTGCTTGCAGACCCATTTTTCTATACCTTTTATTCATTTTTGAACAGTTTTGGACACTCCAAACTTTCACTCACAGCTCAGTCATGGAACTTCACATATTTGTCTGCATGATCAGTCAACTCACAGAAGCACTGAATGATTAAAAAAAGGACTTCAAGAGTAAAGAGAAAAGAGGGACAAAGCCCCTCAATACATTAAAGAAGACACACAAACATGTATATGCAAACACACACACAGAAGCACACAATCAAGAGCACTCACAGAATGTTAAACACATCCACTCACAGGCAAACACATTTATTATCATTCACAAACACACTGTGTTTGAAAAGGACGAACATCAATATTACATGTTCGTGCACACACTTCATATGTCAAACACACCAAATCAAACAGAAGCATTTTTTATGCATTCAAATTTATGCACAGACAAACAAACATTAACAATCGAGTACATGGTGAGTATAAATCAAATCAAAATTCAATACGTCCATATAAAAGAAGCTCATTGCATTACTATGCAGGTCGGCTCATGCAAACACGCCTGTCCATACACAATGCAAAAACAAAAGAGAGTGCACAGACAATAAGAGCAGGATACAAAAGCAGAATGTCACTGCCCTGTCACACACTTTCATTTCAGTGTAATGCTGACATAAACCCTATTCTACTCCAAGATACATCTATTCCACTACTCAAGCATATCCAGCAGGGTTCAAAGGTCTGAGACTACTAAAAAAGTTTTTACTTTCATTCCTTTTCTAATTCAATACAGGCTTTTTCATGACACACTATATTATCAGCAGAACAAATACAAATACAACAAATAATCTGCAAGAATTTTAACATTATATTTCAACAAGAATTTCACATTTTTTTTATTTTGGTATTATTATGTCCTCCATTTTCATCAAATGACAACTTGGATTCAAGCTGGCAACTCCAAACATTTGTGCAAAAGCCTCTGATGAACAGATCAAATCCACTAAAGAGTGATCCAAACACAAGCTTCAGTGGCAGAGATAAGACTGAAAAAACCTTTTTGTGCAAAGACATGGTCAGAAATTATGCAGGATCTTGAACATTTCTTTAAATGTTTCAAAAAATTTAAAACATTTTCAAATGCACAATCCTACATGTACTTTCCTGCTCTCCAGCTGCATCAGTAGCATACAGCTGATTACTGTGTAACAATTTTAATGTCTTGTCCTGTACAAGAAATATATTAACTTAGAACACACCTATAATGGGCACCAATGGGCAGTTGTTGAATTGCACCATTCAATGTGTATTTTAGTACTTAGTGGAATTCATTAGTTGTAAGTATTTGCGAAATGAGCTGTAAATCTGTTTAATTAACTCTTTCAAGAGTAGGTTTGGTGAATGTGCGCATAGCAGTGTCGAGATTTCAGGGTGATTCCACAATGGAGATTCCATATAACCCATGAATCTGTTCAGGCAACAGGGATGACAATGTTGTGGGACAACCATAATGTACAGTGTTCATAAGATATGATGGATGACTCATGAAAAGGATGCATCAAGCATGAGGTGCAGGCCTGGATCCAGTTACAATTAAGAGAGTTACTGCAGTAACAGCACCTACTGATATGAAAAATGTTTTCAATGTTTAAAAATATACCCTTACAGAGAAATCACATATGAAGCATGCAAAAAACATGTTTACAAGTAACCACACATTTCTCACATGTTGTAACAGTCAAAGTTCAATGACACAGTTATTTCATTTACATGTTCATATGCCAAGTGTGACATCACTCGCTGTAGAAGGAGCGGAGTTGGGAAGACAGAGCAAATTCTAGTTGTAAAACCACTCTGCCCCTTAATGTTCTATCCTTCTCAACCTCTAGATTAATGCTACCACAGTGCTTCACACAGTGTCTCATTTATGTATAATTTATATAATAGCCATGAGACTTGGCTTGATATGGTCTCTATAATAAATAACTAATCCATTCAGAGTACCCTCACCAGTGTCCGTGCTGCTATCCACTCATCATGCCTACCTCAAAGCACCTATTCCTCACTCTACTCTGGGTAAGAAGCATTATAGTGTGAACACATATGATCACACCTTTTCACAAGTAATAACACATTTATAACATGTCAAGAGTACCAAAACCACACGTTTATTCACATGGGATAGTCATGTGACTTCTCTGTAAAGGTGTTTTTCAAAACTGTTGGCATCCCTGGTCAGAAATTCTGTTACACTGAATAGCTAAGTGAGTAAAAGGTGACCTGATTTCCAAAAGGTATAAATTTAAAGATGACACATTTCTTTAACATTTTTAGCAAGATCACTTTTCATGCCTAAAAAAGGAAAGTGACCCAAAGCAAAAGTTTAGGTACAGTGCATGGTTGGTACTTTGTAACTGCCCCTTTGGCAAATATCGCAGCTTGCTTTGTAGAGAGTTAAGAATCTTTCACTTCTTGTTTGGGAGATTTTCCCCCCATTCCTTCTTGCAAAAGATGTTTAAAGTCTATCCACAGATTTTCAATGATGTTTAGGTTGGGGGACTTTGAGGACCATGGCAAAACTTCAGCTTGAGCCTCTTGAGCTAGTCCATTGTGGATTGTGAGGTGTGTTTAGGATCTTTATCCTGTTGTAGAAGCCATCTTTTTTCATCTTCAGCTTTTTACAGATAGTGTGATGTTTGCTTCCAAAATTTGCTGGTATTTAATTGAAACAATTCTTTCCTCTAACAGTGAAATGCTCCCCATGCCACAGGCTACAACACAAGCCTAAAACATTACCAATCCACCCCCATGCTTAACAGTTGGAGAGGGATTATATTTATGAAATTCTATTCCTTTTTTCCTCAAATATACCTCAAAAATTTTGACTTCATTGTTTCCAAAATACATCAGGCTTGTTTAGATGTTCCTAGTTTTTGCAGTCAGATGGGGGTTTTGATTTGTCTTTGCCTTTCAGACCTCAATTTGACCTCCACCGTTACCCTTAACTGCCCTTTGTTAATTATAATACAAACTGTAGAAACAACTACCTAAAAATCGTCTTATTGCACTCTCCTTTGCTTAGTGGGCATCAATTATTATAATTTTCATAGTGATAGGCAGCTGTGTAGAGGAGCCCATGGCTGCTGATTGTTGGGACAAAGGTTTGAGGAATCAGAGCATTTATAAAGCTAAAAAATTTAAGAAATTTAGGAAGATATTGGTGAAAGAGGTCTGAACGATTGTGAACAAGCCTAACCTAAAAAGCTAATTAAGGTCTGACATCTTGGTAAAAGCTGAGAGCTCAAATATCTCAGGTGCCCAAAATTGCTCCTTTCCTTTTTTCACAAAAACAAAACAAAAAATATGCTAATCTTGCTTAAAATGTTGAAAAGTATGTTTCAACTTTATGCCTTCTTTTAGAGATCAGTTCATCTTCTATTCACAGTAACAAAAATTCTGACTGGGGTGCCCACACCTTTACTGGCTAGTGTAAGTAGACTTTTAAACTTCATGGGTGATATTCTAATCACTAATAGCATATTTGTTGTACCTAGCAGAAATTCAGCTGTTGAGCTGTGCTGGTTGAACACACTCATTGCATCTTAAAAAAGCCATCTATGGAGTGGTGTACATTTTAGGACATCCCCAGACCACAGTGTCAGATTTCAGCCATTAGACGAAACAGCTATGAGAAAAATCATGTCTCAGCTATCGTACATCAGAGGTTGTGGCAGGCTGCGTCAGATGGAGGAGCATTTTCTGCTCTAAACAGCTTTTTGTATCCTACAGCAGGACATGGATTCTGCAAGCTGCATTTGTTCCACCACAAACTGTTTTTTTCTGCCATGTTACATATTTTTTCACTGCAGATGGAAAAATGTTCAACCATAGCAAATAAGCTACTCCGTTCATCATGTGCTACTTTTGATGGGATGACCAATCAAATGAAACCAGAGAGCAAGCAAACACACACACACACACACACACACACACACACACAGGGCTGTTCAGTAGGACAGTTTTCATATCAAAACTACTTACACTAGCATATGCCCCACTCTTTACATTGCTACTATAAAGGTTTGCCAAAAGATGTTCTGCTGTGTAAATATAGCCTCAGGCTAAGCTAAGTGGCCTCAGACAGTAACATTGGTGTGACTTTCACTAACCAGATTAATTACAATTTAATGTCTAAATTAAAGATAATAATGTACTGCAATCACAACTGCACTTTATGTTCTGTTCCTTCACAAAGATTAAGCTAAGTATTTATATAAACATTTGAAAAATGAAATGAAAAGTGTTGCTATTATTATGCTTTTTATCAGTAGTATTATTTGTGTTTTTGTTTTATTGTTATTATCATTATTATTACATCTATGCATGTAAAAAACTCTGAAATCTGCTATTATTTATTACCCCCCTCACCCTTAATGATTATAATTCAAGGCAAAGTGTAGTTATGGTGGTCCGGCTTGATGACGCAGCTTTAGAAAGACATTATCTCATATTTGTCATTACGTGTGCAAAACTTGTAGTTTTGAATTCACATTACAAACTCAACATACTTCAAATGATTTACAGAGTTGAGCAGCTTTCCATTGGATTCCATTATAAGTGAATATTATGTCAAAGATTCTTACAGGGAAACATGCTGAAATTGTGGTCTGTGCAAATCAATGGTAAAATACAGACATGGAAGATAGAGATCAGGCTGAAAAAAGGCTGGAGTATTTCTTTAAGGCAGATCATGTGAAGATAAATTCTTTTGGAGCACGTATAGGTTCTATAGATGAATCTAATAAAGCAGACAGAGAGAAGGTAAATCTCTCAATGCTACATTTTATTCAATTCATAGGAGTTCATTTTAGTAAAAGGGTCATACAGATCACAGCACTGTGTGGTGCTCTCCTGGTCAGGGTTCCTGGACTGTGGGCAGGTCCTGTATCAGGTGTCCTCTAATGGAGCAAACAAAGCTTCCTTACACAGCATATACATGTACTGTACAGAGAACTCTCATACTTTCTAATGGATTACAAATTCCCTTTGATGGGGTACTGACCTCACTGAACAGAACCCCCACCCCCCACCGCCCTCCCCTCTGCTGTATGGATTTCATGGGAAGTATTTATGCTGATAAGAAAGCACTTTTCACTTAAAAGCACATGAGGATCACATAACATCTGCCGCACTGAAGGACACACGCAGATTACACCTCATACTCTCTGTTTCACTATACCTACATACATTCAGCCACATGCCATGTAGCACAGCACAAGTCAGCTGATGTATCCATTAAAGGCTAGGTAATGAATACTTGTTCAATCACTCTGCTATCAGCTAAGAGATGTATGGCTCTAGGACGTTCTGCAGATGGAGAATATCTGATTTCTACTCAGCCAGGTCATTTATCACTAATGCCAATGAGCGTGTAACCAAGGAGCACTGATATACCGTATTCATGAAAAAAAAAAACAGATGAGTGCTAGCTACGACCATTCATTGACATTGCAGAAGTAATGCATCATGAAGAGGAAAATGATGAGGAGCATTAAGAGTAAGGCAAAATTATGGCTATAGACTACTTAAAAACCTTATAAATATGGAAGACACTTCATTATAGGTGCTTAAGCTCAATATTTCCACGTATTAATCATTCAATTAATTGTAATTAACTGTCTAAACTAGTGAAGAAGGCATATTTTTATATTGAATGCATAGACAGAACACTAAATTCAAGACCCAGCAATGATATAAAGAACTACTAAGTTATTTTTGAGTAAATATGATCACATGAAGTATCAAACATTTAGTCATTAGTTTTATTTTTTCCATCTTTCCATATCGTTCAATAATTTGAACAATTACTTAATTTGTTTTGAATTCACAAAAACAATGTGATCATACTTATGAAAATATTGACTTCCACACACAGCTATTTAGACCCTACCTGCCCTTATCACAGCACAGCTAATTGACTGAAATTCACTGATGTGGAAAGACATTTCACTAGTTATCTTTTAATGAGAAACACATGGTAAATAGATAGTGATAGAATCCTGTGCTTTCAGTGAATGCACTATCAAGTCTACACTTTCCAGTGTTTATAAACTTAAACGAAACTTGTTGTTGATGTTGTTTAGAAACATACATCAATTAAAATAATTACATTTGTCTTAGAAGCAACTTTGAAAGTTGCATTAGCAAAATTTTACCTAAGTTGTATTCTGCTAAAATTTCCCACAACTCATTTGAAACTTGTCCGCAACAGCTGCAAATAAGTTTCATGAAACTGGCAATCAAGATGCCAAAAATGCACCATGTAAACACATGAACATTCTTATTCCTAACAATTATTTTCACCAGTTCAATGGCCGAGATAGTGAAACAGCGGACTGATTATTGGATTGAATGAGATCCTCCTGATCAACTATATGCAAGGTTGGATGTTTTTCATTTTGTTAGTTCCCTGAATCATGACAATAAACAAATGGGAGTTTCTCAAATTAGACCGAAATGTGTTCTCAATGAACTTGCTGTGTTTCTAGGACAGGATGAGCGAGACATCTGTTGTACTGAGTACAACTGTAATGGACAATGTAGGTTTGTTTTTAAATACTTAACATGCAGAGCAAATTAAAGACTTCAGACATACAGAAAAGAACAACAGCAATAGATGGATCAATAGAAAGACAGAGCAACAGATAGATAGAACAACAGAACAACAGAATGATCAAGAGATAAAAAGATAGAGTGACAGATAGAACGATAGAACGATAGAACGATAGATAGATAGATAGATAGATAGATAGATAGATAGATAGATAGATAGATAGATAGATAGATAGAGGAAACCATATGGTGAGTTAAAAAACACATGAAACTTAGATTGCCATATGTAACTTGAATTCTTTCATGTTACTGTCAAGTAACATGGCAATTATGCTGCCACAATTCTTGCAACTACCTGAATGAACGTTTCACAGTGGAAAGCCAGCCTTAAGCACAAGTCTTTTGATCAAAATGTCTTTCAGTACATTGAAAAACATAAAATCAGAAGGTGCCCAAACTTTTCACTTGTAAAGACATGATAAGGTAGGGAACTGTCCTCTGGTTACAGTATATCAATGCTTCTTGTAGTGCTGAAATACAAACTGTGTAGTGGGATATTAGTCCATTCCCCAAGATGAAAAGCCTTCAGTTCTTTGAAGGATGAAGGAAGGACTTTGAGGGTTTTTGCACTCTGTGCTCCAAAACCTCCCACAAAAGGTTCACTGATGTTTAGATCTTGAGACTAAAGGCATTTCACCACATTCATCTTATTTTTAATGAAAACTACTCTTGACTATGTTTAGCAGGCTGTGCAGAAGCACTATCATCTTGGAATATGAGAACATTAAGATGGAACAGTGTTTGTACCATAGGGTACAATTGTCCTGCAAAATGCCCTCATTTTCCTTGACCATTATATGACCATGCAGAGCAATTATTGCACCTAATGACTCCCACCAAGTTTAACAGTAGACTGGAGACATTGCGGATTGATGATGTCCTTTGGCTTTTTAAAACGTAAACACGTTCAGCTGTAGGAGAAGCGCAACTCATCAGACTGCAGCTCTTTTTGGGTTGCTGAGGGGCCAAGACTGAACTCCTTACACAGGTTATACATGCACTGGCCTTGAATATAGTCAATGTCCAAGCTGCAACTCTGCCACTGTTATTCTTTTCCCTTGTTTGGCACATATCTCATGAATCCTGAAATAAATTTGCCCTTTTTAAAATTTATTTTACAGCCACCCACGGACCTGGTAAGTAGGGGAGGTGAGGGGGCTGTAGACCCCTTAGATTTCAGGACTGTTAATATTGTTTCCTAAACTTAAAAACAATCATCAACATTATAAAGTCCCACATTTTGTACACAAGCCTTTTTTTAACTGTTATACCACTGTATGCAAATGTTTTAACTCTACAGTGAACACACTTCTGCACTATTACAGTTTATTTCACAGAATTTTACTTTTAGCAATAAAGAATACATAAAATGTGGCCTGTGCAAAAGTTCTGCCATATTTTGTGTGTTTTTTTCCAATATGTTAAACTCTGAGGAAATGAAACAGTGCAAATCCATTGTAGATGATATGTCAAATTATTTTCACTTAAAAATGAACAGAATGTCATTTCGCCCAGGGGTGTTCAAACTTTTGCTTATGACTGTATCACTTACTCAGTCCCTGTTCAATCATTGAATCTCAAGACAATGTTTGACTAGAGATGTGACAGTCTTTATGGAAAGAATTTGGAATATTGTCACATAATATCATGTATATGCCATTTAAATTACAGCACAACTCACTGACCTCTCTGGAACTCAAACCTTGTGTTGCTTTGGTTTTATTTTATTCCATAATTGGAATTTTTTCGTTTTGTAAACAACAAACAAAAAAATGTATTAAGCAATATCAGCACAAAAACAGACAACCAAAAAACTAACAGCACTAAGACACAATTGAAGTAAAGATGTAGTAAAGTAAAGAAGTAGACGAGGTCCTGCCCCAAACTTTTTAACACTCAACTGGTGCAGACCAGGCATCCAGAGTATCAGCCTTTGACCAATTCTGGCAGTGGCCGCTTCAGTACCATGACATCCATAAAACTCAGCAAGAATGTAGATCATTAGCATACACTTACTTCCTTTGAATGGGTTTCAAGTTAAGTACTGAAATAAAGTTGGATATAAGGGCAGGTTTACTTCTAAGAGGAGCAAAGAAGCTGTTGCTTCCCAGAGACGCTTCACTGGAGAGCACTTTAGAGCTTTTATCAATAGAAAGTTTCATTTGGAATGCCTGGTAAGGTTGTATTAAATCTGTTTGCAAATTTAAAGTAAATTTTTTAGATTAAAAAAAAAAAAATGTCCAAATTAAATCCAAATCCAGATCTGAGTCATCTATGGCAAGGTCACGGGTCCAAAGTTTTTTGAGTATTAGAAATGAGTTTGTTACAAATAGTAGACACCATACCCCGGGATATGGGTGTATCTTGGAAGAACCTAAGCAAAGAGTGTGCATGATTGGATTTTCTGATGATACTCTGAGGCATGCTTATCAAAGCAGAGTAGCTTGAAAGATAAACACCTGAGTGGGTGTATTAATTCAGATTAGGCTTTAATCAATATATCCATGCCCTAGCTGCTTGCTCTAAACCAGTTGCTTGTCTCAGCCTACACAGAGGCAATGCAGTAATCCCAGCGCTTCTGCACAGTTGCTTGGACATCAATCAGCAGCCCGTACACTCATTATCCCCACTAGGCGGATCATCAATAAATTAGCCATGCAACAAGCCCAATCAATTTCCCTGATGGAGTGTCACCTCTAGCCGCCAGGGAGAGCAATGGGGAGAAGCGGCGCCACCTGGCCCTGCCTGCTGCTGGAACCATGGCCAGCGCTGGCCCGTCTCTACTAATACAGTCACTACCTGCCAAACAAAAGCCGAGCTTCATACATCACCTGTAAGATATTCGCATTCCGAATACTTTCTTTGATTAGGACTAGGCATTGTGCGACCGTTTGAATATGACAATCCAAGTTCATCGTACTATTTGCTTTATCAGGTATTTTAAGTATGCGTGAAGTTTGGATTGAAAAAGAGAAATAAATAATTTATTAACATATAAGTTTTGAATGGGCATGACAAAGATCCACTCATTAAAACTACACTTATTAGTTTTATTACATTGATTTACCATATAGGTGCATTTTGCAGTTCTGCAACTACAGACTGTAGTCCTTCTGATTTTCTGCATAATTTGTCAGTCTTTCTTTCTGTCATTCATCAATGTTCAGGACCCCTACAGGACCACCACTGAGCAGCTTCTGTTTGCATGGAAGATCATTCTCGGTGGTTAGTGGTATGTGGTATGTTAAGGGTGTGATGCACTGGTACAAGTGGATCAGACACAGCAGTGCTGCTGGAGTTTTTAAACACTATGCACACTTGCACTCTACTGGACACAGCTACAGTCGAATGCAAAAGTTTGAACACCGCCGGTCAAATAACATGTACAAATAACATGTACAATTAAATAAAAGGTTGAAATGATCTGCACATTATTGCATCGTTTTTATTTATGTTTTGCACAACGTCCCAACTTTTTTAGAATTCTTATTTTTTTATTTTAAATGTTATTAGTTTGATTTTAAAAATGCTTAATGTTTTATGACTCACACCACTCACACAATCTTTTTTGCAATGCATGAATCACTATTTCCACCAAATTTACTAGAAATGTATAAAGTGATTACATTAATCATGGATTATTTAATTTAAACTGAAAAACAAGTATGAAAATTGTTGGTTCACATTAAAATAATACACATCTGTGAAATCACTGCTGTCCCATGCACAACATGATCTTTAAAATAATAATTCAAAAAGAATAATTACCATGATTTTTGTTGGTTAATTTTGAAATAGACAGAAGAGTACAAATAAACAAACATTGTAAACCATAAAATGGTTTAAAGTTGGTGAACTATTTTGCCACTGCAATAACAGAATGACCCATGTTGACCTGATAAGGGTAACAGTATACATACTGTAGAAGGTAGAAGCACCTAATAAAATGGACAATAAAGATATATATGGAAATATTTCAAACAATAACCTAATAAACTTGTACAGCTGTGTGGGTCATTGTGCAGGTCAAATGGTGCTATATTAAATCACATACGTCTAAAGCTCAAAGGTGACTAAATAAACCCAAACAATTACTGCACAAACTCATTTGTTGGCTAAAGCCTCTGTGTTGTAGGTTATTTTTCATAATGATATAAAATTTGTTCATTCCAAAACTATTCATTTAAAATTTTACATATTCAAACATTAAAAATGATTAAATGCCCATCTCCAATTAGTACAGATGAGCTTATGCAGGGTAAAGGGATGAGGGTTTTTATGATCATTTAAGAGCCAGCATGTAACCCAAGAGCCATTCAGGCGCACCTGTGGAGGGCTGTCTGCGGGTTGCGGGTGGGCCAAACTGGGTCCGGCCTCCTGGGTGTCATAAAGCAACATGCGGGAAGCAAGTCTCACACTATAGGTGGGTGTGGAAGCTAAAGGGGGGGATGGTGTTTCCAGTAAAGAACGAGGCAGAGTTCTGGTAAGGACGCGATAGCATCGTTCAGGCCACAGACGGGGCGGAGTGGTAGAGCATCAGACGAAGGCATTAAGTTACTCACTTACTCAGGCCATCGCTCATCTCCACTGGTCTCCATCAGTCCCAGACAAATGGGCTACTACAGGCAGACGGATACCTGATCTGAACCCAGCAGATCCTGCTATCTGTGATTTGACTATGGCTGCAAAACATGGACGAACACTCATTTGGAACACAAAAACCCAATGTGACTGTTTAGAGGGCTCATGCAATATGCAAATGAGCCTTCTTAACAATTACATTGGGTTTCTTTGTTTGTTTTGAGATACCAGTATTGCAAAGGCCAATATCACAACAATGATAAACAAACAATATACCATGCAGCCATAGATCTGACCAAGAGTAACTAAGTGTAATCATAATCAACAACAGGAAATGCACTAAGTATAAAATCAAATCTATCAGTATTTAATTTGCCCACTCTTTACTTTTGTGCAGTCTACTGTCACTCTTCCATCCCTTCAATCTTAAAACCAACCAGTTACAGCTGTGGTTACCTCACAAAAACTGTTCCCCAAGCTCTGACTGACATTATATTCCCCTTCAAAGAGACACCAACATTCTCACAAATGTTTACCCAAACACACCTCATGCATCTGATTGGCTAAAAGAAGTATTTCTGAGATCAGACAAAATTGTAATCCACTTGCATAAGGTGGGGAAAATAATTGAGAAACAGCTTCAAGAATGGATTATTCTCTGAGCTGCAATAATGATGACATGGTGGTGGTGCATTAGTGTGTGTTGCGCTGATGTGAGTGGATCAGTCACAGGAGTGCTGCTGCAGAACTGAGAATAGTCCAAAAAGCATTGTTAGCAGCTTGCTGTGACCACTGATGAAAGACTGAGGATGAATAACACAAACTGTCCCACAACAGATGAACTATTGTTTTTGACACCTACAAGGTCAACCAACAAGGTGTGTCTATTAGAGTGGATAGAGAGAGTGAGATTTTATTCAAAGTCATTTTAAACTATTTCTATTGATCTGTCCATGACACAATGTAAAGGGCAACTGTTATTTCTTTTTTTAATTACATGAAAAAAGTACAAAGCAAAAAATGGGAGATTTTGTAATGACAGTGATGATATATATAAAAGCATTAAAATTAACATCACAACGGCCCCAGCGACTCAGCATAGATTTCATTGATTTCCTTATCTGGAGCCTATTACGGCCAAGGTCAAGCCCAGGGCTATAAGACTCGAGCTCTGTGGGGATCAAGCAGCCAGCCTAGGGTTGGGAGGAGGCATAGATTTTACTATAAAATAGCATAATAATCTGGAGGCAGAATTTCTAAGGATTAATATTAATTTTGAGTGCTCAAGGTCAGTGCATATAGTCCATATGAAGATTCAACTACAGAGTTTTTCTTAGTATGTGTGTATGATAGTGTGTGGGTGTGTAAAAGTACATCCATTTTTTTCTCTCTAACACCACATGGCTGGGTGCAGAGGTGAGAGGACACACACAGGCAGGTGAGGGAGGGCAGTGAGAGCTGGAGGTGGGGGAGTGGAGACATCACGGCAATTCAGAAAACGTGCCAGAACTCTCAGAGAGAGCCTCGCTCTCAGACGGGCCTTTGAACCCCTAATCAAAGGCAGCCAGAGTCAAGTGATGGCAGCCTACCAGCCACATGAAACACACACTAAACTCACCAGAGTCACAGCCATGAAGCCCCTCACATTGCTTCACACAGTCTCCAAAAGTCTCCACAATCAACACACACACAGGCTTGTGTTTACACAATCTCAGGTCATACATGTGTCCTATTTATGTCATATATAGCATCGCTGACAAATCACAAGCTGCCTAAATCCATTTCTAACTAAACATTTTAAAAAGGCTGCCCCTTTAACACTGTGTGAAAATTTCAAAAGTAATAGATGAATAGAAATCATTCAAATTTACATTAAGTGGGGCATTTTAGCCGAAAACTAGTATTCAGTATGTTATTTGTCATGTTATGTAATACTCAGCCTCATAGGTTTGACAGAATTCACGATTTTGTGTACATTTTGAGTTTATCAGTGTTCTCTCACTACAATACCCTGCATGCATTACACAAATATGTCATGCATTGGTTCCACATGATAAAAAAGAAATTCCTGACTGCTAGCACAGCCACTTATGTAGAGGCTAACAAACACAGACATTATATCTGGCCTGCTAGCATTAGCATTACCTATCTGGCTTCCTTCTGCGTGAGGCAGATGGTGGAAAACATTTCCAACTCAAGTATCTGCCTCAAGCATCTGCTCCAAATCGCTTACAGCTTTTAAATCTTCATCAACTTTCAAGATATATCATTACAGAACAGGTTTCCTAGTCTTTAAATTGAAGAATCTCACTCTATCAATTACTACAGCACCACTGTTTGAGATGATACAGTATTAGGGAGAGTTTTTTGAGGGTCTCTGAGCATTTCCTTGTGGATGGTGGTGAGAAGCCGACCTGAAACATGATATGATTGTTTAATACTCACAAAAATCACACAGTGATGTCAAGCTGTGAGGCACAGCATATTTTCAACTAGCCACTTCCAAGTAAGGAGTTGGGGAAGGGCTATATGAGTAAACCAATCTAGGAATGATTATACAGCCATAAAGTATAATGGAAAAAAATAAACGCACAGTCGATATCTATAGACTTCCAAAACACCACAGAGAAAAGAGACAAATGAATAAGTACAATAAAATCCATATAAAGATATTGATAAAATGATCAATACAATTCCATAATATATATATAAAATCCAATTATAATTTCTGTCTTTCGGTGTAAATCAAAAGTTAACTTCTTAAGAGGAAGTAAAAACATTATTTGAGAGAACCATAGAGTCAGAAATGGGACCCAAGGAAAAGTCCAGAGAGGTACAATTCTATTTATTTTTTTCCAAAATAAACCAGCAGAATACATATCTATCTGACACTATACTAAAATATAACTTTTAATTAGCCATAGAGCAGATATAATTTAGGGCATATTGTGTATCTAATATTGTTGTTTTTTTGTTTTTTTTTAACTTAACAAGGATCATCTAACATACTAATGAAGTATATCCTCATTTTTATCTCCCATTTGGTGTACATTTCAGTGTTAAATCTCATCCTGTGGCTGTGGGTGTGATACAACCAGTTACCATGGCACATAATAACTGATTGGTTGTTCAATAAAAAAAAAAAAAAAGAAAAGAAAAAAAAAAATCATTGAGAATGTGAGGGCAGAGTGGTGTACGCCAGTGGTATGATGTGAAGTTAGATGCATATACTGTCATCTCTTGCCGCATTATAGCACTATATGACACGTTTTGTTTCATGTAAATTAGCACATATCCACTGCTTAAAATTCCAGCACCCCCACCTTCCTGAGTCCCTGTGTTATATTATTTTGCTACCCAGTATCGACCAGAGGGTTCCCGCCTTGGTTCTTGTCAAGGTTTCTTCGTTTTGCTCATGTGGAGTTATTCTATGCTGCTGTCATAATTGGTTTGCTCATTAGGGACTTGAATTTTCTGTAAAGCTGCTTTGTGACAAAAACTGCTACATCAGTACATTTTGAACTGAACTGAATTGAACTGATCAATATTCAAGTACCCATTCATAATATTTATTCTAAGTGTATGCTCTTAACCTCATTAACAAAAATGTAATGTTATTTTTTTCCTTTTTAGTTAAAAAATATAATAGAAGTTAATAATAGAAAACATCAGAACTACAAAGGACTACTTTTCTATGGTTTTTCTACAAAGTCTGAACTTCTTTAATCTACGAAAAACAAACCCACACCCTCGCACACACCACAGATAACCATACTGCATGACACCCACTGAATCAAAAGGGTGAGGAATATTTTTCACTAAAGATCCTCTCCTGTGCATAAAATAATTTCCCATGAATGCATCCCACATTGCACACTGAAGGCACAGATGAATACATGACTCCCCTGCATTTGAGTGGCATTCAACTGCATGCATGTTTCAATACAGAGTAGTATTGCGGCTCTGAAAGGAGCACATATACAGCACAGAGTCAAAAAAAAAAAAAAGAAACATATGAGCCCAAGCCAGAGCTGTGCATGTCCAGGGAACAGAGCAATCGCTGAAAAGGAAACGGGCAAATGACAGAAAGAGGAAGCCATAAGACATTCTGACGCAGACACCCACTCTCAATCCAGATTCGCTCTCTGCCACTTTGGCCCATCTCTCTAAGGATGCCATGTGGCTTAAAATAAACAGAGAAAGAAGCCCACCTCTCCCAGACCCTTTTTATCTTTCTGCCTGCCTGGCTCTGCCATTCCTGAAGATCACACCCCTCCTTCCAATTATTCTCCCTGCCATTCTTTTCAGATTTTATTTCTTATTTAGGAACATAGACACATATTAGCTGCTGAGCACATATTAATAGAAGGCTGTAACACTAGTAATTAAGTGATAATGAATGAAAACTTCCTTCCTTTTTAACTGGCTCTCTAAAGGCAGATAAAAGAGTGCAGCACTGAATTTAAAAGCAGAGCAGCGAGGGGATTCAGGTTTTGAAGTCCTCGCACCAGATGTGAAGCACACTGAGCAAGCACTAGCTTAAGAGTGAGTGAGGAGGAGAGAGAGAGAGAGCGAGAGGGAGACCTAAAGATGAGAGAGTGAGACAAACAGTGAGAGAGAGATGTGCTCAATCCATCAAAAGTGAATGTGGACACAGAGAGTTCAGTATCTTTGTCCATGTTCTTCATCTTCATCTAAGCTTCTGCTGCTCCTCTGAAGTATTCCCTTAATGACGGAGCTCATCATTATGGGCCTGTTAGAGAGCACATCTAACATTCAGCCCTACTGTCCTCACACTTCAAGGAATATTCACGCATTTTTTACATCATCTTTATCAGCTACTTCTGTAGCTTACAGTTGAATGCCATGGACAATTATTTAGACTTATTTAGTTTCCTTGTATTTAGAAAAGAACAGAAAACCTGTTCAATCAAAACAGTTATAGTAGAAGCCAATGGGCCGTCTCTTCATGGTAATCAACCATATACTATAACCCAGCAGACACATTTTAGAGTTTCATTTTAACTAGAGATGTGCATGGGTAGGTGATCGGGTAATTCTTTAAGGTAACAGTATTTAAATATTGAAATCACTATTCAGGTATTTGTTACATTCCATCACCAGAAGATATAGAAAGTTTATAGACTAACAGTTCAGGCAAACCTGATTTTATGTTGTAATAGGACTAAATGAAATAGTGAAATACTTGCATGTGTGCTGCAAGGACAAGTATATCACTGAGAAGGCAGAGATTGCATGACTGCCTTTGGTGCGGCCTTTTCGTTACCTAATATAAGTCTAGCAGTTAGCTAGCAGTAAAAATACATTTCTTTGACAACCTTACTGCTAGTACATTATCCACTGAATGGAAAAGACCACTTCTAAGAGGATGATGAGTCTCCATCAGCATCCAATGCTGCAATGATTATCTCTGCTAGCTCAT
This sequence comes from Pygocentrus nattereri, assembly GCF_015220715.1. Classification (NCBI taxonomy): domain Eukaryota; kingdom Metazoa; phylum Chordata; class Actinopteri; order Characiformes; family Serrasalmidae; genus Pygocentrus; species Pygocentrus nattereri. Next base: position 19,515,630 of record NC_051218.1, read on the forward strand.
TAGCTCTTCTGAAGCCTCTGCTAACATTACTTATCTAACACAAAAACTTAAAGTTTTCTCAGCTACTTTTGAGTAATCAAACATGTCTTTAAATGTTTCCTCTGCGTGCTGCTTGATGTTTGTGCAACACCATTGTGGTCATCTGAAAAGTAAGCCCACAGCCCCTCATTAAATTTGTTCAAAATGATTGAATTTGCCCAGTTTTTTTTCCTTCCCATGTTTAATCAATTATCTGTTCAATAAATCTTACAAACATAAAAATTAGTCAAAATGCACATGCACTATTTTTAACACTTCGCCATGCATGGATTGAGCAGGGAGGCTGGATATAAGTGAGAGCAGACTTTAATAACCGAAACAAATTAGCTAAATATAAATTACAAAGTAACTAACTACAAAGCTTAAACAAAGAAACACAAAGAACAAAACATGAGGTAGGGAACAAACCACTACATCAGATAAAGCGACAAGTAGACCAGACCAACCCTGACTGAAACAAAGGGCTTGATAAAGGCTACAACACATGGGCAACACCTGGGAGAGGCAGGAGACAGAGACTACAGACGGGTGAGGATACTAACAGGGAAGGTGGGGGAAAGGGCGGGGCACAAGAACCAAAACAAAAATCACAAACACATGGCAGAAAGCACATGGTTACAAAACAGAGCAAGAAACAGGAACAAGGGGAAACCATAACACACACCCATACGGATCATGACTTGGTTAAGTCATGCCGTGGCCATTTTGTGCCATTATAGGTCAACTTATAAAGTAAATGATCTAAGACACAAAGTACAGGCCCACGCCGCCATCACACATGGGGTGACGTGCTTTAAACTCTATTGGCTATTTAAGTACTTTTTAGCAAAGTGTAACCTGGAATATCTTCTCTACAGACCTAGAGGAGAATTCCATCAATTGTTTTCAGAACTGTTAAGATGTGAATATCATTAATAAGAGTGGTCCCTGTATGTAACTTGTAGAAAACCATTTGAGGTCATGCTTGTGTTTTCTTCTCTTAAAGGGCTTTGTCAAATCTCTGCCTACATCAGACTAATTTTGATCTATTCAACAGCTTTTCTTCAAAGTTTAAAGTATTCTTTGGTTGCCTCCGGTTGTTATCTTGTTGGCTCTGATCTGCCAAATCATTTGCTAGAGCTAAACTCGACAGTGTGTTCTTTCACCTCAGCAATGTACCAAATGCTTGACTCAGCCACACTTTAAATACAGATGTGCTTCTCATAAATTTATTCAGCTTATTCAGCCTTATGATGGTCTGCCTTACTGACAGTTCCTCTGGTCCTGATGTTGAGAGAACTCTAGATGTAAACCCACACCAAGAATCAACATCACATCAAGAACTTTTATTAGCTTGTTTGTGCACAGATGTGCCCAGATTCCTGATTCTGATTCCTGTGTACATGTGAAGACCTTTGAGTTAAAGCCATCCGTCTGTACTTGTACTTCACAGTCAGTGTTTCAATTCAATTTCAGTGTGCTACAGTACATAGCACTTTACATAACTATACTTCATTTCTGGTGACATGAGTTCTGCAGTGACAACCAAATTAAGTGAAGCAAGACAGAGTGGCTTTGCTTGATAGGTGAGACCGATCAAGAAGAAAGCAGTAAAACTAGCATCTTAAAGTCACATCTGATGCCATTTACATTACGTTCTTATACGCTCAGATTTTAACTCCTTAAAAGGCCAGGATGAGCCCAGCCTCAAGACTGCTTTGAGTAGATGGGAAATGAAATGTATTGGGCATGTCTTTAGATAGTCAGAATATAAAAGTATAAGTCCTGTGTGGATATTCTGGCCTTTAAAGAAATAAATAAAATGGGTCTGCCATGTATAAGGGAGAATAACTTTAAATAAGCCTTGACAGGATAAAAAACTCATACTTTCAATTTAAGTAAATGAAATATAAGATGAAAAATTTATCAATTTATTGGAAGGTACCAAAGCGTAAAATAAATGTTATTAGTTTAAACCACAGACTGGTTTGGAAGAATAAGTGAACAAACCATTAAGTGAAAGAAGAATATATTAAGCAGGCTATATGGAGAAATATATAAATCTATTACTGTGGTGCCTCCCTCCCTAGTGATGCTGGTTCAGGCTGGTCTAGTGCTAGCCTGGTGCCAGTTTATCTATTCACCCAGCAAGATCAAGCTTGTTGACCAGCATACCAGCTTCCAAAACACAACTTATGCTGGTTTTGGTGGTGATCAGCGCATCAGCTTCCTTTGCCACTGAGCAACATACAAGCAACCAAAACACATCATATGATCATATTGATGGTGACCAGCCATGTGGGCTTTGCTGGTTCTTCTAGTAGGGTCCTGCTACAGCCCTCTGGACTGCTGCTGTTTAACAGGGGCATCCGTTTCATTAGTAGACACTACCGTCTGTTCAAGTTCAGGTTCAGAAGCCTAATACGTGAATATTTACTTAAAACTAAAGCTTATTTTTTGGTTAATTTGATTTTTTACCACCAATAGCACACAGTTGAAGCAAACAATGTCTTGTAGGGTATTTGAATTGCTAATAGTATCCTGAAAGCTGTAAATAATAATGATCAAAATTCGGGGAAGGTTCATGTCACGTCATAAAATGCAAAAGTCTTTAGCACATAAATAGCAGTGCTACAGTGAATATGGTGTGGAGGAGCTACAGAGGAAGAAATGTTTTAAACATTTTTCACAGTGACATTTATTAATTGCAAAATTTACAAACTGGAGAAAAACATGCTCGAGTTACTGGATGCATATGTAGATACAGCTAACTCAAAGATTGGAATTATGTTATCAGCTGCTTATAAAACTATGAACCGATTATAAGCTACTAATGAAACAGACTGATGGAGTAGGTTACAAACACATTACAGGTAAATTTAATTAGAAAAGTAAATCTCTTTTTTACCTAATTTTTACCTCTCCAGTATTTTACTGAGCGCTAATCCTGCACAAAGCTGTATCATCAGACCACAAACTGGAGAACTGCTTGTCACTGTGTGCCAATTTTGAATGATTCAAACAGCCAATTAGAAAATCACTTCTGTGATCATTTGAGAATAAATTGTGAAAGAAACACCAGAAAATATATAGGGCTCAAATGAATCACCTGCCCCTTTTTGGCAAGGGATAAAGTGAACATCTGAGATGACAGCACCAACGTTTGTCCGCAGTTTTTATATGTAATGCTGATACTGGATAAATAGTGGTACATCTCTATCACTGTTTTTTCTTTGCAATGCCTGGCACATACCTCTCAGCCAAAGGATTATAATGATATATTTTAACTACTATAAAACAATGTCTCAGGCATCAGGCAGTGTATTCATAACAATTTCATGTACTGTCTTACTGTAAACTCTTCAGACATCTGGTTGTGAACAATTCAGAATTGGAAAAATCAGTGGTATTCCCATTCAACATTTTTAGTAGGGAAAGTCAAATGCCATAGTTTTTAACAAGACTATAATGACAAAAATATATTCATGGTAAATATATGTGTAATAACATGTACAGCAAAAAGGGAAGGCCTTGTCAAACAATATTACAGTCATTGAAAGGTATGTAGCATTGAAATGCAGGAAGATTCCCCACCTACAACAGACCAAAGCCAAAATTAGAGGTTCTGTTCCTCATGCTGTTATCTTTCTAATTATATGGCATCCAGTGCTAAGGTGCTGCTGCATGCATGACTGGTGTGATATTGGATTGACACGATGTCTAGATAGGCTTTGAACGGATCGTCATGCTGCCACCTCCACAATTACATGATTGGTTTCATCATTGTTTTCCACGTTCACACAGCCTGAACCACCATCAGACCTGGCACAGCAAAGCAGAGCCTTTCTTACTGAATCAGATCTGCAAATGACATATTCATTACCTTACAAACTGGAGGCAAGCTGCATGAGAAATATAAATCAAATGCACACATTTCAAAACTGCTGGAGAGTTCATGCTTAAAACACACTGTAAACTCTTTCTATCTCACTCTCTCTCAGCAAGTGAAGCAGGCAGCAGTTTTCAAATCTCCTGTTCAGTTAGAAGGCAGCGTTGCAGTTATCAGCACTGATCCACGGCCCCTCCAGCTCCTCCACTCCAGAGGGAGCCAATCCCATGGCCAGGCCTGACATTAGTTCCGCAGTGTAGAGCAGTGCTCAAGTTCGACCACTCACACAGGCAAGTTCTAACCCTCAGTGCTGCCTCGGCACACCTCTCTTTGCAAGCTGTGAGAAATGCAGCACACACTGAAGCTGCTGAAGGTACAGGGCTAGATCAAAAGCCCTTGAATTTTCTGCTTCAGTAAAAATTACTTTTTGCAGCAAAACTGAAGCCAAAGTTCCACTCTGAGTCTAGAAACAACAAACAGGCCTTGTTACACTGTAAGTCCAAATGTACCCAAACATCCTTTCTAATTACTGAATTCATCTATTTTACTGTGCACCCATTGTGCAATCACAGCTTGTATAATCTCAATAGAAATGCACTACTAATAGAATGACAGTAGAATGAATAGAATGAATATAAGTAGAAAAACTGTTACACTAACAAGATCATAATGACAAGAACATGCCCCTGTGGAATATATGGAACTTACGCATACTTTAACACGATGAGGTTTATGTTGAGAAAACATTCAGAGTAAGCTCATTTTATCTTGGTTCCTCCATGAATTGTGTCATGATGGAGGTCAAAAAAGCCAAGACACTATAATGTAGGTAACTTGAGATGCAGCACGGCATGTGAAATTATTTACTGAATGAAACCATGAAAGACATGCTCTTGATCCACAGACATTTGAGTTATGACATAAAAAATAAGCCAATTCAAATTCTTAGTCATTTGTGGGATACACAAAAAAGTAATATTCACAGGTAACAGAGATATTGAGTCAACGTTTCTGTTCTGAAACAGTTAAGTTTCATTTTTGTTTCTAGCTAAATTAGTTTGCTTCTTATTATTATGTTCTTGGAGAGCACTGTGCAGACAGAGCTGAATAAGAGTGATAAAGAACTGCAGAAGCAGGGATGTTCAACCCAGAACAGTTTGGTGATTTTTCTTGTTAAAAACAACTAAACCTGGCAAGTAAGCAAAGGCAAAGAACAGTACAGATGACAGTGAAATTGGGATATCTTCAACTGTTGTTGTTGTTCTGCCAAGTATGATGCTATTTTATTTTCACAATCCACTTTCTTTAAAAGTAACCATGCTTCTACTTTTGTCACCAGATAATGCTGATTTTCAGAGTTCATTACACAATCATAACTCAATTTTAGCTAAAACTGAAATCACAAAGCTTGGAACAGACCAGAGCTGAACACTTCTACTTTACCAGTTTTTTGCAGCTCTAAAGGAAATGTCATCAATTTGTCAGTTCATTTGTTGAGATGTTAAGGTAATTCAGAGTGGTCTGATATGAAACTGCGCACTCCAAAGAAACTGGCAATCTATTATATCTTTACAATGGTGGTGACAGGAACCCAGGGTCATGATGTCTACAGCAAACACAACAATTTTAACTTCTCTTCAAAATGATGTGTGAACCTACACTTTTTTTCAGATTTATGTAATGTTGACAATAATAAGATAGTGATAGTACACATTTAGGTCAAAATGTTTCATCATAAAACGACGCCTCAGGCACCAGGCGGCGTATTAATAACAATTTCATGTAATAGCTTTCTCTGAGGTTGCTTCAGACATCTGCTTCCTATCATTAAACAAATAGATAAAGTAACTTTTGTGTAGCTACTTTTTAAAGTTTCAGTATTTTTCCATTCAGCAATGATGGCTTCAAACAGTTGGAAAACTTTGCTGAGCTAGTTTGTGTTTAATGAGAAAACAAATATTCTCTATAGGGTTTAAATCTAGACTCTGACTAGGCCGAAAACAATCAATAAAAAACATTATATTTTGAGCTTGATCCATTTTTTGCTGTATATTTCAAATGACCAACTTGTACCTACTTCAGTCATGTCACTCTTGCTTTAAATCCTATTTCTTTACTAAAGCAGTTTCTCCAAAATGCTTATTTTTAGCCCAACTTTGCCCACTTCTATGCCTACTGTGCATTCTTATCAAGAAGCATACCAACGGGTCTGCAGAAGCAGAGAATAATTTTCACCTAGCGGCTGGCGAGCTATTCACAGTCGTAAAATATTCCCCCTTTGAGTCACACTTATTTACAGGCACAACTGGAGAACTGTTTACAGTAATATTGCCCGTATCCCACTAGGCGATTGGAGGGCGCTGCCATTTCCACCAAGTCTGATTAAAAATGCTCAAGCTGCGCAGGCCTTTGCAAGTCATGTGAGTTTGCAGTGGGGTGAATTATCCAAAGGAAAAGTTTTAACTGTTATGAGAGGTGTAGTCTTCTACACTGAGAGAGAGAGAGAGAGAGAGAGAGAGAGAGAGAGAGAGAGACAAGGGAATGTGGAAAAATCGTACCACCCACACAGCTGCTTAGTCATTACAGTAACGGACCTCTCTGCAAGTTGGTTTCTTTTCCTCTCGTTAGCTTGTGAGCTCTGACGTTAGCGTAGATGTGCCATGAACCGCAGCACCCTGGAGCCTCTGCTTCTTCAGGTGTCACCCTGATCAAAGAACAAGCTTCACATAGCGCTCTTCTCCGCCCTGCTCTTTCACTTCACTACACTTTCTTTACTGCTCCTTTCTTCTCTGTCCATTAATTAGGGGCATGCCATTTCCCCTACAGCACTTCTTCTCATCCTGTGTCCTGTGTTATATTACATTGAATTCACTGTAGCGTGTTGGAGAAATGTTGCTGGCATGTTAATTCTACGTTAACTGTCCTACATCATTTATTCACAGGGTTTTTCTTATTGTGAAGGTGGAGCTAGTTTCCAAAAGGATGATATTATTGCATACGAATGGCAACTCGTTTCCCCATGTAAACTGGGGATTCTAGATGATAGACACGAGTTTATGAGATGTTACATATAACATCACTTCTTACATGAGTGAAAAATGCTTGAATTGTATTCTCCAGATCTCGATGCTTTCTTTTCCTGTGTGGTGAGCACATTTATGAATCCAGGATATGCAACCTTCCTGAGCACCCGAATGCAGCATATGTCTGTAGAGCAGGAAGAACTGAGAGTAAGCCAAAAGCTTATTGCTGAGAGAGTAAGATGTGAGGTGAGTAGTGGATGAACTGGAAAGCTGAGCTTATGTACAGTGTGGCTGTGGCCAACAACAGCTGGTTAATAAAGCACCATGACTTGTGTGAAGGTTGTGTCTCTTTTAATAGATGAACACTATATTGCCTTCCTAGTGAAACGGGGCTGAAATGACTCAAATAGAATTTGTTGGTTATGTTGACAATCGAAAGCTTTGTCCTTTCTTAACCCTTTAGACTATCCTAGACATCTAGAACATTCTTTTGGTGTCCTGATATCTTTAAGAGTTTAAACATTTTTATCAGAAAAACAGGAAAAATGGCAATTACTTAGTGATGAACATAATGCACTATAAAGTATGTCATGCCTGGGTAACATTAGCTAAAGGCTGCACCCCGCCATGCCATTTTAAAGAGATATTAAAGGAAAATATTAAAATAAGATGATATTTAAACAAAGAGTAATTTGTTTGCCTCTAATTCTGCCTACTGAGTGACATTCAGGTGAGGAAGCTGACTGCCTTTACACCACAGACCAGATAGATGGAGATAAACAGAGATATAAGGCTAGCTGATTCTTATAAAACATGAATGCCTGTACTTCTATACAAATTTAGGATAAATTGATTTATGCTCACCTACCAAAATTATTTCACTCACGACGGACCTTAAATTGCACTTCTAAGTTAATAATATGTACTTGACTTTGGTTAACCAGTTAAACTGACTATGAAAGCACAATAACTTTTGAAAGATTTCATGAAACTTTCTTTTGTATCATCATTGCTACCTAGATAAACAAAAATCCAGTCAGACTACTCCACTTATCTGTGAGTGTTACAGCTCTTCTGTCTCTCAGCATCTTTGGGGTATCATAAAAAAGAGATGTATATATGTCTAAAACTTTTTATTATAAATCAAATACTGGAATATTCTGATTACAAATTGAATGCACATACACTGTATGGCCAAAAGCATGTAGATACACCTCTTGATTATTCAGGTTCAGGTGCTTCAGCCACACCCATTGCTAACAGGTGTATAAAATCAAGCACATAACCATGAAATCTCCATAGACAAACAATGGCAGTAAAGTGGGTTACACTGAAGAGCTCAGTGACTAAATGTGGCACTGTCAGAAGATGTCTTTTCCACAATTCTGGACTGGTCAACTGTAAGCGCTATTACAGTGAAATGGAAGCCACACAAACCTACAAAGCAGGGCTGTCCAGTGCTCAAGAGTATAGCTCATAAAATATCTATACTTTGTTACATCATTCTGTACAGAGTTCCAAACTGCCTCAGGAAGCACAAGAACTTTGTGTCAGGAGCTTCATGAAATAAGTTCCCATGGCTGGGCAGCTGCACAGAAACCTAAGGTCAGGTCACCATGCACAATGCCAAGTGTTGGCTGGTGTAAAGTATGCTGCCACTAGACTCTAGAGCAGTGGAAATATATTATCAGGAGTGATAAGTTACACTTCAATATCGGTCAGTCTGATAGACAAATGTGGGTTTGGCAGATGCCAGGAGAATGCTATCTACCAGAATGCATAGCACCAACAGTGAAGTTTGTTGGGGGAGAGATAACTGTCTGGGGCTGGTTTTCAGGGTTTGGGTTTGGACCCCTTTGTTCCAGTGTTAATGCTCAGCATACAAATACATTTTAGACAATTATATGCTTCCAACTTTGTGGCAACAGTCTGGGGAAGACCCTTCCTGTTCCAGCATGACATCACTCCTGTGCACAAAGCGAAGTCCAAAAAGACATGATTGACAAGTTTGGTGTGGAAGATCTCCAGCGGCCTGCACAGAACCACAACCTCAAACCAACTGAATGCCTTTAGTAGGAATTAGAATGTCACTTGCAAGCCAGGCCTTCTCATGCTCCAAAATCTGGAAAGCCTTCCCAGAAGAGTGGTGGCTGTTATAGCTGTAAAGTCCATATTAATGGCAATGTTTTTGAAATGTGATATCTAACAAGCTCATGTAGCCATGTTACCATTTAAGGGTAGGACCGAGAAATGAGTATGCAAGTACTCATTTGGAAACAACGAGTGTTCAAAGCCTGTGAAATGCTGTATGGATCAGCCCAACAAAAAGGCACAGTTGTGTCTGCAAGCAACAGAGGGATCGCTAACAGTAGTTATTAATGTGCAGTAGCTTCTGTTTCTCCTACGTGCCTTAAATACCCAGTGCCCCTCATTATAGTCCCTATACAGCCCAGCCCCATGTGCTCACCTCAGCACTATATACATTATTATGTGGTCCTCTGAGCCAAACAACAGCAACATCACTCCTTTTAATCATAGCAGCATTCTTGTGGGAAAGGGCCTCCCTCACCTTTCCTACTTCTTACTCCATCTTGCATTTTTTTCCTTCTCATTTTCTCTCCCTTTCTCTCTCTCTCTGTTTCTCACTCCCCAAAGTCAAGGTGATGAATGGGCGCAGGCTGGCATCTCGATGCCCACCGGCGAGAGGCGAAGGCCCTTTTCAACAGCTCTCCTGGATCAGGAGGGGAAAGCAGATTAATTAATCCAGCAGGCTGGGAGGCAGGACACACTGGGTATAGAGCTGTGTCTATGTGTGGGTTGGGGAAGGAGGGGAGGGTGGTGGAACGAGGTTGATGAGCTCTTTAAATAAACGCCACAAGGGTACACACAAGAGTAGCCAGAGGCAAAGCATACGAGACTGTCCTTGACCTCTCTGTGCACACACACACTCACCCACCTACCTCAGACAAATCCCACTATCCGCCAGACTTGAGGGGGAGGGTAATGTGTACAGATCTATTCTTAAACACATGGAGCGGTGCTACTCCCAGTCATCATCACAGCATCCGATAGCGTAGCAGAGAGGTAAATGATCCATCTGCCGTGACCACCACGCTGTCCTTCAGACCAGCTGAACATGCCCTTGTCAGCCAGCTCCTGCTATGAGTAACTCTAGGGATCGAATAAAATCATCTATCCATAGCTGCCCTGCCCAAAAAAGTTTTGCTACCCTGGTTTTACATTCATCCTTTTTTATTAGCTTGAGTCATCATGAGTCATTGGTTTGAATATGACAGCTACAGGAAACAAATGAACCTGTCAGCTATAAATATGGAAAGATGAAAGGTGTGGTTTCAAGTAAGGCTAGTACCTCACCTGGCATAAGATCTCCTGAGGACTATCAGCTATCATCCAGATAACCTGCACCAAAATTCCGGCCTGTTCAAAATAAGGGCCGACCAAAATGAACATTTTCTGACTAATACCTAAGCCAGTTTTCATAAGCTAAAAACCCTGATAACATCCAACTGGGGATTTCATAATGCACAAAAAAGCAGGATTTGATATAATAATGGCATCTCAATTTGACTCACATTCCAAATGTAATAATAAGAATTGGCTAAAAATATACTTTACATTAACATGTTACTGTTTTCCTTTATAGTTATGGTTGGCATTCAGCATTAGGTAAGTACAAATGTTGAAACAAAAGTTGTGCTTTATGGTGTCCCAATCTAACACCTTAGCCTTAAGCTAACACATTAATCACAAGTTATCATGCTAGCTATGACACAATGATTCAATATGATACAATGCTGTACTGTTACATCCCAATCTATGACACAGGTGATAGAATTACATTAATATGGTCAAAAATTAAACAGGCCCTGTTATTTTTAGTAAAGCAGTACTTTACTGATTGATGTGACTGTCAGTGTGTCAAACATGATTGTCAGTTCTCACCTGACACAGTACTGCTACTAATGGTTGTCTATTAATCAAATACACATGTATGTTAGTATTGATGCACTAATTAATAAAAAAAATCATTTTCATAACAAAAAGGGCTATAAGACAATACAAATTTTGCACAAATGTTACTTGTTCTAATAAAGAAATACGTATTTTAACTTGGTTCCACCAACTGTGCTAAAAATTTCCAATGTGAAACATTAACATGGGCTTAATTGATTGTGAAGCTGCGATTAATAGACTAATAATAACAAATAAGTTAATAACAGTAGCTAGTAGATAACATGGTAACACATTATAAACATGTAACATGGTAAACATTTCCCTGTACAATTATTCTGACAAGAATTTATTGGCTGTTAATGTGTGATTTATTAAAACCACAGATTACAAAACCATACAAACAACAAAAGTAAACTGCAAGTGACTGACTTGGCATGCTGAAGCAAGTTATTGGAGGAAGATGCCACAAATATTGATTGGGAACTCTGTAGATTCTCAGTCTGTCGATTAGGGTTAGGAGCAGCCTCTTTTATTCTATGTATTTTGAAAAGGAACTCAGATAGCACGCTGGTAGATCAAAAAAAGATCTGAATAGATTATAAATATAGCAACTGTCATATTTATGGAATCAATGAAGACGAACTGCAGCAACCCTACACAGGTCTCCAAAAGACTTACATCAGCATTTTCACCAAATCTCCAGGATATCACATATCACTGGCCAACTGATATATCAATCAGGCCAAAAAGGAGAACTTCACTCTCAGAAACAAAGGTACAGAAATGTCACTGGAGTGGTACCCTCAAGGGAACATCTACAGTACACTTAAAAGGGTTGAAGGGTTCTTTAGTGAAGGCAATGTTTCTATTTAGAACCACGAATTCTAATTCATGCTTAAATACACTGTAAAAAATGAGAGGGCAGCTCAAGTCAAAATGATATAGTAACTGATTACATGGCTTTTCTTGAGTTGACTCAACCTGAAGACTCACAACTCAATTTTCCTAGTTGAGTCATAAGTTCTCTTAATGCTTTTAGTACTGCATCTCAGTCATGTAAATAAAATGAACTTGCTTTTTATCCTCACCAGCCAAGACTCTCTCCATCACATCATCCTGCGAGACACTGAGTACACACTCATGGATGGCTATGGCATCGTAGGGACTCAAACTCACAACCTCCTTTTTGGGTAGACGGGTCAGGCCACTGCACCACTCAGGAACACATGAAGCAACTCAGATTTTGTGTCTACAAATGTTTAATACACTGGAGAAAATATTTGTTGTTTTGACTTTGAAGCGTGGCATCATCTCATGTGGTGCAGCTGTGTAATAATTCATTCCAACATCAGGAAGTTGTGAGTTTGTATCCCAGCAATACCACAGCGGTCCATTATCCAGAAACCCAAGAGGAGAATATGCCAGATGGGACTGTAGGAGTGAAGGACTGAAGGAGCGCCAGCTAGCGGGGAAACTGAGTAAAAAAGAAATACATTCAGTTTATCTAACCGAGATGCAGATCTAGAAACAGTAGCTTGGAGAATTTTTGACTCAACTAAGATCTTTGAGTTGTGCGAACTCTGGTGTCCTCAAGTTGACTCAACTCAAGAAAAGCCATGTAATCAGTTACTAAATCATTTTAAGTTGAACTGACCTCTCATTTTTTACAGTGTAGTGCTTTGCATGATGAAATAATTTTTCAAATCAGATTGATGGGGAATGTGTTGTATATAGTTCTATGAGGAACCGTTTTGAAAATGGTTCTATATAGCACCATTACAAGCATGACATTGTCACAATAGAAAAACCCTTTTTGATGCTAAATAGAACCATTTTGAAAAAGGTTCGATATAGAACCATAAACAACACATTCTACATCAAACTAAAGAACATTTAATCATGCAAAGCACCATTTAAGTATGGAACAGAACTCATGGTTCTAAATAGAACCATTGTGCCTTTACTACACAGCCCTTTTTAAGTGTGTTTTAATTTTATTTTAAAACATTAGACTATGAAAGCTGGACCTTGAAACTGTTGTGCCTTTGAGGGCACGTTTACATTGTTTGCACCTTGACAAACAAGAAATGCACTGTCACAGTACCTTTTTCCTGACCATAAAAGGGGATTCTACTGAACAATCCTCACTTTTTTTCAAGTTTTCAAGCTTTACTGAGAAATCCTGCTTTGTGAAATAACCCTGAGATGGTTATACATGCTGTTCAGATTTACATGCTGATCAAACACCATTAGATTAACTAGCCCCAGAGGACAAATTTGCATGGTACTACAACACACATTCACGCATACAAACACCACAAAGTAACCACCATCACCCACTGGACCCCAATGTCAAGCGCAGGGATGGAGACATCTCTGGGGACAGAAAAGAGTCAACACAGTGGAAGCAGGAAACCGGAGGAAAATGAAATAAAGGACGGAGGGATATTCCCATCTGTCTCCCACCCCAACGGATGAGTGCAGTGACCCACATAAAGCAGACAGGAATAGCAACAGGGTGGAAGAAGAACAGAGCGAAGAAGGAGTGAGTCAGAGAGAAAGGGGTGGTTGAGTGAAGTTTTTCCTTTTCCATAGTTTCTCTCCTGGGTATATCCCACATACAGTGTCTATCATGTCTGGAGACATGGTAAGGAAGAGAAAATGCCTGAGGGCAGAGAAGGAAGAAATACAGTCTGGACTAGCAGGGCTTATTACTAACCGCATCAACTGGCTGTGTCTGTGAACAACTTGTACACTACAGGACTTTTGTGCCTAAACGCCAGCCTAATCGCTCTTTTGAGCCTAAACGCAGTATTCAACACTGTTATAAAAAAGTGATACCGTACATTTTTGTTCATTAAGAGATAAACAATGGTACAAAATTGATTGAATTGTGCACCACAAATACATTTTCTCAAACAAAAGATGTATATTTGCGCTATATCATAACCTAATGTTATAAAATAGAAACATAAAATAAAAAGCCTGGCGTCAAGGCTGACTGTATGTAGTCAATACAACTTCAGTATTATAAATGCAATGGAATATGTCACAATTATGTTCCCTAACTAAGGGAGCAGATGATAGACCCTAGTGATGTGAGAGGTTCCAGTTTATTACAATTTTTTTCTGGGAGTGTAGTAATGGCCGGATTTGTGACAATTTTTCTTTTCCTTTTAAACCCAGGCATAAATTTGTGTTATGGTCTCAAATGGCACAATGCTGAGAGCCTTTAACAGTGGCAGCAGCTATAGCATTTAGATGGAGGCATGAGCCTCAGGCACATGCTGAAAGAATACTGATCAACAGAATAACATTATCTCAGCACTCAGCATCAAATGTTCATGTGTAAGAAGACCCAGCTCAAAATATGTGGTGATGAGGCTGCAATATGGGCTCATTTTAACATTTCATGCACTTTCTCACTTAGGCTATAGCAACTATTTTTGGTCAGGGTAAATGAACATGTCAAACACACACACACACACACACACACACACACACACACACACAATTCCAGTACATTCTATCAGTGAAAGTTGCAATATAAATAATGTTATCTGCTCTTTAATGGTCCAAACTAGCATTTTCAATACTTAAATGAAAAATAAGTTGTCTATTGAATTAACATGAATCAGATAAACTATATAATCGAAGGTAAAGCAGCAATTAACAATTTAGCACAGTGAGCTGTGCATATTTATATGTATTGCACAAACTTTTCATATAATATATTCATGCAGCATTCATGCTGGCTCACATTATTTATGTCACATTGGCCAAAAAATAATAATAATTGCAGAATCTGCAGATTCCATTCTTGATTAAGCATCCCTTTGGAATTCACTAATTAGAAGGGGTGTCTGGACATTTATGGGCATACAATTGTATAAAAGATTTTGAACAATCCTGGTCAAATTACATGCTGTTGATTAATAACAAATCCTTTAGAGGGAACAAACTCCAACAATTTCTACGTCTAACATATTGTAAAAACAAACTTTTTTGTAAGTATTTTATGTTTATTCCTTAATGTATTAAATTCAGCAAATAAAAAATAATCATGCATTAAAATGAAAATCAGTTAGACTAGAAAATCAACAAAACATGTAACTTGACCAAGGGTGTCCACACATTTGCATGGGACTGTATTGTGGAGTCACAATAAGGTCTAATCAGTAGAGATTTTGGCTTTATCCAAATGTGAGTCTAATCACCAGACTCACAAACTAGCCAACAACCTCCAGATTTGAGCGTGCAACCTGATTAGAGCTGAATATAGAAATATTCAAACACTGGGATGGCTCAGGCTCGACTTGGCACAAAAATATGACAAAAAAACACACGGAATAGCTTGTAAAATGGATTTCTTTGGAGCATGATCAGAGAAAGCCTTTCATGCCAAATGTTATGCAAAAAATCTGTAGCCTTGATAGAAAAAAAACACAAATGACACCTTAGGTTTAAAACATCAGAGAGAGAAAAACACATTGCACTGAATGGGCCAGTGAATGATTGGATTTTCACTTTCCTTTCACAGTGGATTTTCTTTCTCTGCATTCATATCCCTCCTGTCCTTTGGTGGGCTTGCACTGAACAGCATCCCAAGCCATATAAAAGCAGAGAATATTACGATGAGAGGAGAAAAGAAGAGAAAGGTCATTGTGTCCTTCTAAGGGAGAGCCAGACCAATATTCCTCTCTCTTTATAGTGTAACAAATGCACTTTCATAAAGAAGCTTCCTGGCACCAACAACAAAGAGAGAAGGATATTTTCATAGGCTTCAAAGACCTGACATGTAAGCATCCAAAGTGTCTTATCAACTATAAGCCCTATCTTCTAAGGTGATCATGCAAAACATACACAATAAAGTGTATATTATGAGCTTACTGATACAGGGGCGGATAGAGTTATCAGAGATGCAATGATGAAAAGGGCAGGGTGTTGCACTACAATTCATTGCTAGGGATTTGCTTTTACGTTTTCTTTAAACCCAGTATCGCGCTATCTGTGATAGCTGTTCATATATCGCACACTGTGGCCTCTCAGATATATTTACAGAGCAGAACCTCAATTTCCTTTAAGCCACGCTACAGCGCCAGACTACAATGCCCTTAGTGATTTATCCCTCTCGACTGAGACCTGATTTAGATCTGCTACGCTGCTTAGCTAACCACATGAAAAAGTACAACAAATCCATCCTGCTGAAATAAAAACACAGCGAGGTGAGGTCTGCTAGTCTTCTGTGTTCCAACAGAGAAGAAAGCTGCAGCCCACATCGAGCAGCCTGACCCATTTCTACAAAGAACTACAGCAGAACCTGAGTAACCCGCTTGAAGACTGTCAGAAACAGAACGCACAAAGCCGTCCCACGGGTTCTCCTGCCTATTGCAGCCTAGGAAATACAATCATTTCCACTGGCTAAATATAGAGCTAAACTACACTGGGCAGAGTTGGAATGAGCTCGCCCAAAGGCCCTGTGGGTTACTTTAGCTCTTTCTCACTGACTTAATGCTCTATCGCTCTCTCAGTATCAGCGTCTGGTCACTTACTGAATGTCATTGTCAGTGGCTCTGATGACTCCATCTACAAAATTCCCCATAGTGCTAATTACTCGAACATGTAGCCTAAATACTGCAAGCTGCTGTTGAGAAATACACAACCTCAACCTCAAGTGTTCAAGGCCTTTCACACTTTTTCCACACAATAAAGGCCTGTAATAAAGTCTGACATCCAGGTCATCCACAAACTGCCAGTCTTAAACCAACAAGCAAAATGTTAGAGCCCATATCCCTTACATCACATTTGTGTGGCTTTTTTTTTTTTTTTACTTTTTTTCTTTGCTCTACTTTTGAGTCTCTGTCTTTTGGAACTGAACAGGTTGTTTTGTTACGAGTGTTAAGAGTCATATACAGCATTGTGCAGTCAGATGCACAATGTCAGAGTGCAGCCTTTATTTATTTTACTTCCAGTAAAAATAGTGATTAAGCACAAGTTATACAAGTTTTGAGAGACAGTTCTGAGGAGATCAACCACATAAGCAAGGGGCCAAGTAAACAAAAATAACTGAAAAAAACAGAGTTTTAAAGTCAAAAGTGATTAGAAAGATATAAAGAAAACTGAATTCCTAACAACTGTGCTGGACCTGAGACACTACCAACACTATCAACATCAGATAAACAGTGCTTAAAAAGCACTAAGAAAAAGCCCCATTCAATACCATGGGTCTGAAAGGATGAGTAGCTGCCAAGAAGCTGTTACTGAGAAAAGGAAAGAAGAAAAGTAAACATACAAACAAAACTGCTGGCTTTGTCAGAACAAAGGATTGACCACCTCAGAGTCCAGACCTCAACATCAATCAATGTGTTTGGGATTATTTGGATCATGAGAAGCAGAAAATGTGGATAAAAATCTCTGCAGATTTCTTTAAAAACTGAAAGCAACTCTCCTGAAAACAACGGAAGCTCTAATGAAGGCAAAGTATGGAAACACTAAGTAAAATAACCATAAATATATATATATAAAAAAATTATAAAAGCAGCTGCTTCAGGCGGGCACTGCTAAAAGTAGAGCCCCCTATAGGTCAACTGTTAGTCAACTCCACTGGCCTGCAATCAGGCCAGACGAATCAGTTGAATGCAGATTAGCCAGCATAAGTGGAGGCACAAAGGGAGAGAGAAACTTTTACCTTCACTTCTTCTTTGTATTTATCCTTTGGAAAAGAAGGAGGCTAATAAAATATTTATCGCGCCAGGCAACTGTTCGTGTCAAGATGAATACGTGGCTGACATTAAAAGCTCAGGAAGAGGAGGAGGAAGGAGATGAAAAGAGAGAAAATAGGAAGAGTGACGTGTATCACTGCAGTGATGATGCTGAGTGGTGGGGGATGGATCGGGGCTCAAGGTGAGTGAAGAAAAGAAGCTGGAGACATGAAGTGGGAAGTCAAGAAGATCTATAAACTATACATATTTATGTTTAGATGTTTTATTATATGTTTAATTGTTTTGTATGTAGAAAGTGCCGTTGGACTGCTTCTCAATTTCGTTGTACACTGTGCAATGACAATAAAGGCATCTTATCTTATATCTGCAGATGAAAAGAGGGAGAGAGAGAAAGTTTAAAGATTAAATAAAGCAGAGGTTCAAATATGAAAGGGAACGAGGGAAGGAGAGAGTGAGAGACCAAGAGAGAGAGATAGAATGTAAATAGAAGAACAGAAGAATGTACACAGCATCACTAGAACTACTGGAAGTGTCCATGGTGCTGAAACCTTTGACAGATAAACCATCAGCGCTGGGAGCAGAGGTCCCTCGGAGCTTTGTTTGTATGTGAACGCATGTCAGGGTTGGAGAGGGGTGGCAACAACCTGACAATCAGAGCACTCTCACTGTCTCCCCTGTCACTCACACACAGTGGATAGCAGTGAAGTGAAACTGAAGACCCCAAGGACACTGGGACGCCTCATCTGAAGGTGTAGCCAGCGCTGCAGGCAGAGCGCATCATCCAGAGTGAGTGACAGGCCCCAGGTAGAAGAGAGCGCTAGCTAAAAGCCCTGCATGTGTGCCGCAAGCAAGTGAGGTGCCAAAGGTTCAGCGCTCAGCAGGAGGTCAAGCTCTGTCTTACGCTATACCCCCACACATGGACTGACTGCACTATATTCTCTATGCCTTGCTTTCCAGCCGTGAGCCTCGTACTGACACTAACACGTCCCTGCACACTCTTGCCCTCACAGAGAACTGCAGTCTGTCACAGTGCACCATTAGCCTGCTGCTGTGGGAATCCCAGAAAGAGAGGTCGAAGATGTTCAGGCTAAGCTAACGGGCTCCTCTTGCCGGATACTACCCCTAAGGGGATGGGGGTGGTGGTGGGAAGGGGCGGTTTGCTGTAGCTGCATGGGGTTATGTGGCCAGAAACAGATAGTGCTCTCAAATGCAGAAGGCCAAGAGGCTGATCCTGTGGGGGTAAGCTTCAAGGGTTTTTTTTGCTATCAGGCAAGGAAGTGGAGCATAAAACAACCCTGTACAGTTGGCATAAATAGTTTTCAGGCCCCAGAGTGGCACTGCTGACTAACAGGCTATCTCTGTAACCTGAGTTCAAATCCCGATGGTGCCAGAGCCAACTGTGCCTAAAAGTCCAAGAGAGCATAATTGGCCATGCTCTTTGGGTTGGAAGGATGGCTTAGGCTGCCTACAGATGATAAGCTCTTTTGCCTGGCTCACTGCAATGTTAGGCATACAGTATAGATGGTTAGCTATTTGTGGTTTTGCTCCCAAGGTTGAAAAAGTGTATGTCAAGACAAACACTCTCAGAAAAAAGATGCCCCCTTCGGGGTACAAATGCAATCATTGGGGTGGAACCCTCAATGTGACGTCTTCAGCACCTTCAGCTAGGGAACATTATTGTACTATAATTTTTATTTTATTTAGTTGCATTGATCCCAAACATAAGAAAAACTGTATAACATTACATATGCATAAGCCATTTATGATAACTGACATAAAACTATATAAAAGCTTATTCCAACAAGGCCCAGCTGTCAAATCACCTTCCAAGGTGAAACTGACTGAAGCAGCCTCTATGACAAATGACATTTGTTAGAATACACCTTAATATTATTATATTAATGAAGGTTTAAGGCACTTGTCAAAAAAGGCTTATGTAGGTGTCAACAAATGCCAGAAAAAAACACTCAGGAAAAAAAGGGAAATAAACTGTCACTGGGGTGGTACCCCTCACGTCACCGGGGTAATACCCTCTAGGGTAGGGGCCTGCAACATGCAGCTCTTTTACTGTACTGTTACAGCTCCATGGCAGAATTAAATTTTTAGGTAAAAATAATCCTCATTTGCAGTAACATAAATCTCTGCTGATCGTTATAACAGTTTTAATGACAAATAGTCCTAAACGGTAGAATTAATGTAGCCTACATCTGCAAATTCAGCAACCTTTGACCCTGGAGACTGGTGTACAGACTGCTGGTCACCATAGCAATGACAGTAATCAAGACTAGCTAGTAGCCAACAAAAGGCAAACAAAAAGACTTAAGATGGACATTGATGATTCAGAAATAAATGGACTTATTCGCATTTATTAGCAGTGAAGCTGGTTTCCAGATACGTTTAATCTGCAGTGAGAAATTGTCAAACACTAAATAGTCATGAAGCTGAAGTCAGCTTCTCATTTGCCAGCTTTTCGTTCAAATTCTCCCATTCCACCATAAATGGTGCAGACGTTACATTCTGGTGCCTCAGGCATCATTTGAGGTGGAACAGAGAAGCTGGCGAATGAGAAGCTGAATTCAGCCTCGTAAATAGTCTAAACATTGAGAGATATTTTACAAGAAAATATTCCACTTCTGAGTTAACGTTTCTTGCTGGATATGTGAGAAAAGTGGCCACAGCTATCTGAGCTGAAGCTTAAAGCAGAGCAAAGTAGTTCTGTGTTATCATTTATATTATATTTCTAGCCTATTAGCACATTATTTGTTGGTGTATATTAATGCATTAGCACATACTGAGACATATTTACAGCCAAGATGGAAAAATTGACATAAAATGGACATAAAATGGTAGGATTTTTGTCGAAAGGACAAAGCTCTTTTTAACATTTGGGTTGCTGACCCCTGGACTACAGTAGGTCTTCAGCACCATTAGTTAGGGAATATAATTGTACCATATTCTGTTTCCATTTTATTTTATTAAGCTACACTGAGTGCATACACTCTGTCTTAGCTTTAGACTTTTACTTTTTACTTAAAATCATTGATGAATGACAATGTTCCTGAACAATACCTTTTTTTTGACAGTGTACCCACACGCCCCTTCTCTAGTGAAACCATAAAGACTATTTAAGTCATCTCAGGTACCCAATTGGGTGTTATTTGCTGTACGTTTACATTGTTTGTATCTTCTAGGTGTGTAACCAACGACTTTATCCATAGGAAAATAATGGCTTTGCTTGCAAAAAACAATTTTGATGCCCATCATCAGCCATAGTCTTTCGCCTGTTTCGCCTCTTCACCCTGGATATCCACCATCAACCATACACACAAACAGGAACTAAGCACTCTTTTCCACTCTGCCCTACGTGACTGCATGAGCAGTACATCAAAAAGATGCAGTTCCTGGCTTGGTGTGTCTTAGAGGATGCAAGTCTTTGCCCGGACACTCCAAGATTGGCTGGTAGAAGAGTTTCAGGCAGAAGGTTGGAATTGGCAACAACATTGGGAAGATAACTGGGCACAAATTCAACAAAAAACAGAATACATTTTTCAAGCCAGACTGATACACAGCACTGTGTATAGGTAGCAACAAAATAGCTAAGATCAATCCATTCCTTGACTCTCAGCAGGCCATCAACCCCATCTTAAGGGAGCCCCTGTCCATGAACTGGAAGATTAAAATCGATATGAGGCTGATGCTGACAGATGGCAGAGAGCAGGTCTGCAGCAGTAGGTCTCGATCAGAGCTGCATGAGGAAGAGGAGGGCTGCGCGAAGAGCAGTGGTGAAAGAGCTGAGTGTCGAGAACAGTGGAGAACTCATTTCTGGGTAATGGATGAATTCTGAAATGCTGATGGCAACCTCCAGCAGTGCCTGGCAGGACATTTGTCTCCAATTCCAAACAGAAATCTAGAAAGGCTCTCACTTTCTTTTTTTTTTGTCTCTTTCTCTCTATCTCTCTCTCTTTGATCCCTGACAGAGCAGTTTATCCTGCACTCAGGTGCAAATGGTCCTACTTTGCTGTTTAAAGCCAATCTTTTCCGCTGCATAAAGTCAGAGCACGTATATCTACACGGCCGATGTAGAAGATAAGAGACAAAGACTCTGCGGGTCTCTGGATGTGGCGCCCTCTGTGAAAGCAGATCATCCCATCTGTGTGTCACAACATGATGTACAATCATGCTAAAATTAACAGCAGTATTGACTACTGTAGTGTTCCGTTTCAGCCAGTTAAAATGGAGCTCCCCGAGGAACGAGACAACACAGAGATGAGCAACACAGTGCCCAACCTCTATCGGGTATCAAAAGACTTGGGTTCCCACGTGAGCAGATTTCATACATGGTCATTGTGAGGAACAGCTCTCCGTAGGGCTTCAGTTTATTTGTCCCTCCTTCAAAAGATGTGCCTCCTGCCCAGCTGAGCACTAATGAGGGCAGTGAAATGTTAAACCCAGCAAGCAGCTCTGAGCCCAGATACAACGTGACTGAGCACAAACTCTCCCAGCTTCCTACCAGTGGACATTTCCCTGACACAGTCACACTCATACAGGCTTATATACCTTGAAATCATACATACCACCGGAACAAAACCATGCATCTCAAAAATGGTAGGAGAACAACAAAGTGTTCTTATCTTTTAAAGTGTGTGAATGTAATAAGAATTATTAAAAGAAATATGGACGATTCTGTTGGTCCATTTAATCATGAAATTTTCACACAATGTAAAGTGTTTCACATTTCCAAATAATGTAAAGAATAAATCAATTAAATATGACACAAATGGAGAGGTTTTGTTTAGACAGTGATGGCATGTCCCTGTATTATATACATAGAGGAGACCTGGAAAACCTCCAAAACTGTCATCATCAGAAGCTTCCATCTTTGAGAAAAAAATGAAGCTGCACACTTGTTTCTTATCTGAAAAGCTCAGTTTCTGTCCATCCTTGCACTGTGAGAAGAAGCCTCAGAGCTACATGTCTGAAAGGATGTGTAGCTATGAAGAAACTGTTACCGAGAAAAAGAAATAGAGGAACAAATAGAAATAGAGACAAAAATAGAGGAACACTTGCAGCAGACCATCAAGGAGATGTGGAGTAAAGTTTTTTCTGGATAGATGATTCAGAAGACAGTGTCTGTTGTCAAATTAACTGTAGACCCTTAAACTATGTCCACAACAATCAGTCATGCATGGTAGGAAATCAGTGCAATTTCATGGCTATATAACATCTGGAGTTTGATTGAAGGAATTATGCTGAGAAGCACAAACTTTAATACAACATGCAATACTCACTGGAAAACCTTTGATAGAGAAGAGATTCATATATATCATGATGAGTTATTGTTGCCATATAAATGACAGAAAATCTTTTTTTTTTGTTTAACCAATGGCCTTTTTTCAGTCTACATCATGGAATCCAAAGAATATTTTTTGGCAATTAAGAATCTGAAAAACAAAAAGGCTATAAAAACTATTTCTATCTGCAATACATACAGTGATTTTGTAATCAATGCATATATGTAACTCTCTTTCTCCTCCCAGCAAATTGTTCTTTTTTACTGTGTCCTCATGTTCCTAGGTATTGTTGTGACTGTTACCCAAGAAAAAAAAAAAGAAAATACCCTTTTTTGCCTGTATCAGGGATTATCTGTAAGACCTGAAAACTCAAAACAAACAAAGGCATGATAAAAAGATAAATGGTTTAACATTTAGTCAATAACAACAACAACCAATGTAAAGAAGATTTAAGAACAGTATAGTAACAGATCACTTTTGGATGTCAGCCATTATATCATTATCCTATTTTATTCTTTTATTTTCTGGTAATTTTCCATATTATTTATACTCACAGTTATATATTCATAGTTCTAAATTAGCTTTAACTTCTGTCAAAAGTGTTTCATAAAACAATCTCTGTTTTTCCTACTATGGCAGGAAATAGCAGGAAAAAAACTGCAGGAAAAACAACGCACAGACAAAGAGATACAGCAGACGGGATAGCAACATGTTGGAGAAACAGATCAATACTCCTTCCTAATGTAATGTTACACCTCATTCCCTACATTCACTCAGTTTACTCGACGGCGAGCCATGGTTTCTTCAGAGCATCAATTATGTGCTAGAGAACTGAGTGGGTTTATTAGAGTTGCTGTTGTGTGAAGGCTCCCGACCATAAGAGCCAGCAGGTTGTGCGGTGCGAGCAGTGTGCGGAGATGGATGGTTATGTAAGGCAGTGGGAGAAGAGCAGAAGAGTGGCTGGTGTAATTAGACCGGCTGGCTGGCTGTGATCCAGTCAGTCAGGCCCCCCTGATCCGACCACCTGTTGGCATACAGAGCTGTCTGAGGCAGGTTAATTAGACAAGCTGGAGCAGCTACGGCTGAGGAGGGCAGATAGAAAACACACACACAAACACACAGTGTCAGGCCCAGTCACCTGCACACAAAACACACAGCTACACAAACAGTCCTGCCCATCCACTGACAAATCCACTCACCAGAACACACTTCCACATGCTGAGATGAAGCATCCCTTACCCATTAAGGGTCTGTATGTTGGCTCACACTTCACTGCATTATTCTCATAATTACATCTCTAAATGGTTTCATGGTTATCATTTATTTGTTGTAAACTGTCTCAGTGGTTGGTTAAGAAGGATATGATAACACTAATAATACAAAGGATTCACTGATATGGGAGCTGTGAGCCAGTGGTAGTTATTTTTCATATATGGAAATCCATTTCAGATTAAAATTTTGCTTTGAGTGACCTTATACATTAATTATGTTTATTTTATTAAAGCAAATAGGACTGTCTCTACCAAAACAATCTTAACACTACCAAAACTTTACCAAATGTTTCGGTAGTGACTATTTTCACCAACTTTCAGCAGAATTAAAAAACACTAGCCAGTACATGACTAGTAAAGGCAGCTTTAATCATAATATTTTTCAATAAAACTCAAAAAGTTTACTTAACTTTCCTGTCGTGTTCAGGTCAAATCTGACCGATTCACAACTTAAAACACTAATAAATATTGTGTTTTACATCTGATTGCCTCAAGGCCTTATGATATCCTCCACACTATGCACTTGAACATATAAAAGTGATGATCACCTCTTTCATTGAATTTTGAGTGTTTAATCAATCAAATGTTACACCCGTGGTGTGCCTGGTCAAAAATGACCGCCATAGGAAATGAATGGGTATCCAGACTATATTCATCCATCAGACAGAAAACATCCTCATACACCCCCCCCAACTCACTCACTCTATTTGTATTTTCACTGGTTATTTTAGGTCTAATTCTATAAATTCAGGTTAAACACTACTTTGAGACGTTGTTCACAGCTAAAGAATGTTGAATAAAAATATGGTGGTGAAAAATGTTTTTTGTGCTAATTTAAGAGCAGTTAAAACAGACCGGTCAATTTTGACAGGAAACACTAAAGTAAGGGGTGGGAGGTGAAGAGGACAGGAGGGTTAAAGCAACATTTTTGGTTAAGATTGCTAAAATACATTTCATTAGTGTTGCACACTGATTTTCAGACTTTAGGACATACTTCAAAACAACTGGAACTGCTGAAAACAGGAAAACTACAGGTCAAGCTATGTGTGAACATGACTGATTTTGCTGACCTTGTACACACTGTCACTGTCACAGGCGTCTATTGAGGGTTGGACCTGCCATTCAGCGAGGCGGCCAGTGACTCTTCTTTCTCTCTCTCTCACACACACACACACACACACACACACACACACCTCATATAATTGTACAGATTCTTTTAAAGCAATACATAAAGCCAAATTTTGTGAAGAAATTGGAACCTTTATCTCTGAAACAAAGTCAAAAAACCCACTCACACAATATAAGCACACACACACACTCCTTCACAGGCCAAGAACACACACACAAAGATCAAACATGTCCTTGAAGGAGGGCACATTAGAGAGATTTACAGCAGACTCAGAGTTTCCACTATCAACGACTTAACCAGCAATCTGCCGACCAAGAGACTCAGATTCACCCTCAAACCACAACAGACAGACAGAAAGAAAGTAAGGCAGAGAGAGACTGATGGAGTAAAAAGAAAGAGAGTAAGCAAGAGAGAGATAGAGTAAAAAGAGTGAAAGAGTAAGAAAGAGTGAGGGAGAGAGTAAGAAAGAGAGAGAGGGGACAGAGAGCAAGAGGGACTGAGCAAAGTAGAGTAAAAAGAGTGAAAGAAAAAAGTGAGAAAGACAGTAGGAGAGAAATACAGACTGAGAGAGACAGAACAACAGAGAGAAACAGAAACGAAAGATAGTCAAAGGAAGGACAGGGGACAGGTAAACACAGAAATAAGAAAGAGCAAGAAACAGAGGACAGAGAAAAGAGAGCAAAGAGAGTGAGAAATAGGTAGAAAGAAAGAGAAGGTTAGATAAAGAAAGAAAAAGCAGGTGAGAGAGTTCAAAGAGTAAGAAAAACAAGGACAAGAGAGAAAGAGGACAGAGAGAGAGAAAGAGGGAGAGCAGTTCAGAGAGATGGAGGTTCATTAAGACAGCAACAGGCTCGGAGAAATGAGAGCTGCTGGACGGTGAGATAAGTACAGGCTGAACGTGTCTGACAGCAGCGTGTACAGTCAGAACAGAACAGAACTGAACACAGCCTGCAGCCTGCAGAGTCTGAGTGGAGGAAACAGCCCACGGACACACAGCCAGCCAGCAGCTGCAATGATGAAGAGGGAACCAGTAGCACCCTGTGGCAATGCTCTCCTCTTTTCATCTCTCCATCCACTCACACATAACATGCCTGGGCTATTAAAAGCTGGTGCTCACTCAGGACTGAGAAGCATCAGTATGAACTCCAATTTTAAACACATTTGATGGAACAGCTACGGAGACACAGATAAAGCCTGAACACCCACAACACCCAAATGGCCCTACATTCTTGAATTTGAAAACATATTCAACACAACAATGCGATCACAACTGATAACGTTCAGTCAACACAATGCAAACACACAGTCTTTTTGTATAACTCAGCGTGCTTTCTCACAATACTGAGTTAAAACACATGCACAAGAACTCACTAGCTACATGGCCCAAAATTCCCTTTACAGAAATATATACAGCTTTGTAAACATAAACAAAGTGAATGCATAAAACCCCTCCCAAATGAACATATCTGAGGATTGTGAGTGCACTGAAAGATTAGTCAAGCGATCTCTGTCGACACTTTGTGAAGGAAATGTTTCTGAAGATATTAGTGAAGTATCAACTATTCTCATCATAATGTTAATTTTGCATAAAGATGTGTGACATGGTTCAAAAAACTTAGACATAGTTCAGACTGAAATGTTTAATGCTAGGCCTTTTGAAAGAATGTTTCTGATGTTCAGAAGCTTATCAATTAAAATGATTATTATATATTATTATAGTTATTAATAGCCCAAACTTTTATTGTTCATGTTGCTGGGTTAGATTTAAGAGGGTTTATTAGGGCCTACTCCCTAAAAGGTAACTCTAATCTGGTAGCATGCATTTTCAAAGGCATCCCACTGCAATTACATGCATTGCAAATCCATTACTACCCAACACTGCCGGCAAGTATACAAAAGAGTATCCTTCCACTATTAATACAATGATAGATACAGGAGAAGGGAAAAAGCTACTTTACTTGTAATGTAAGTCAATGGAACCAGAATTTTTTGCAAGTCGTTTTTAGCCATTGCTGTTTGTCCATTCATATATATCCCATATTTTAATTCGCATTTAATTCGCCTTGTGGTGAACCCTCTTGTCCACTGGGACAAACTCCAACTGTGGGTGGTGGGGTAGGTCCCGGTGACCCTCTCCCGGACAGGATATATACATATATATACACATATATGTGTGCATGTATAAATAAATATATATATATGTATGTATGAGCCATATTTAAGGGTTTTGATGGTTTGCTTACATGTTCTCTTATGTTGGCTTTGAGTGTGCGCCCCCTATAGGTGATTGGTGCCACCCTATAAATCTGTAACTGAGATGCCTGACGGAAAGGAAGGCAGAGCAGCAATACCGTCATTGACCTCAGTTGGCGCCTCAGTTAGCACCTGGATACCCAGCCGCCATTGGGGCCTGTCAGCCAAACAACCTTGCTCTATCCTGGGTTCCTGTGATGTTTATGGACTTCAGGCTATTACTGCAAATTTTCATTTTTGTATTTCTGTTTATTCATAATAAATTTCAGGTGATATTTTGCATCAAATACCCTCTTTGGAATTCTTGGAAACCAACTGTGAGTCTGACACTGAATCTGTCTTCTTCTGTGTGGTAAAGACAACTGGAAACTGGAAACAAAGGGTTACAGGACAAACTCAAACTGTTTTTACCATCACATTACATATATACACACACATATATGTGTGTATGTGTGTATATATATATATATATATATATATATATATATACATATACATACACACACACACACACTCACACACACACACACACATATATATATATATATATATATATATATATAATGTATATGTGTGTGAGTGTGTATATATGTGGACATCACACATTCTAATGCATTTTCACAAAACAAACTCAATCCTGAAGCCCAATCAGAGGCTAAGAGAGAATTAAAAACAAGTCCCAGGAGGCATTTTTGTTTTCATTAACAATGCACTGCGCACAGCCCGATACTATGTCCTCCTTATGTCCTCCTCACTACAAAAACTTCATACACTGAGCCAGACTCTCTTACAGACGTCCCCAGTGCTTATGTAGTCACAGTGAGTCCTGGAGGCCATAAACAGAGCTCAGCATGGCGTCTGGCAGTAAATGAACTCAGCCGTGGACTCCCAAAAACACAGTCACCTCCTGGCTCTGAAGGTGTTGCACGCTAAGCACTATCAGAGCTGTATTAGTTTTAGCAGGGGAGGTTCTGTAATGTAGCTTGTAAGAGATTTGACTCGCTGATTCATACAGCATAAAACAGCTGTGTAATTCTGCCAAATTACCACAGATAGCCGGGGTGTAAATGTCAGCATTATCTGATAGACACCTAATTTTTACTCAGCACACAGCTGTGTCTGCTACCAGGATTTGTTATTACATTAAATGAACAGGACTAATAATGGATCGGGGCCTTGTTGTGGCGGAAGGGCTTGTGTGGTCTAGGAATCTTCAGAACTAAGTCGTTGGGAATAATATGCTCCTGGGTAGGCTCTCCCAGGTTGAACAAGTCTGGAGTGAAGACCCAGACTAATGCAATCCAAAAACCCACCATGAAAATCGGGCACAGAAAATCGTGTACCCTGGGAGAGGGTCACCGGGACCTACCCCTGGAGCCAGGCCTGGGGGTAGTGTCCCCCAGCGAGTGCCTGTGGCCGGGCAGCCCACGTAACCCGGCCGGGCTCAGCCCAAAGACGCAACGTGGGGAGATCATTTGGGCCCACCACCCGCAGTTGGAGTTTGTCCCGGTGGACGAGAGGGTCGCCACAATGTGAATTAAAATCGCAGAGAGGAAAACTCTGACTGTTGTGTGTGCTTATGCACCAAAATGTATTTGGACTTCTTGGAGCGAGTACATACTCCATAGTCCTACTGGGGACAGAGGTCCTTGAGTCAGAGGTCAATGATCGACTTTGTTGTCTTTTTATCTAACTTGGGACCATATGTTCTGGACACTTAGGTGGTGATGTTCTGAACACCATCTAGTGGTGAGTTGGATCAGATGGCAGGGAAGACTGATGGTCAGACCCAGTATGCCCAAGTGAATAGTGAGGGTGTGCTGGGAACGACTGTTGGAGGCCCCTGTTTGGAATGATTTTAACTCCCACCTCCAGGAGAGTTTTTCCCATGTCCCAGGGGAGGTAGGGAACATGTAGTCTGAATGAACCCTTTCAAAACTTCCATTGTGGAAGCTGCCAAGCATAGCTGTGGCCAAAAGCTTGTGGGTGCCTGTCGGGGCGGTAACCCAAGAACCCCATGGTGGACACCAGTGGTGAGCGAGGCTGTCAAGCTGAAGAAAGAGGCCTTTAGGGACTGGATGGGGACCCGAAGGACTCCCGACTCAGCAGACAGGTACCGACAGGTGAAAAAGGTGGCAGCCGCAACGGTGACAGAAGCAAAATCCAGGGCATGGGAGGAGTTTAATGAAGCCATGGAAAAAGACTTTGTCAGCTTGAAGGAGGTTCTGGACAACTGTCTGGCGACTCAGGAGTGGTCGGGGTTGCTTCGCCCAAGCTGTATTCGGCAAGGGAGGAGAAACTCTGACTTCAAGTGAGGATATTGTCAGTCGGTGGAAGGAGCAATTTGAAGAACTCCTTAATCCGGGAGACATGCCTCCCTCACGGGAGTCGGGGCTGGAGGCCGCTGGCGTGTCAAGCTCCATTTCCCTGGTGGAGGTCACTGGGCTAGTTGGCAAGCTCTTCAGTGGCAAGGCACTGGGGGTGGATGAGATTCGTCTGGAGATGCTTAAGGCTCTGGATATTGTGGGGCTGTCATGGCTGATGCACCTCTGCAATATTGCATGGACCTCAGAAACAGTACCCTTGGACTGGCAGAGGGGGGTGGTGGTCCCCATTTTTAAAAAAGGGGACGGGAGGGTGTGTGCCAACTATGGCGGTATCACACTGCTCAGCCTCCCTGGGAAAGTCTATGCCAAGGTGCTGGAAAGGAGACTTCGACCAATTCGACCGAGACTTCGGATGCCCCCTGGATGCCTCCCGGTGGGAGTGTACCAGGTAAGGCCCCGGGGTTGTCCTAGGACCCGCTGAAGGGATTACATCTCCAAGTTGGCCAGGGAGCGGCTTGGGGTCCCTGGGAATGAGCTGGAGGAAGTTGCGGGGGACAGGGTCATCTGGGATTCTCTGCTCTCCCAACAGCTACTGCGACCGTATCTGGACTAAGCGGTTAACAACGATGATGATAATAATATTAAAGGAGTTTTGGTTTCAGCAAATTACCTCTGGAATTATTTCTGTTCGATCTGTAAAAATGCACACTGGGTATTTGAACTACATTAAAATCATCTCACAGACTAGTTTTACTTGGGAAGGTACTGTAATTGTAGTGCTGACTTACTCATATTATCATTCCTCTCCAGGTAATTCAGCTTGACTAGGGCTGTTTCTTCTATAGTGGGCACTCAGGGGTGGCATAGACTACCATAATGAGGCACTGGACAATGGTGGAAAGGGTGCCTACAGGGCTTCAATTGTTTGGACCTGTGGTGATGAATGTTCTCTTGAATGAACAAAAATGTATTTCATGCAATTCTCCCCTCGTCCCAGATGTAATCAACCAGCCAAGACACACAACGTGGCCAAAAGTATGTAGACACTTGACCATCACACCTATATGTGCTTGTTGGACATTCCATTCCAAAACCATGGTCATTAATATTGAGTTGCCCCCACTTTGTGGCTGTAATAGCCTCTCTCTTCTGGGAAGGCTTTCTACAAGATTTTGAGTGAGGCCATTTAGCCAAAAGAGCAGACTCTGATATTGGACAAGAAGGCCTACCTCATAATCAAAGTTCCAGTTCATCGCAAAGGTGTTCAGTGGGGTTAAAGTCAGGGCTCATTTCGGCCAATGAAGTTCTGAAACCATCAAACAGCCCCAGACCATTATCCTTCCTTCACCAAACTATGCATTCATTATGTGGCATTCTCTTGGCATCCACCAAACCAAGATTCATCCATCAGATAGTGAAGCATCATTCATCACTCCTTAGAACGATTCCACTGCTCCATAGCCCAGTAGCGGCATGCTTTACACCACTCCAGCTGACACTTGGCATTGCTTAGGCTTGTGTTCAGCTGCTCAGCCATACACACCCAATTCAGGAAGCTCCCAATGCACAGTTCTTGTGCTGATGTTGCTTCCAGAGGCAGTTTGGAACTCTGTAGTGAGTGGTACAAAAGAGGAAAGGAGATTTTTACATACATCAGCTCTTGGCTGCCCCACTCTGAGTTTGTGTGGCTTCACAGCTGAGCTGTTATCGTTCCTATAGTCCAATGTTTGTGTATAGAGTCTTAATTTGCTTATTTTTAGCAATAGGTGTGGTTGACACACCTGAATCTCAATAATGAGGAGAGATATCCAGATACTTTTGGACATGTAGTGTAGTAACATGTTAGCTAAAAAGAAATGACTTATGCTCTACTGACCTGTCTAGGGTGTATACTGCCTTCAGCTCAATGACCGCTGGGATAGGCTCCAGAACCGCCCCCCCGCGACCCTGAGGGAGAAGCAGCTTAGAAAATGTGTGTGTGTGTGTGTTTTATGCTCTACCAAAAATGGACAAAACCAGGACAAAATTCAGGTGTCAATACTGCTACTACTGTTCAGCTATGCAACATACATACTTCTATATAGATACTTTTATGGCCATACAGTATCAGAAATATTGGAGATTACATAGCAACTCAACGCCATTTGAGGCAAGTGTACAAAGTTTAGACATGCAGTTTAGAGGGGGAATAAGCTTCCATTGTCTGTTAGTGACATTGGCTTTGTAGCTTCAGTGCAAACTTCAGACTCCAAACTTGTCTTGACTGATCGACTACACTTGGTGCCAAAAGGAAATCACAGACAGGCTATTACGAGGTTTGTTTATAACCAGAGGTCCATCTTTATCTGTGTTTATACAACCAAAATGTTAATATTCGCTTTCTCTTCAGACCACTGCAAAGGAGAATCATGCTTTCATACCCAGTTCACCCTGCAGCCGTTTTGTTTTACAAACAATGGCCAATTAGGCAAAGGATGGAGCTTTAAGCCTGGGAGAGAGAATCGGGGAGAGAAACAATGAAACAATGAAAAGGAGAGAGAAAAGGGGGTGAGTGTGCCTGGGAAGAGATCCGCAGAGAGAAGGCGGTACGGTGTTATGCTGGAGTTCTTATTTGAGACGACATAACATAAAGCACAACTGCTCACACACCCATATAATCTGCGCAGAGCAGTGTGTGCAGCAACTGTGTCAAGCAAAGATGTGCTGAAAATGTTTCTCACTGCTTTCATGTGCACATGGAGACAAAGAGACATGCAGAGGACACACACACATTTTAAAAGGTTTGAGAAGGTCAGAACCGTGTTGCTTTATGCAACTTGGGTCTCTGTTACCATTACAGCAAGATCCATGTGACAGCTAGATCGAGTGACTTAGATGACTGCCCTGGGGTACCCAAAGCACAGGGGCATCAAAAAGGTTTGCTTCAAAAAATGTTTGACATGTTTAAAATTATTTTAATTAATGGTTAACATAACACGTTTTAAGTGGTGTTTATGCGTGTAAAGCACAGACAAAACAAATAACATTTTTGGCATCTTAAGCCCCATTTAAGTTGGATTAGTCTTCTCAGGGGAGGTGCTGTAATCTGAGTGATTATCGATGAAATCTGTGATTTTAATCCTGTATGGATCTGCAACGTCCAGAATTCCAGAGCAAATTACCTTCTATAATTCACCGAACTCAGAGCTCCTTCTGTAATAGCAGTCCAGTCAGTCTCTGGTAAAACTAATCCAGCTCAAACTGGGCTTTAAACCTTCTTTGAACTTGGGAGATGCTATAATTTAAGTACAAAGTAATTCAGTACAAATCTACAATGTGCTTTGTTTTTGCAAGTCTGGTTCATTTTAGAGAAGTGTGCTCGCATAAGAGCCCATTCAATAGGTGTAAAAACAAAACTGGGTCAAGATGGAAAAAAAAGATTTCTAATGAGACTCTTTTTCTTATAATCCATAGCGCATTGCTTGTTAAAATAATTCAGTGTAGTTTTGGGTGTATAAAACAAGACTTGCATTTATTATTTCTCAAAATGATTAACAGTTTGGAGGAAGGCAAAATCTGTATAGATAATCAATTAAATACTTGTATCTAAAGAAATAGGGACACATTAGCAGTTTTTAACTGCTCAAACAGAAACAGACAGGGATAAGGTGATGGTCTGGGATAGGCTGTCAATACCATTTTAGGTCTAGGACTGGACGAAGATGACTTACACCCTAAAATAAAAGTCCTAAAAAATGTTTTTGTGAAGTGATTCTACAGAAGAATCAATTTTGGTTCCCCAGAGATGATGTAAGTGGATAGTTCTAAAAAAAACATTACTGTAAATGAGATTTGAGAGTGTGAAGAACCTTTACACAAATACATTTTTTCTATACTGTAGATCAAAGCCAAAACAAATTAAAAAACTTTTTTTAAGACTCTATATGTGAACACAGGGTATGCTACCTCCTCTATAGAAAAGTTCATCTGAAATCACCCAAGTTAGAATTAAGCATATCGCTGTTGTCAGAAGAAAACCTTGTATCTTCAAACTGGTAACTTTACAGGAGAAGGAAAAAACCTGCTTTACTTTTAATGGAAGCAGACGTATTTCCAAGCAATTTTGGGTCGTTTCTTTTGGTCGATTCATTATGAAACTTACAAACAATGTAAAGAACAGCAGGCATTTTCAATTTATATTAAAAACTGAAAAACATCAAAAATGGAGATACAAGGTTTTCTTCCGACAGCAGCGATATGTGTAGTAAGAGTAACAAGTGTAGTGATGTATATCAGAGAATTTTACTTTATTTAAGTTGTACAAGGCTGCGTCTTGGACTCTTGTAAAGCAGCATCAAATTTAATTGAATTTAATTCTTATGTGCAGTATTCCTCATTTCTGAAAATTTCCTGCTTATCAGGAATTACGATATTGTTTTCTCTCAAGACTGGGATCACTATTCAAAAGTTTGGAAATCAGTATTTTCAATAACACAAAAGCAATAAGTTTGCAAGAAAATACATAAAATGATTCTAATATGCTAGTCCTGTGCAATGTTGCGAGTTTCAATTAGCAAGAAGATATAATAAATAAATAACATGAAGTTTTAGATGTGTCCAGAATGACGAGCAGAGCTCTGAGTGAGTCTAAAGTGCCTAAGAAAGCTGTATAGCATCAGCAATGCAGTTATAATAAAAGTAATATCCAGGGCCCTGCATTTCAGCAGCAGTAATCAAATCTTGAGGCAGATAATTTGACAGTAAATAGATAATTACAGTAAACTATTTCACTTTTTTGTTGTTGAAATATTGAATAGAACATTGAAAAAAAAAAAGTTTGGTATCCAATTTGTAATGCCACTAGGGAAAACGCTTATTTTGCAGTGTTTTCTGATAAGCTCAGTAACATGACCAGCATAATAACATAAGTGAATGGTAAAATCTTCTGAAATATTTACATGAATTTTAGATTTTTTTTCATGGTGATTGATTTAGTATCTCCGCCTTTTGCTTTCATAACAACACACTAAAGCTTGCAAAAGATTCTGATAAGTGGATCAAAGCACATTCCTAAGTGTGGGTGCCCATGGTCATATGATGTTTGTTAATTTCCTAAGAGAAAATAATTTAACACATCCTCTGTAGAGAATATAACTTTACATATTTTAATAAACAAATGTCTTTTTCTGAATTTAACATATTGCAAAGGATAAAAAAATAATGTAGCATATGCCTAAAATGTGGCAGATTTTATCATTTTTTCAATATGTTAAACTCAGCAAATAAATGTAGGTTGTGCACTAAAATCTGTAGGAAATACCACATTTAGGTGTGCTCTCTGTAGAGGATATGCACTTATTTTCAATTAGAAAACACAACACGTAATTTGGCTGGGGGTATTAAAACTTTTGCAAACGACTGTTATTCAACATTTTTGGAACAGTAGTGAACCTGCCTTCAGTCTCATCTCCTCCTACAGTACAGGTGAGTGAGTGGAGAGAGAGAGTGTGTGTGTGTGTGTGTGTGTGTGTGTGTGTGTGTGAGGTATGTGGAAATGGTGCAGGTGACAGATGGTGAGGTGCAGAGCGAGACAGAGTGGAGCAGAGCGAGGGGAAGCAGGAAGGCCGGAGCAGAGCAGAAGCCGCTCCGCAGGAAACAGAGTTTCTCCTCCTTCCAGTCACGCTAACCAAGGCCACTCTCAACCAATCACAGAGCCGGAGAGAGAGAGAGGAGGAAGGGTTGGAGTGAGGAGGGTGAGTGGAACAGCCTTATAACAGACCTCCTCTCTACAGGAGATGAGTCTAAGGGAGAGCAGAGCAGAAAATGAAGAAGAAAGAGGGGGTAAAAGAGGAACAAAGAGGAAAGGTAGGACAGAGACAGAGACTACAACCAGATATGAGACTGAAGAGGCACAAATTCTGTTTTTAGGCCAAAATGTGAGACGGATTTGATTTTTTCTGAGCCGTGTGAAAACAAGAAGCTGATCTTTTCAGAGGTGATTTATGTCACTCCTGGTCCCAAACCATATATATATATATATATATATATATATATATATGGTTTGGGACCAGGAGTGACATAAATCACCTCTGAAAACATGGCTACTTCACTTTATTTAGAACATGCACATATGTTTGGTCCGATACATTAACAGATTGTTGTGGACTTACAAACTGAATAACAAGTTGAAGCTATAGGAAAGCAATAAGGCAAAGATATACCTTAGAACTTGGTTCACGATACAGCATTTATATTGCTGCTGTCAGAATAAAACCTCGCATCTCAATATTTGCCGTTTTTCAGTTTTTGACATAATTTGAACAATGCATTTTAATTTAATCGTTCAGATGATGTTCTTCAACAAATCCAATTAAACAGGATTAATTATACTCTCTTTGTAATGAAATCTGCAGTTAATCATCTGCAGTTACTGTTGTGTAAGTACGGATAGCCATAATATGCTTAGAAAAATGTACTGGAACATAATTTATTACTATAATGATGAGATATTATCATACTGCCCACCCCTAATTCAACCTAAATTTCATGCAGCATGAGACATTTAAAGATGACAGTTAAAGATGAACTGATTAATGTTATACAACCACAAAATGTCAAATTATCCTAAACATTTACATTCTTTTAATGTAAATATTTTTCATCATTTAGCAGTTGCATAGTATAATTTACAATGACAGGCAAATGCAGTGTTAGGAGTCTAACCCAATGGTATAGCAAAGTTATCCACTATGCTACCTATTTGAGTGAGCCAAAAGGAATAGAAGCAGTAATGACCACACTCTATTCCAATATTTTGAATATTATGTTGAAAATTACATTTTCCCCATTTCCCAGCTACCATTACACCAGTGATGGCAGTTTATTTAGTAAAACCTATGTATGCATGACCTATCAGGGAACAGGTCAAGGCAGATAGATTGCGTGTGAGCAAACATTCGGAAGTGAGTAACAAGGCTTGTAATGTGAATGTGAAAGAGAAAGCGAGAGAGAGAGAGAGAGAGAGAGAGAGAGAGAGAGAGAGAGAAAATAGACAGAAAATAAAGAGTACTAGGTCACGGCAGGGTTAAATGCACAGAGGCTCATTCATTCCCCCAACGTGGTGCTGAATAATTTACCCAACAGTTTAAGAGAGAACGCATCTGTGGAAGGTAGCACTCTCTCTGTCTCTCTCTCTACACGCTGACATACAGTCTCCATAGCGTGTGCAGAACCACAGAGACATAAAAATCTCCCACAAATTGACCTCTTGGCATTAAAACTTCATGAACCTGTGAACTCTGTATGACTCCTCAGGATGTAACAGTACACAGACATGAGTGGAGCAGTGCGCAGTGACATGGGGCATGGCTAGAAAATTGGGTTGACCTAGCAAACTCACGCACAGCCAACAAAGGCAAAATTCAGTAGTGACCTCAGCAAGGCCTGGAGCTGTGCCAATCATTCTATATACGTAAGGCAAGCTAAGGTTAAAGGAGAACTTCCCAAAAATGCAAACACTGCTAATATCTAGGAGCTGGGGGGTTACAGTTAGATTTATGCAAAGGAATCATGTAATCTGATCCTCAGTAATTCACATTAATTGCATTAGTGTTGCCTTGTGAAGTATTATTACAACCAGAGAAGGCTAAAATTAAATCCAGTGTGAGATAAGCAGCACAGAATGGTTAAGAGTTTGCGATTTTCTTTAAGAACACAGAGCACGTGACTCCAGTTGACCCGAAGACTGACACAGTTACCTTCTTCTCCCTGGTGTGAGAGCGAGTGTGTGTGTGAGTGACAGGGCGATCCTCTCAGCTCCAGCATGCACTGCTCTTCAGGGGAGCATGTTCAGCTTCAGTAAACAGCCGAAGTGGCAAGAACTCGTCAATTATTGATGGAGGACAATTCCCTCAGCCCGTGCCTCAACACCTCACTCAGACTGCCCTTACTGCAATCAGGCCTCAGCAACGACTGGCCAGCAAGAACTGAAACAAGAACTGAAGCATATGGAGTGGTAGTCCATCATTAGGGGTGTACAACTGCATGATTCAGCTGCATCAGTTTTGGAATACTGGAGTTTAATGTAATTAGTTGTAATGAAATTCAATAAGCTATGTGCACATTTTTGGAAACCTTGGAAAAAGATGGAAAAGAGCTTAGTGTACAGCTTTTCCTGTCTCAGTGGCATTACTGTGTAAAGAGTTCCTACAGTCACATTTGGGTATTCAGTGTATTTTAACCCCTTAAAGCCAAAGGTCTATTATATCCTAAGGCAGGGGTTAGTGGTTCAATCACAACTGTGGAATCCAGAATTCTCTACGACTGAGCAGAGGTGCAAACCAGATGCTATAGGCATCCATGTGGAGTACTACTGCACCATTTTAAGTGGAATAGTAAATTCAAAAATAACTGTAAAGAGTTCAACAGTCAAATGTGGGTATTCAGTGTATTTTAACACCTTAAAGACCAAGTTTATTATATCCTAAGGCAGGGCTGCCCATACTGGCTTGGGATCTACTTTTTTGATGACCAGGTCATCATGAAAGGCTGGCAGGCACTACAAGGCAAGCGACTGAAAAATCACACTCATTAACCTTAATGTCAGTCAGGTTTATGTAGTCTGGAGTTCATTTTTCACTGGGAATTCATAGTTTGTAGTTTCTGTGTATAGTTCAAAAATTCTTTCCAACGTTCCCCTTCTTTGGAAGTGCAATGGCCACTTGGCAAATCAAGCAAATGCATTTGGAATTTGACACAAAAAAAAATTGTCCTCCTCCCACTCTGCACAACAGAGGTAAATTTTCAAAATGCGCAACATGAACTGGTTACCAATAAATGAAAACGTTCTAGATTTCTAGAGAGGCAAACTCACAGTAGTGGTTTAGGCATCACTATGGTAACAATCAGAAAATCAAAGAGACAGTGGTCACATTTTATGTCAATCACATTGATCTGCAGGCCGCCAGAAGCAGTAAGACAGTGTTGAAATTTGATAGACTCATAGATGTTTTGGGCACCCCGTCCTAAGGCTTAATATTCAATAAATTGTTGGCTAACTACTATAACTACAGTATATGCTATAACTACAGTAACTACTGTAATAATACATACATTTCATGATACAATAAGGTTTGCCATATTGGTTTCATGATAAAATACATTTTCGATACAGGACTACGCAAGAATAGCTAACATAACTTTCACATTGATTTACTTTTTCATGTATTTTTTTCTTAAAAAAAACAACAGTGCTTGCTGTAGATAACAAGTCATTTTCTTAAACATCATAAAATTTTAAAATATTATAGAAATGTGAATATGTATATTGCGGGTTGCACATCTGTGTTTGGCTCTGTATAACTCTGAGCTTTAGTTCACTTACAACTGGATCTAGTGAGAGTGCATTCTGTAACCTAGCTCAATCACTTCCAGCAACGTGTGGAATTCTGGACTCTCTACAACTGAGTAGAGATGCAAATCAGAAGCTATAAGCATTCCCTTAGAGTACCAATGCACCATTTTAGGTGAAACAGTAAATTCAGAATTCAAGTCTAAAAAAAAAGCTACCAAAGATTTGATGACTTCAAGGTTGATGACAATGTTTTTTGATTAACAAGAAAATGAGGTAAAATGAACCAATGCTCAACTTGTGTTATTTTCAGTAATAGATCTTCAAGCTGTTTTGACAACCATGAAACACAACAATTGAGTAAGTGTTTTTCTATAAAATATGTCCTATGATTTTATGTGATACATAGGCATTTTATATCTTTATAATTATATATGTGTATATATATATATATATATATATATATATATATATATATATATATATATATATATATTTTTTTTTTTTTTTTTTTTTTTTTTTTTTAAGGATATGAACCAATCAATAACAACTTAATTTTTGTGGAAAAACACGGAAGAGATTATAGTTTTGGACAGTGAAGATGAGGATGAAGAGGTCAGTTTCAACCCTGTAATAAGTTTTTTGAGTAAGTAAAATTAAATGAGTTTTTATACTTTTCTACGTCTATCTACAGAGTCCTAGTTGTATGTTTGTTCCTTTTTAGGTTTCAGTCAGGATTCCTATCAACTTTATCAACTGACCTCTCCACATGAGCATCTTTACTTCAAGATAATTATTGTCATTATTATTATTATTTTCTTTATTTTTAGTTTATTTATATTTATTCATTTATTAGGACGCAAAATAGATCAAGACGAGGGTGCAAATTTCGACAGTGATCCAAGATCTTAGACCTTTGATTAAGTAAAATTAAATGATTTTTTATACTATTCTACTTATTCTACAAACTCCTAGTTGTATGTTTGTTCTTCTTTAGTTTTCAGTCACACCTCCTACCGGGAACCATTCTGGCAGGAAGAAGTCGATGCCTTTTATGATATACAGTATCTGTCACGGGCCGTCGAATTGTTAATAAAAAAAATTGAAACACGTGACTGCATATGGATCAAGGCAAGACGCTTGTTCTTGTTTCCATGTTTAAAGAATGCGTAAATCTGTTTATTAATCATTGTAATAGTCTATATGAATCAAATGGCTCAGAAATGCCCCAGCAGTGATCTTTTTAACGATGATGCTAAGAAGCTTTTTTTCAAGAACCCTAAATCAGTTATTGTCTGTACTGGATCAAAATTTGTCAAGATTACAAAATACTCTAATCGAACACAACACATACACAACTGTGAATCCATTTTATTAAATGCAGTGAATCAACTTAATGAAAGTTTATCATTAACTCATGAGTGCAGCTCAGACTTGGAATCTGTAGCATCTCCTAATAATACCATAGAAATCACACCAGAAACTCTGCATGATGCTTTCTTTCAACTAAACCAAAGTCTGTCAAGGTTACAAAACAATCTGCAATTACAAGTTGAACCCTTTTCTAAGAGATGCAGTGAACGAACTTAATGACAGTTTGTCAGTGCCTCAAGAGCACAACTCTAATATAGAGTCTGTATCGCCGCCTCACAGAATCCCAGAAAATGTGCCACCTCAGGATTTTTTCTTTGAACTGAACCAAAGTCTTTTGAGATTAAAAGATAATCTGGTGAATTTAAGTCAGAACTCGTCAAAAAGTCCTGTTCATGATGGTGAACTCTTATGGCTGTTAATGAAATCAGTAATCCCTAATGCTGAATGAGAGGATGAACTGAATGACCTTTCTCCTCATTTATCTAATGGTGACTTTGAAAGAGGTGAAAGAAATCTTGCCATCTTGCCCTTGTTCATCCATGTTTTTCACAAATCTCACAGAAAAATTCACAGAGCTAACCAGCTTTTGAGGTCATTCTCATTTACCCTTTTACCTATTTTCTCAACAATAGCTCTTTGCAAACTCTCAACGGGTCTTACAGAGAGGTAAAATATATATTTTTCAACAACCACTCAGTCATTTTGCCGCACCTCTGTAATAATGTATGAAAACAAGTGTGGAGTCAACATTTTAATGTTCCAAACTCAGAAATCTCATAACGTTAAATAGATTTACATTTTTGTCTGATAAAAAAGTAAACAGTCAATCATTTTTCCAACATTGACATTTTCCTTGTTCATGATTTTAAAACGCACACACATTGGTTAAATAGGTTAAGATGCACAAAAAATGACTGAATTTACATAATAATTCAAACATGTGATAAAAAACATAATGCATATATTCATGTAATAGATATGAACTATTTACAGCGGCAGAGAGCAGATTGTTCCAACTGACGTTTGAACGTCGTACAAACTCCATTTTCTCTTCTAGTTTTAAAGCAGTATGTAGGTCTATGCATAACTGACTTGAAAAACTATTTTCATCATTAACTCTCACGGCAATTACTTCGCAGAGCAGAGATGTAATCTGCACCATCAGATGCTTCTTGGAGAGGTTAGAGACGGTGGTGCTGATGTCACCCATGATGGGTCAGTCGGATCCAGAAAGCTGTGAAAATTCCAGTAGTCGACAATATCTTTGTTCACTTGTTCGCAGTAAACCTGTGCAGTTTTGTCTTTGATCTCTTTCAGAGCCTCCTTGATGTGAATTTCATCTCGCAAATCACACACGATCGTTTCAGCAAGGGCTTGGCTTTTTTCCAGAGACGGTATGGATGAGCTCTGGCTAAGGTGTATTTTAACCAAGGTTTATACAGTTTTGAGCACAGTCTTTTAGCATTGTTGTGTACATAGCAGTCTTCATGATCGTACAAACATGTATGCTGATGTCCACATCAACGTTTCAAAATAATCATACAGCTTAATTTTAAGTTTTTCTATGCTTTTAATTTGTGTAAAAATAGATGCCCTGAAGGTCTCCAGGGTACTATGAGTATCTTGTAATTAGCTTCAAACTTTGTATATATGTACATAATGGAAGAGTATAATTCAACGCAATGTTTGTTGAAACTGCTCCAATTGTTCCGATGCAGAATGAATTTCCACTCTGTCGGACCGCTGAAGAGGGTAATGCTGTCATTTTGTTTGTCAAAAACGAATCCAAAGTAACTTCCATTCGATAGTCACCACACTTGAAATTTGTCCAATACATTGAGTCGCAAAGTCGATCTGGATTAAATGGGTTAAATGTCAAAAGGGGCATGGCTGCGGCCTGTCAAAATTTTACCTACAAAAAATGCCTCATAATTCTCTCTCTTGCCTCAAAAGGCCTGTGTGAAATAGGAGAAAAGCATGAAAATGTAATTTTGCTTTATTTTTGGTTAGATTTTTTTTCTTTCCCAACCACCCCCTGCAGAAATGACTGCAAAGCAGACTATTGAGCCAAA
The DNA here is from genome assembly GCF_015220715.1 of Pygocentrus nattereri. NCBI lineage: Eukaryota > Metazoa > Chordata > Actinopteri > Characiformes > Serrasalmidae > Pygocentrus > Pygocentrus nattereri. Next base: position 19,558,302 of record NC_051218.1, read on the forward strand.
TGTATGTACTCTCTCTCTCTCTCTCTCTATATATATATATATATATATACATACACACACACACACACACACACACACACACACACACACACACACATATTTAATGAAAATTCTCTTCATCCTCTGTTCCACACCCCCTCTCAAGCTCCATCTGGCTTATTCAAGAGGGGGGAATGCATTATAAATGAAAGGGTGCTCAATCTGGGGAAAATCAATACTAACAAGTTCCAAGTTAACTGTTCCAGCACACTGCGCTCTCTCTGTCTGCCTCCTCGCTGCGCCACGTACACAAATACATACTCGTCTGCAACTTAGACCCCTCACTCCCTCAGCATGCAAAAGCAGGCACTTATCCCGCTCTTTCAGCACTTATAACGAGGGGTGATTTCAGCATAGGCTAAATCTCGCCCCCACAGTACCAGCACTCACAAACGAGGACAGAAAAGCAGCAGAACGCTCCTCCCCTTCCAATCTAGCAATCCATCTATCAGTAAGGGTGGCTGCTGCTGTCAGGAGGACAGCAGCATAAGGGGTTGGAGGGTGATTGAGCGTGGCAGAGCGCTCCCTTCATCACGCCACTTAGCTCCAGGTTGGTGCTCTGAGCCCGCGCTCTGGGGTGGGTGGGGGCTCTGTAGAGAGTCTATTAAAAGGCCAGGCTCTCAGTCCTGCCCACCCAAACATTTCTCCTCACATCAGCCCATCCAAGCAGAATGCTTCTCTCCTGCCCTCCTGCTCCAGGGCGTCTCTCCTCCTGCTGCCCTGCCCCTTTGAAGCGTCCCGCCTGTCTCCTCACACCCTCCTGCTGGGTTAAAACACAGGTCCACCACACGCTCCCTGCCGTGAATTATTCACAGGGTCATCCAACACAGAAGGAATTCGCATACATGGCCATATAGATGGGATATTGCTACTGTTTTACACAGTGGGGGTCTGACAGGGCCATCTGCCCAAAGTATCAGCACCCATGTCACCAGTGCTGCCTCTTTGGCCTCTGTGGCCTCTTCACCACATTCTTGGTGGTACCTGAAGCAATGTGCCTCAGATATGAATGCTCACATGCTCTGGTACATTAAATGTGAAATATGCAAGGATTTATCAACAAAGGCAGTTAGTTGTTATCCATGTTAATTTTGAAAAAGAGTCAACACATTCAGGGTTTGACAGCGATGACTGACTCATTGCCTGGCACAAGTTGCAGCAGTGTTCAATGTCAAGCTGACATCCAGCCTCTCATTATTCAATTACCATGATCTCATATACATTCATTGATGTTGAGTTCTGATCTTAGGGGTGGCCAAATCACTCACAGAAAAAGGTAACATACTGTCTCTGGGTCAATACCCCTCTTGAACCTGGGGTTTTACCTTCAAGGGTACATATTCAGTACTTTTAGTTAGGGAACATAATTGTACCATATTCCATTGTAATTATTTGTTTTTAAGTTGTATTGACTTCAAATACCTTGTCTTGTATTCAGCCTCCCATATGGGCAGAAATTAGATTCTTTTGACCAGATAAGACATTTCCAGTCATGAACAGTCCAATTTTTGTGTCTCTTTGCCCACTTAAACAACCAACTTTGTAGCAGAAGTGAGCAAAGGCCTCTTGCATGCCACTCTGCTCCATATATCCATGGTACAGTTTCCTGTGGAGTGTTCTTTCAGAAATTGGTTCAGAAATTCAGGACCTGAAGCGTTTTATTCACAAGCCGTGAAACATGCCGGTGGTCCCTGTCCATCAGTTACATCTTTCAGTCACTATTCTGACAAGAATTTCCTGTGGACTGCATTTGTTACCACTACTGGTTGGTCTGTATGACCATACGCATACATCTGCAAAATTAGTTACTTCTCTCAAATATGGCATTTGGCATGCCCAATTGCAATCACTCTTTATTTGCCCATCATTAACATCTGCCTTGCAACCCATTTTCCACACATTGAACAAGATATTTACTGCACTTTACCAGCTCTTCTCAATCTATAAATCCTGTTGCATGCCCCACAGGTATCCATAGCCCGATCATCCTTGTGCAATGTGCAGGTACCTGAAGTTATTAATATCTTAAACACGCAAGGTGACAAATTTTTGTCTGTAGAGCTTACATACCTTTTCACAGAACAAATGTCTAACATACACAGTTGGACCTTAAAACCATTGTTGTACCTTTGAAGGTATTTTCAAATTGTTTGTACCTTGATGAATTAATTATTGACCTGACCGGTACCTTTTTTCTGAAAATTTTGGTGGTCTGGTGGCTTGTGGTGGCCCATAACCTTACTAAGACACTACAGCTATATGGCTTCTTTTGTTTAATTGCACCTTTAAAACAAAAATCACCTGTACAGACAGATCTTCGAATGCTGGCAGTGATGCAATGGGGAGCAGTATAATGAAACAGCAAAAGGCTGCAGTATACTGGTAAGATCAGTCAATTAAAGCAATAACAGTCAATAGATTATCTGATTTCAGAAATAACCATTTGATTCAGCTCTAATGGAGAGTGATTCAATGTGAGAGTTGGCATGACTTGTGTTTCATGCACTTCTACAGGCAGGAGAAAAAGAGAGAAAAAAAAAAGAGAGATAGGTGGAAACATTCCTCCCCTCTGTCCTCAGGCCTTTGACTTAGCTGCATTTGGGTGGCTGACATCATGTGTTGCATAAGCTATTCAATAATGTAAGTTGCTGTATAAAAAATACATTGACTGGACTTTAAATACATGAGCAGCAGCAGGGCCAGGGGAGGCCATACAGGGCTGAGGTCAGGACAACGAACACAAACGCCCACCACGGAGGGTGCCAAGAGGTGAACAAGGAGAACAGCAATGCCCTCGGTGCCAAAGAGCAAGCAGCTGCAGATAGTGAAAATGTCCCACCATTAAATGTGAATATGTAGTACAGTCTAAGCCCACGCACACTCAGCTATGAGGTCCTGATCTTCAGCAACAGAGTTAATAGTGATAACATACTAGCCTGGAACTCTAAAAACGTATGGCATAGTGTACAGAATATAAAAATCAATGCAAGTACGCTTGGAATTTTTAAAGACAGAGCTTACTTTGATTTAGTTTTGAAAAAAGTCCACAAAATGGACATACAGTCCACTATAAAACATTTTTTCACCACAACTGAACTGATGAATTTTTATTTGGTCCACTTACCTCATTGGTGTACAATTGCTCAAATTGGACCATCTGTTGCCGTACACATCCACCCTTTATCCCTTTCATCACTGGTCAGTTTCTGACCACAGGACCATTGTTCACCAGACATTACAGTACTAGTAAAAAGACAGTAATCAATCATGATCTGTTTCATTTCCAGTCAAAATTAACAAGGTGTTTATTTTCAAGGCCAGAAAAAGTTGAAAACATTTATTTAAGCGAACATTACACAGAAACCTCAAGAACTAAATATAATTCCTTTTTTCAGTGCTTAGTGTCCATTAGCTGCCTTTATTACAGATTCCAAACTTTTCAGGAGACTTTCAGTATTTTAGAGATTTTTCCACACATATAAAGTTTAGTCGTTGAAGTTGGATGTATTTTTTGCTGCTCATGGTCTGAGTAATCCCAAACACATTCAGTTACGTGATATTGATCATTGAGTGATCAGTCTTTTGTTTGGAGAAGACCAGCAGCCTTTTATACTCATAATATTGAGTCATCCTCTCACAGTGGAAGGATGGACAGAAACACATCTCTACCAAAGATGAAAGCTTTAAGCTTTTGTTTATTAGGAATCCCATTTTCTCGATAACTTTTAATCATTGTTTGAACTCCAACATTAGGAAGCCCTTTTCTCCACTACTTTCCTTTGACTTTTCCCTTCCTTGTGCAAGTGCATTAATTTATATCTACCCCTCTCAGAAATGTACAAACAAATGAAAGCCTTGTCTTTAATGGTAATTTTGACTTGAAATTAAATAAATAAAGAGCATTACTGCTAGGTTGAGCGCAGTCTGCTAGCCAAAACAATCAGTCAAGACAGGTTCAATGGTGAAAAACTAATCATTAATGAAGGATTACAACATGGCTAACACAAACTGTACATTAACGGGTGGTCCACAGTCTTTAACTCTGCACCTGCAGGGTGAGCCTAAAAGGTAGGTATTCCTAATAAAAGTGATCACTGAGAGTAAACACACACACAGAGCTCAGAAAAAAAGAACAAAGGAAAAACAAAAAAATCTCATCCCATTATACACAAGTGTGTTGTTGAAAGAAATGAAGTTTTAGATTCACTGAGTATAAACACCCTTGCTATTTCAGTTTTAGTGGAGAGGTGGGCTGTAATAAGTGGAGCAGCATGAAGGAGGTGGCGATGACAGTAGCACTCGATGGCTAAGGTTTGATGATTTCAAAAAGCATTTCAAAAAGCGCTTTGATCCAAACTCTGTGCTCCGTTTTCTGTTTGTTTACTTTGGTGAGATTCTAAAAAGATGTGCCAAGAGTCTTAACACATGTCAGTGCTCCGACATAGGACAGCGCTCAGATATAAAGCTTCTTCCAAAAAGGAGCAGAATGTTTTCAAAGTCTTCAGTTCTGCACATCTACTAAACTACGCTACGATATAAACATCCGCCCCATGAAGCCTAATTACTATACAAGCTGTTCCAGTCATGAAGGCAGGTCGAGAGCGTGTGAGTAATAATTTAGCATCACTTCAAAATGGTTCTTGTTGTCAGTTCTATGATAAGTGACAGGGCAGTCACAAACTCCAAAAAGTTGGGACAGGAGAAATTTAAGACTAGGAACATCGAGAAGTGTTCAAAAACACCTGAAACAGGTGATGCAATTGTGACTGGATAGGAAAAACATCCAGAAAAGGCCTAATTCTTTCTGAGCAAGGATAGGATGAGGTAGGGCTGAACAATTTAGGGAAAAATTCTCATTGCAATTGTTTAGACCAATATTGCGACTGTGATTTAAATAGCCATTTTTAACTAAAATTTAAGGTCCATTGGCCACTTGCATAAAAGACGTTAAGTGAATTTCAGTCACAGGTTTTCCCTTCAAATTTAGTAAGTTGATCACAGTGTTTCAGGGAAATCTTTACATGTGAAATGAAATAAAAAATGCATAATTTTAAATTTGAGTTTGAGACCCTACATTAAAGTTTTAACACTTCAGTTTTCGATAGTTGCTAAGTTTACATTTAAATTTACTGCTTTAACATTACTATTGAACATTGTTATTATGTATTTAACTTAAGATGAATACTTAAGACTTTATGCAAGTGGTCACAGGCCTGGCCTTTTCTGGCCAAGTAGATCCAAGCATATCCACTATTTCTGACTTGAGGCTGAAAAAACAGTAAATCAGTTAGTCATGGCTGTTGTGTGTGCAGCACTGTTGTTTCCGCTTGCTGCTCCTTAACTCTGTGAAGGTTTTTTTTTTTGTTGATTATACTGGATATAATTAAAACTGCCGCTCGTGTGGAAATTGTTCTCTTCAAATTGCATTTTTGATATAAAAACAATTCATCTTTCAGCCTCAGGTTGAGGTTTGCCAAAATGTATCAGTAAAAAATCCACCAGCTTTAGAATAACATTCCTCACTCAGGGACCACCTACAGCGCATAACATCAGAACATTCAGAGCATCTAGAGAAAGAAAGAAAAAAGTCAGAAAAACATAAGGAAAGAAAAAAAATAAAGAAACTACTGAAAGAGAAAAAAAGGAAAGGAAATAAAAAAGGAGACTAAAAAGAAAAAGAAGACTAAGGACACAAAAAAATGAATAAAACAAAAAGAAGTAAAGCAAGAAAGAAAATGACTTAAAGAAAGAAAGATGTCATCAGGGTGAATAAGACAAAGAAATAAAAGAGAGACAGAATGAAAAAAAGAAGAAAATCAACTGAAAGAAAGAAGAAAGAAAGAATCAACTGAAAGAAAGAAATAACTGAAAAAAATAAAGAGAAAAACAGGACAAGAAGTGGAAGGAAAGAAAGAAAGCAAGAAAGATAGAAATAAAGAAAGAAAGAAAGAAAGAAAAACAGGATGAGAAGTGGAAGAAAGAAAGAAAGAAAGAAAGAAAGAAAGAAAGAAAGAAAGAAAGAAAGAAAGAAAGAAAGAACGAAAGAAAGAAAGAGAAAAACAGGACAAGAAGTGGAAGGAAAGAAAGAAAGCAAGAAAGATAGAAATAAAGAAAAAAGAAAAAGAAAGAAAGAAAAACAGGATGAGAAGTGGAAGGAAAGAAAGAAAGAAAAAGAGACAAAGAAAGAAAGAAAAAGAGAAAAACACAGGACAAGTAGAAAGAAAGAAAGAAAGAAAGAAAGAAAGAAAGAAAGAAAAACACAGGACAAGAAGTGGAAGGAAAGAAAGAAAAAAGAGAAACAGAAAAACAGGATGAGAAGTGGAAAGAAAAAAGAAAGCAAGAAAGATAGAAATAAAGAAAAAAGAAAAAGAAAGAAAGAAAGAAGTGGAAGGAAAGAAAGAAAAAGAGAAGAAAAAGAACAAAAGAAAGAAAGAAAGAAAAAGAGAAAAACAGGATGAGAAGTGGAAGAAAAGAAAGAAAAAGAGAAGAAAAAGAACAAAAGAAAGAAAGAAAGAAAAAGAAAGAAAAAGAGAAAAACAGGATAAGAAGTGGAAGAAAAAAAAGAAAAAGAAAGAAAGAAAGAAAGAAAGAAAGAAAAGAGAGAAAGAAAGAAAAAGAAAGAAAGAAAAAGAGAAAAACATAGGACAAGAAGCAGAAGGAAAGAAAGAAAAGAAAGAAAGAAAAATAACAAAAGAAAGAAAGAAAGAAAAAAAGAAAAAGAGAAAAACATAGGATGAGAAGTGGAAGGAAAAAAGAAAAAGAAAGAAAGAAAAAGAGTAAAACACGACAAGAAGTAGAAGGAAAGAAAGAAAGAAAAGAAAGAAAGATAGAAATAAAGAAAAAAGCAAGAAAGAGAAGTAAAAGAAAAAGAGAAAATCACAGAATGTTTAGAGTGGAAAGAAAGAAAGAAAGAAAGAAAGAAAGAAAGAAAGAAAGAAAGAAAGAAAGAAAGAAAGAAAGAAAGAAAGAAAGAAAGAAAGAAAAACAGGACGAAAAGTGGAAGGAAAGAAAGAGAGAAAGGCTGCGTCATGCAGGAAGTCGGGACCATTAAGCCCCCTGTTTATCTTTTGCTGCGTGCTCTATTGGTTTTTTGGGAATGTTCTCCACCAGCCTGAATGTCACAATAAAGCACTTCATTATCACAGTGAAGAAATCAGCCTCTGCCTCCAGAACTGCCAGACACAGCCAGGAGCCTGACGCACGCCCAAATTAAACTCTCAGAGTTGGTCTCTTTTCTTTCTGCGCTGATAATGCGGCCCCTATTGAAGTCTTCCAGAGCTGTGGTTGAAACAAAAATGCAAATGCACCCCATGCAGCGCCAAATGGCTGCCGCACTATCAACAGAGAGGCAGACGCTGAATTTGAGGAGAATGGGCCAAATCAAACGGCAGCCGGACGATTAGACACACGAACGCCCGAAGCATGCAGGACAGTGGGCATTTGCAGTGGAGAAGTAAAGAATAAAACTTGGCCTCAAAGAAAAGCAAATGGCAATATTAAGCTGGAGAAAACGTGAGGATGACTGGGAGCAATAAGCCGAGAAAGGGGGAGCAGACAGCGTAAATGGAGGATTTACAAGTGTTGCTGGAGGATTTGTAACACGGCCACCGCTACACGCGCCGGTGACAGAACTGGGACATAATGTGAAAGGAACATGGTGGAACACTTCTGATGTGGAGATTTCGGGTGCAGACATACAAGCGTAGGTGGGTATTAGAGCTGATCTGCATAAACGAAGAGGTGATGAGCGCTTGTCCCGTAATATGTGATATTTGCCCTCAGCCTCTAAGTGTTCTCTCAACTTTATCTCTGGGGCTCTTTCTCTTTCTCTTTCTCACACACACCATCTGCTTCCTCAGGACCAGAGCTCCAATCTCCTGCTCGACTGCCTCGCTCTCATTCACAAACCACCACCATCCAAACTGTGAGGCTGCTACCTCACAGAATAATTGCTGCACCACAATTAATGCAACATTCCTCATGGATTTCTTAATAGCCAGAGAAGCACCTGGTCTGACTGAAGATGAACACGAGTGCATTTGATTCAGGATTCAGGATTTATGCAGGCTTTAACTGTATAAGGCTTTAAAAGAATTGAAAGAAATCTCATTTACACAATTTTCCACTTATCCCAGATGAAGTTGATCAACATGCTTTTTTTGCTTCTTGAGTTTAGCAATGCAAATAGTCACCGAAATCTTTTCCATAAATACATCTCAAAAACTTCTCTCAACTCGCTCACACAACTTTTACATGTTCATTAAGATCTTGCAGACTTGCTGATGTGGTGTAGAGCACAGTATCAAGCTGTTTACAACTTGTATCCACATGTATTCTTGGTGTTGATTTCAGAAAAGGTATAAACCGGGTATAAACATACCCATGATGCGTTGTGATCGGATTACATTCGGATCACCCAAACCACATTCAGAGGTCATCAGAGGTGGATCTTTAACACATTCAACACACGGGTAAATACTTTTTCTACATTCACGTCAAATTACATGAGCAGAAACGTGTCTGCCCAGCGCGGAGTTGCAGCTGAAAGGATGAAAAAGGGAATGCACATGAAGGACGCGTAAAGCTGGAGTTATCCCCAAATCAAGTTCCTTCTTGCACTCTGTTTTGATAAAAGCATCCAAGCCAAACTTGATGATTTGTTTAGTAACACGGGGGAAAGTAAGTAGAAGAAAAAGGAAAACAAATTATGTGTTGATGTGATTTTTTCACAGGGAAGTGGGGATCAGTGGTGGACCGTGACTGTTAGAGCTAGGCTTTCATTTCTGGGGTACAAATGTCAATCATCGATTGACAAAGAGAAAAAACACTTCTGCGACCATGCTGACCTCAGCGGCTGCTACAGTTTTGTCTGTACTGGGTTTATTATAGACATTTAAGCTTGCAGTAGACATTTCAAGCTTTGTTTGAAGCATGTAAAGGACATATTAACTTCTATTTTACCTTCTAGCGGTTTTACATTGGCTACCTCAGAGCCCTGACAAAGAGCTAATGCTGTTTTCCATTTGTAACAGCTGACTGAAACTCATTGATGAGGCTTCCACTCATACTCACAGTCAGTGAGGTATCTAGGACTTCCAGAAGACCTACAGTGACATTTTTTCCTCACAACCCAAGGCCCTAAGGAGATACGTTATAGTGAAATGTGCAAATGAAATCCAGACAAAGTACATCCTCGTACGATCCAGTCAGATAACACAAGTTACCATAAGGTGCAAATGAGCTCAGCGACTTACTGTGAACTACAAAAATGAACAAAACCCCACTGTGTAGCTGAACGCTTGGGGCAGCCATTTTACACAACAGGTGTTGTGCTGAACATATGAACGCTACAGATTGCTTTCATGATTTCTGTTGTTTCTGATCTTAATGAAGACTTGTATGCAGTCTGAGTGGGTTAAGTGATGTTTTGGGGATGTATTTACTGAAAAGATTTGCAACTTCAGCACTTAACTGAAGAGGCAAACCAGAAAATGTAGAAAACTGTGCGAATTTGATTTTTTTTCTTGCTCTATTCTGAAATATAGAAGCTTTAATTAATTAACAACATGATTGAATGTCTGTTCTCCCCAGCAGCATCAGTGTCACTTCATCTGCTCAAGGGAAATCCTCTATGGTACTCCCTGCAGGTCTCTCCTGCTGATAATAACAGTGTGGTGCTGGGCCTAAAATAAGGTCCTACTACATTACAGCTCTAAGTATATCACGAAGCTCAGTAGCTTCGACCAACTGCAAAGTGCTTAGACCAGTTATTACTGCCAATTTACTATGTAAATATAATTACATAATAATAATAAGACTTTGTTATAACAAAGTATGTGTACATTCAATTTACCTTCTGTCCCTATCTGTATTAATTCTAGAGTCTTTCTTTTTAGTCTAATTTCAATGTTTGTTTCAATGCCAAAATATACAACTGTCACTGACTGCCATGAAAAAGTGACGTGTCATTGTATGAATCTTTCATTGTGAGATATTTTAAGAGGATTCTATACGGAGTCATTTGGACCACTTCAAGCGGTCAGTTTATCATGACATTTTGACACTGTAAACAGCTGCAGGCATTTTCAAATTGTGTAAACCAAATGGTTTTCTTCCAACAGCAATGATGCATGCAGAAACGTAAAAGTGGCCCTAGATCCATCATAAGTATCACACACTAGCATCCTCAAGGCAAAAAGTTTCAGCACTGCTGGTTTAGTAGCTCATCTTACATAAAGCGCTTAAACTAAAATTAGCTATTTAAACAGCGTTTTTATTTTTTGGGAACAAAAAATTAATTATGTCAGTATACGATACACAAGGTTTCAATACTGGTATCAGAAAAGAGAAGGGCCACTTCTAGTTTACTTTAAGCAAAACAAAAGTCTACATATGACAAGAGCTGCATCAAAAACAATAATAAAACACATTTTTCTTCTTCTAATGAACTAAAATGTGTATCAGTTGAACATTTCCACACTTTTAACAGAATTCTGCTCATGCTGTAAAGAACCCAAATACTACATATTTTTATTTTGTTCTCTCTGAGGCTCATTTGACACTTAAATAGTTTCTTGCACCAAAAAATAGAATAATGATTTTTTTCATGACCATTTCCAACCCTTCTTTATCTCTATCATTAAACACACTGCTTTTTTTTTACTGTAAGAGTGATATATGTAAATGATTCTGTTCTGTTATGTTCTGATTAGCTGCTCTGTATTGGGCCTTTTTCAAAAAGCAGTGCAGGCTGAAACACACCTTGTAACATGAGCGTGAATAGGTGAGTATTTATTGTTTCGTGACATCAGAAAAAGAAATTTACCCCCTTTTACTTTAAAGTATAGTCCGCATGGACCGAAGAGTGAACTGTGTGTTTTGAAACCTAACAATGATTACATACTACATCAAACTCTTCTGAGTCAAATGTAAGCAGAGCATGCCATAAGGGAATAAGGAGGGTTAACAAACCAGGGTTGAATGGGCTTTGTTCAAGAAGTGCCTTCCATAATCAGGCTAACAAACCTGGCTCTAACATTCAGATGTCTCTAAGGACTTTGAGTAGCTGGATCAGGCGAGTTAGATTAGGTTTAGAACTAAACTCTGCATGGGGACATATGTCCAGGAACAGAGCCAGTTAGGCTTCCCCATTTTACTGAATGCACAGCCTTTGTAGCAGCTCTTTAAACCTTTCCACAGCACAAAACCTGAAGAGAGAGAGATCGCTTTGAGGCTTACACTGCGTAGACCATCTCTGCTGAGACTTTACACACTCAGGAGAGCGCTGAAGACCCTGCAGTGGCAATCTGCAGAACACACTGCAGCTACAAAAATAACCATCAAGTGATTGAGTTAGAAAGCTAATTATGAGTTGATTGAAAAAGATGCCATAATGGCCGGTTTATTCACGTTCATCAGGAAAAAGACGCACAAAGGGCTTGTTTGCGAGATGACGCAACCGCCTCTACCGTCATTAGGTTATTAAATTTGCCCCAGGCGGGGAGTAAACAACTTCAGACAGCTTTCGTGGCTGCTTCGGCTCTGCACCATACAGGTCATTATTGGGTTATGGCAAAACTTCGGCAGAGAACTAAATTGCTCCACTGAGATTGTGAGGGAGGAACTATTAAACAGGAGAGCCTAAAAAGGAGAACAAAAAAACATCCAAAAACGAAGCTAAGACCAGAGTAGAGGCGAGTCATACACTAATGAGAGTGTGAGAAAAGAAGACCACGCAGTAGATAAGGGTTAGGGTTAAAGTTCAAGTCATTAAATCTTGCGGGGCAAGAGAACATCTCTAATTGCTAGAGTATAATTGCTAAAGGTGATGCCTGACTTGTGGAGTTCACGAACTGAATGAACTAAACAAATATGGGCCAGCCTTTATGGTTCACCTTCACCTCCCTAAAGTTTAACAGCTATTTCAACAATTACTGGCCATCAAAGTGTACCTTGCCTGTGTACAGCTAGAGACAGTTGTATGCAAAAGTTTGAACATACGCACTTAATTTTGTCACGATTGGCTCCTCCCACTACTCAATGTGCCCCTATGTTTTGATCTTCCATGTGCTTCTTTGTTTTGGTATCTGTAGACCTGCCCTTT